>NC_135531.1:274495967-274800019 GCF_045843805.1 Urocitellus parryii | reverse complement strand
CATGAGCAGGCTTTGGGCCAGATTTTGGTCAGCTTGATGTCTAGGGTGCCACTGGGTGGGAGAGTCTCTGGGAGGGAGGATGAGGAAAAGCAAACCATCTAGAAATGTAGCTGACACGCTTTCCTTCCCACCCCTCACAGCTGTGATTTCTGTCCAAAGTGTGGTGAGGGCCGACTTGGCTGTGATTACCTCCACTGTCCCCTCTCCCCTCTCCTCAGCCACTGGCTTCTCTGTTCTTAAACACACCAAGGGCTTGGAAATGGCCTTCCAGGGGGTACCATTCACCCTAAAGCCGATGCTACTTGGGGCCTTGCTCCTCCCCAACCTCCTGTTGTTGGAAACCCTCCTCTGACCCTCACCTGGCCCCCCTCCGTCCTCCAGGTCTCCCTGACTGCATTATTTAACACAGCCCCCAAACCTCATGACCTGTCCAGCAGCTGGTAGTGCTAGCCGATGGTGTCTGTTTCCTTGTTGATCTTTCTGTTTTCCAGAATGTGATAAAACAGCTGATACGTGATTGGTCTCAATTAGGATAGGTTAGTGGACAGACGACCAAAGGAAAATGCAGAGCTGTGGCCTAAACCTCTGAATTCCCAGGGCCAATAACCAATTATTTTTATTTTTATTTTTTACATAACTATATATTTTAAGTTTCATCTCTTCTGCCCTTTTATCTATTTAGTGTAAACTGGGGAAGAGTTGATTTAACTTTCCTCTGACTTTTTCCAGTTAGTTTTCATTTTTCTACCTTAGCTCTAAATTTGTGTTTCTGTTCTAGGAAAAGTCCTAAAAGTGTTTTTGTTTGTTTGTTTGTTTCTCAAATTAACCTTCTTACGAATTAAAAGTCACCTTTTAACTGTAACCCTATTGGATCTTTCACATCTGATGGCTTTGTGATTGATTTTCCGCGATGTGCCCTTCTCTTTATCTTACATGACTGTCTGCTTTCTTAGAACCATAGCAAATGTGCTCCCAATTAACTTTTCCAGAAGCACCAGCCAAAACCCCTTCTCCGACGTACTGTCACTGCTCTTCCTCGTCTGCCGAGCCAAGTCTCAGGCTGTCTCTGAGGTCCGGGGCAAAGCCCGGCTCTTCTTTCTTTTGAATCATTGCCACACTCGGAGCCCACATCAGCAGCTCTTCCTGCCACTGAAGTTATGTTTGCAGAAAGAAAAGTAAGAAAAGATCCCTTGTCCCGTTGTTCTTTTCCCTCTCCGACCCCAATAAGGATGAACTCTTTAAAAGTCAAAGCTTTTCTCCTTGCCTCACTGTGCTGCTTGGGAATCTCAGTACTCAATTTTCTAGCTTCACTTTGATTCAGTAACTATTCATCTATGTATCTGTAATTAATATATATAATGACTCATATTCAACCTGTTCATATTTCCTCATTGCCACATTTAAGACCTAGTCTGTGTTTTTCAATGTTTCTTCTAACTCTTCTGTTGGGTAACAAATCTGTTAGAATGTATTCTGTCACTGATCCATTGATTCATCCTTTCATTTATTCCACAAATATTCACTGAGGGCCTCCCACAGCTTAGGTACGATGCTGGGTGCTGAGGCTCAGTGACGAGGAAGCAATGTGGCTGCTCCTTCAGGAAGTCCCTGGCCTCCTTGGGAGTGGGCATGGATGATAGGTGAATCTGTACCATCACCAGTGAACAGAGATGCTATGAAGGTGGTGAGCAGAGTATAGGGATATACGCCTAGCTGGGGGTGACCAGGGAAGGCCCAGCTGTTTGACATTTAAGCTGAGAATTAAGACCTAAGAAGGAGCCAGGTTTGTAAGCAGGCAGGAGGGGGAACTTCCAGGCAGTGGAAATAGCCTGTAGCAGGACTCTAGCAATGGCTTGTTATTTCTGGGAACTGAATGGTCACCCCTGGGGCCAGCTGCTTGAGTGAGGCTTAGACTGCTCAGCTGGGGTCAGAGCACACAAGGCCTGTCCAGGGAAGGGAGATCAAATTTTATTCCAGGAACAATTGGAAGCATGATCATGTTTACATTTTGAGAAAATGATTGTCATTGCTCTTTGGAGACTTGGTCGCAGGGGCAAGCTGGAACAGGAGTGCTGTCAGAGGAAATGGTTGTATTAGGGGAGAAATAATTCGTGACTTTGGCTAGGATGCTGGCAGCTGAGATGAAGCCAAGTGTTTGAGTTAAATTGTTAACATTTTTCAGTTTCTTATTGCTAGTGAATAGAAATAGGTGTATTTTGGAGACGATATATATAAATAGATATATATTTATGTAAGATCCACTGATGGATTGGTTGGACATTGGAGTTGAGAGAGGAAACCACCAGGATGGCGACAGGTTTTGACTCAAACCATTTGCCAAGGCAGCAAATCATGAGTTAAGTTTTAAATGCCTATATACATTATTTCTTCCATGTGAATTGTTTTACATTGTCAGCAAAATTGCCAGTATCGCTTTATTCCATATTTTCCCTTATGAATGTTGCATAAATTCGTGACATCTAGATAGATTTCTGACAATATACAGAGTGATTTCATTGTCTCATAATTTAAAATCTTTTTGGAAATATATTCTTTTGGTCTTCACTATCTGATTTTCAAGTTGCATATTCCTCAAGGATGTTTTCTTTTTATTTACCTAATAAATATTCAGCAGGCATGTTCATATAAATATTGGTTCAAATATGAAATTTGAAGTAATAGTCAAGTAGCTAAACTATATATTTTTTTGTATTAACCCCTCAATCCTTAGTAGGTTTCTTTTGTAGTTCTATTTTATTTATTTTCCATTTTGATCCTCAAATCTTTCATCCTTTTCTAATTATCATATCATTATTATAATCAGTTGTTTTAAATCTCTTGACTGCTGACATTGCTTCCATATGATTGAGATCCAGTTTCTCTCTGGATCTATTGCATTTTCTTTCTGACATTTCCTGATGTGCATCCTCTGAGATCTGTACAACTTGAAATAAACTACTCCCTATAATACATATTGCAGAATTCAGCATTCTCTTGGCACTTTTCGGTTAACATTATCAAACAGTTTTTCATCTCCTACTCCTCAAAGAAGATTGTACATCTGAATATATTGTCTCACGACCATCTAGTTAATACTACATATTATTCTCCTATTATAGTTTCTTAATCTGTAGTCAGTTCAGAAGCACTACTATTATATTCATCACTTAGGTTACAGTATTCCACAAAACTCCACTCCATTTGTTCTTAATACACAGCTCTTCATGTTTTCTTCATGTTTTGAATGTGTCCTTGGTAGGGCTTGAACGTTTGTTTTTCAACACTCTTGCTTTTGTCACAAGAACAAATTTGGTTTCTGCAAGGAGATTTATTATAGATTCACTAACCAAGCCAAGATCTTAAAGGGTTATGTTACTAAAAATAGAAGCCTTACCCAAGGATATCTAAAATAATCTAATTTAGGGTCATAACATCATATTTCAAAACAGAACAAAGCAGAGTGGTTCCTATCATTGGAGATGAAGTTTACAACTCTTTACATAATGTACGTCTGTGTCTACACATTGAGAGTGAGAGTGGGGAGATGAAGGGAAGGGAGAAGACATAGTGATGGAAAATCTTGGTTTATTTTTAGTCTGTCTTGGAGAGATGAATTCTATTCTGACTGAGTCTCAGCTACAGATGACCTGAAATCTTGCAGCATGGTGTCCTAATTATAACCTAGTTAATATTTGTTATTACTTTAATGCTGTGAATCTGTGTTCTCTTTCTCTTTCTTAAAGTATAGCTAAAACCACTTGATGTGTATAGCTGTCCTTTTATTTGAGGAAATGAGACAAATGAGGAAGTTGAGACATATAAAAGCTAGTTACTTGATTGGAATGACATAGTTTATCAACTAGAGTTTGATTTAGTTTCAACTAATAGAAACCTCAAATAACAGATATGGAAGTCAGTCAGTTTGGGATGAATTTACATCTTAACAATTTCAAGACTTCTGATCCATGAACATGGTATATCTCTTCATTTTGGGGAGTTTTTAATGTTTTGTAGTTTTCAGTGTAAAGGTCTTGCATATCTTTTGTTAAACTTACTTCTGTTTTATCTTTTTTTGATACTATTTATAAAGGACATTTAAATTGTTAACATTTTTCAGTTTCTTATTGCTAGTGAATAGAAATACAATTGATTTTTTATAGTGACTTTGTATCCTGATACTTTGCTAAATTTACTTATTAGTTTCCATAATTTTTTATGTTTTGTAACTGGGAATTTAACCTAGGGGTGCTCTACCACTGAGCTATACCTCCAATCCTTTTTTAAAAAAAATTTTAATTTGTTATATATGACAACAGAATGCATTACAATTCATATTACACATATAGAGCACAGACCTCCAATCCTTTTTAATTTATTTTGAGAAAGGGTTGCACTAAGTTGCCCAGTCTGACCTCAAACTTGCAATCTTCCTGCCTCACTCTCCTGAGTCACTAGGATTACTGGCATGTACTACTATGCCAACTAGTTTCCACAATTTTTGTTTTTGTTTTTTTTTTGTATTTTCATCATATAAAATAATAGATTGGCAAATAATAAGAATCTTGATTATTTTCCCTTTACATGCTTTATCTTTTTTACTTGCCTGACTGTATGTAGCAAAACTTCTGTGAAATGTTGCTGAAATATACAGCCTTACTTTGTTCTCTATCTTAAGGAATAAGCATTTGTTATAACATAATTAAATATGGATGTTTCTTTAAGTTTTTTGTATATAAGATGGAGTAAATTACCCCCTATTTTAGTTTGCTGAGAGTGTTTTCTTTTTTAAAAATAATGAATGGATATTAAATTTTGTCTATGATTTTTCTATACCTATTGAAATGATTGACTTGTATCATGTACACATGAAAGGAATAAATCATTCAAATTTTGCAAACAATAACTCATTTTGTCCATTTAGTCTACCAGTTACTGAGAAAGAGTCCTTCTCTAATGATTTCTATTTCTACTGCAGTGTTTTCTTTCATATATCTTGAAGCTATCTTATTAGGTACTTTCACATTTTGGACAGTTAAATCTTCCTGGTGGATCGCCTACTTTTCATATTAGACATCTCTTTTATGTCTGATAACACAACTAGTCTTGAAGTCTACTTCTCTGTTATTAAAAGAGCCATGTCAGCTTTCTTAACCTTTCTTTTTCATGTTTTCCCCGTTTTTTGCCTCCATTTTTATGGGTTTTTTTTATATACTTAAAGTGTTCTTTTGGAGAATATATAGATAACGTTTTACTTTTTCTAATACAGTTTGACAATTTCTGCCTTTGAATTAGAATGTTGGTCCCTTTACATTCAGTGTAATTATTGATGTGTTGGATCTAAGTCTAAGCCATGGCCATTTATTTTATCTATCTATCTATCTGTCTATCTATCTATTTATTACTTTGCCAAACTTCTTTTGGGTAAAGAGAGCATCTTAAAAATATTGTATTTCCTCAGTTGGATTTGTAGCTATACTGCTAGGTTTTTTTTCCTTTTTAATTTTGTGGTTGTTTCTCTTTTGTTTCTAGTGGCTTCCCTGAGGACTAAAGCATGCAAAGTATATAATTTAAAGATGGTGTGATTTTATTAACATCCCCTCATTCTTTGTTCTTTTGTCTGCATGACTGTTCATGCTATAACATGCTATGAATGTTAACACATCATAAGTCAGTGTTTGTATTTCTGCTTTTAACTGTTATTTTTAAAGAAATTAATAAAAGAAAATAATTAATATTTACCTGCTAAATGTACCATTTCCAGTGCTCCTCATTTCTTCTTGAAGATCTGAGTTTCCATTTATTGCACTTCCATTCAGCTTAAATTACTTTCCTTGATGTTTTCGTTGTGTGGATAGCTCTGCTGGAAACAAATTCTTTCAGCTATTCTTTATCAGAAAATATCTTAATTTACCCTCATAATTTTCCTTAGAAGTAGAATTCCAGTAGACAGTTTTATTTTTCTCAAAGATGTCATAAATTTTGCTTCCGTACACCCCAGTGACAAGTCATTTGTCATTGTGAATGTATGCATTGTGAATTTTCCTCTGACGCCTTTTAGTATTCGGGCTCTTTCTCTGTTTTTCTCCCTCCATTTTCATCAGTTTGACTATGATATTCTTGAGTGTTTTCTTTGAATTTAAGTCATGTTGCCCGTGACCCAGACAGTGGATGAGTGAAAGGACAAAAGGAAAGAGCAGAGGGTTCATGCCAAATGTCTTAAGAAGTTTTCCCAGAAATGGTCTCAGGACATTCCCACTTGCACCTCCCTGTCCTGGATGGAATCTCAGGTCTATGTGTAGCGGCAGGAGAAACTGGTAAAGGTCATCATTATTCTGCGACGGGAGCAGAAGTTCTATGACTAAGGGAAGTTGGGAAATGGACATAAGGACAACAACTTCTCTCACACGTAGCCACTGAGAATTTGGGTAAAATCCTGGAGCACCTGTTTCCCTGTCTGGGCCTTGCTGCTACACCCCAGACGTGCATTGTTACAGCAGAGTATTGCTTGGGATCTTGTATTTGGGATTAGACTGTGTCTAAATACCATCTCTGCCTTTTACTAGCTGTGTAACCTCAGGTGATGTACTTGGTCTTTCTGTGCCTAATCCCCTACCTGAATATGAAGAAATAATGGTAGGTACAGGGTTGATGTGGGAGCTGAGTCAGTCCAGTCAGACACCTGGCACAGTGCCTGGTCACACACGGGCTTGCTGTCAACACGTAGTTGGAACAGGCTGTCCTGAGCCCAGGCAGAGATCTCGGGGACGCTCCTGCCTGCATCTCTCATCCTCCTTCACCAGCCTCACTGTGCGTGTTGAAAGAGCACTGTGCGAGCACTTCCTGGTTCCAGGGACACCCCGCTGAGGGACTCATGAAAAAGTGAAATTGGATCATGGTCTAGAGACTGACTAACAGGCCTAACAGACTCTGAATGTATAGGCAGATTGAGGTTTCCCAGAATCACCCCTCACAGCAAAGAGGACCGACCTTTCTCGGACACCATGTACCATCTTATTTAACCCTAGGAGTCCACACCATTCCTAGGCAAGGAAATTAAAGCCAAAGAATAAGTGAACTTCTATCTCACTGGGATTCGATGGCATTAACCAACCCCTCTTTGTCTGCCCTCCTACCTTCCCAACTCCTAGAAATCACTATTTTCCACTCAGGTCAGCTCTTTTTAACTGCCATGTATGAGAGAGAGTATGTGTTATCTGTCTTTTTGTGTTTGACTTCTTTCACTTAATGTCCTCTTGTTCTGTCCATCCTGCTACAAAGGTCAGGGTTGTGCTCTGTATGGCCAGCACTCTGCTGTGAATATGGACATCATCTTCATCCACTCGTGCCCTGGTGGGCCCCTAGGTTGTCCTGCAGTCTAGCCATAGTGAGTTGTGCTGCAGTAACCAGGGGAGTGCAGGTATCTCTTTGGCTTGCTGACTCCATATCCTTTGGATGTCTGCTCAGAACTGACTTTACTGACCAGATTGTGAGATTACCTATTTCTTGTTCACTTTTTGAGTTTCTTATATGTTTGATATTAATCCTGTGTTAGATAAATAGTTGGCAAATATTTTCTCCCATCCTGTAGGTTGTCTCTTCACTGTTGCTTGTTTCCTTCATTCTACAGAAGCTTTTTAAAACGTTTGGTATAATCCCATTTATTTATCTTTAATTTCCTGTGATTTGGGGGATCATATCCAAAATACCATTGCCTATACTGATGGCTTAAAGTGTTTCTTTGAGGAGTTTCATAGTTTCAGGTCTTAATCTATGTCTGTGTTCCACTCAGTTGACTTTTTTACATGGTAGCAGACCAAGGTCAAGTTGGAGCCTTCTGCATGTGGATATCCAATGTTCTTTGCTCATTTATTCCTAAGGATGTGCTTTCTCCAGTGCATGTTTTTGCACCTTGGTTGAGGATCGGTTGGCATGGGGTGTATTTCTGGGATTTCTCTTCTGATCCACTGGTCTAGGTGGTGCTGTGCTCTTCTGGTTACTCTGGGGTGTTTGGAAGTCAGGCGTTCCTACTGCCTCCTGCCTTGTTCTTCAGGTTCAAGATTGCTTTGGCTATTTGGGGTCTTCTGTGTTTCCATGTGAATTTTTTTCCTTCTATAAAGAATGTCATGGTATTTTGATGGGTATTACATTGGCTCTGTGGATTGCTTTGGGTAGTACAGATGGTTTAACAATATTAATTCTTCGAATCTAAGAACACATGAGGTCTTTCTAGATTTTTGTGTCATCTTCAATTTCCCTCATCAGCGTTTTATAATATACATCATCTAGATCTTTCATGTCCCGGGTTAAATGTATTCCTAGGTACTTTATTATTTATAGCTGTTGTGAAGACAATTGCTTTCATGTTTACTTTCTCAGCAAGTTTGTTATTTTTTATTTTATCTTATTGTTTTTTATTGGTTGTTCAAAACATTATGAAGCTCCTGACATATCATATTTCATACATTAGATTCAAGTGGGTTATGAACTCCCATTTTTACCCCAAATACAGATTGAAGAATCACATCAGTTACACATCCACATTTTTACATAATGCCATATTAGTAACTGTTGTATTCTGCTACCTTTCCTATCCTCTACTATTCCCCCTCCAATCCCCTCCCATCTTCTCTCTCTACTCCAACTACTGTGATTCATTTATCTCCTTGTTTATTTTCCCATTCCCCTCACACTCTTTTATATGTAATTTTGTATAACAATGAGGGTCTCCTTCCATTTCCATGCAATTTCCCTTTTCTCTCCCATTCCCTCCCACCTCATGTCTTTGTTTAATGTTAATCTTTTCCTCCAGCTCTTCCTCCCTGTTCTGTTCTTAGTTGCTCTCATTATATCAAAGAAGACATTTGGCATTTGTTTTTCAGGGATTGGCTAGCTTCACTTAGCATAATCAGCTCTAGTGCCATCCATTTCCCTGCAAATGCCATGATTTTGTCATTTTTTAGTGCTGCGTAGTACTCCATTGTGTATAAATGCCACATTTTCTTTCATCCATTCATCTGTTGAAGGGCATCTAGGTTGCTTCCACAGTCTAGCTATTGTGAATTGTGCTGCTATGAACATCGATGTGGCAGTATCCCTGTAGTGCGTTCTTTTAAGGTCCTCAGGGAATAGTCCAAGAAGAGCAAAAGCTGGGTCAAATGGTGGTTCCATTCCCAGCTTTCCCAGGAATCTCCATACTGCTTTCCAAATTGGCCGCACCAGTTTGCAGTCCCACCAGCAATGTACAAGAGTACCCTTTTCCCCACATCCTTGCCAGCACTTGTTGTTGGACTTCCTAATGGCTGCCAATCTTACTGGAGTGAGATGGTATCTTAGGGTGGTTTTGATTTGCATTTCTCTGACTGCTAGAGATGGTGAGCATTTTTTCATGTACTTGTTGATTGATTGTATGTCCTACTCTGAGAAGTGTCTGTTCAGGTCCTTGGCCCATTTGTTGATTGGGTTATTTGTTATCTTATTGTTTAATTTTTTGAATTCTTTGTATACTCTGGATAGTAGGGCTCTATCTGAAGTGTGAGGAGTAAAACTTTGTTCCCATGATGTAGGCTCCCTATTTACCTCTCTTATTGTTTCTCTTGCTGAGAAAAATCTTTTTAGTTTAAGTAAGTCCCATTTGTTGATTCTTGTTATTAACTCTTGTGCTATGGGTGTCCTATTAAGGAATTTGGAGCCCGACCCCACAATATGTAGATCGGAGCCAACTTTTTCTTCTATCAGATGCAGAGTCTCTGACTTGATATCAAGCTCCTTGATCCATTTTGAGTTAACTTTTGTGCATGGCGAGAGGGGGGGATTCAGTTTCATTTTGTTGCATATGGATTTCCAGTTTTCCCAGCACCATTTGTTGAAGATGCTATCCTTCCTCCATTGCATGCTTTTAGCCCCTTTATCAAATATAAGATAGTTGTAACTTTGTGGATTAGTCTCTGTGTCCTCTATTCTGTACCATTGGTCCACCTGCCTGTTTTGGTACCAGTACCATGCTGTTTTTGTTAGTATTGCTCTGTAATATAGTTTAAAATCTGGTATCGCTATACTGCCTGATTCACACTTCCTGCTTAGAGTTGCTTTTGCTATTCTGGGTCTTTTATTTTTCCATATGAATTTCGTGATTGCTTTACCTATTTCTACAAGAAATGCCGTTGGGATTTTGATTGGCATTGCATTAAAACTATAGAGAATTTTTGGTAATATCGCCATTTTGATGATGTTAGTTCTGCCTATCCATGAACAGGGTATATTTTTCCATCTTCTAAGAACTTCTACTTCTCTCTTTAGGGTTCTGAGTTTTCATTGTATAAATCTTTCACTTCTTTTATTAGGTTGATTCCCAAGTATTTTATTTTATTTTTTTGAGGATATTGTGAATGGAGTGTTTTTCCTCATTTCCGTTTCAGAAGTTTTGTCGCTGATATACAGAAATGCATTTGATTTATGCATGTTGATTTTATATCCTGCCACTTTGCTGAATTCATTTATTAGTTCTCGTAGTTTCTTTGTAGACCCTTTTAGGTCTTCTAGGTATAGAATCATGTTGTCCGCAAATAGTGATAATTTAAGTTCTTCTTTTCCTATTTTTATGCCTTTAATTTCTTTCGTCTGTCTAATTGCTCTGGCCAGTGTTTCGAGAACTATGTTGAACAGAAGTGGTGAGAGAGGGCATCCCTGTCTTGTTCCAGATTTTAGAGGGAATGCCTTCAATTTTTCTCCATTCAGAATGATGCTAGCCTGAGGCTTAGCATAGATAGCTTTTACAATGTTGAAGTTAGTTCCTGTTATCCCTAGTTTTTCTAATGTTTTCAACATAAAGGGATGCTATACTTTGTTGAATGCTTTTTCTGCATCTATCGAGATGATCATATGGTTCTTGTCTTTAAGTCTATTGATGTGGTGAATAACATTTATTGATTTCTGTATATTGAACCAGCCTTGCATCCCAGGGATGAATCCTACTTGATCATGGTGCACAATTTTTTTGATGTGTTTTTGTATCCAATTCGCCAGAATTTTATTGAGGATTTTTGCATCTAGGTTCATTAGAGATATTGGCCTGTAGTTTTCTTTCTTTGAGGTGTCTTTGTCTGGTTTCGGAATCAGGGTGATGTTGGCCTCATAGAATGAATTTGGCAGAGCTCCCTCTTTTTCTGTTTCCTGAAATAACTTGAAAAGTATTGGTATTAATTCTTCTTTAAAGGTTTTGTAAAACTCCACTGTATACCCATCCGGTCCTGGGGTTTTCTTGGTTGGTAGTCTTTTGATTGCTTCTTCTATTTCATCCATTGATATTGGTCTGTTTAAATTGTGTGTATCCTCCTGACTCAATCTGGGCAAATCATATGACTTAAGAAATTTATCGATGTCTTCACTAACTTCTATTTTATTGGAATATAGGTTTTCAAAATAATTCCTAATTATCTTCTGTATTTCTGTAGTATCTGTTGTGATGTTGCCTTTTTCATCCCGTATGTTAGTAATTTGAGTTCTCTCTCTTCTTCTCTTCGTTAGCATGGCTAAAGGTCTGTGGATCTTATTTATTTTTTCGAAGAACCAACTTTTAGTTTTGTCAATTTTTTCAATAGTTTCTTTTGTTTCCATTTCGTGGATTTCTGCTCTGATTTTAATTATTTCTTGCCTTCTGCTACATTTGCTGTTGTTTTGCTCTTCCTTTTCTAGGGCTTTGAGATGAAGTGTGAGCTCATTGATTTGTTGGTTTTTCCTTTTTTTGAGGAATGATCTTCAGGCAATGAATTTCCCTCTTAAAACTGCTTTCATTATGTCCCATAGATTCCGATATGTTGTGTCTGTATTTTCATTTATCTCTAAGAATTCCTTGATTTCCTCCTTTATGTCTTCTGTAACCCATTGGTCATTCAGTAACATATTGTTCATTTTCCATGTGATGAAGGATTTTTCCTTCCTTCTTTTATCATTGATTTCCAGTTTCAATCCATTATGATCAGATAAAATGCATGGTATTATCTAAACCCCTTTATATTTACTGAGGGTTGCCATATGGCGTATTATATGGTCTATTTTTGAGAAGGATCCATGTGCTGCTGAGAAAAAAGTATATCCACTTGATGATGGTTGATATATTCTATATATGTCAGTTAAGTCTAGGTTATTGATTGTGGTATTGAGTTCTATAGTTTCTTTATTCAACTTTTGTTTGGAGGATCTGTCCAATGGTGAGAGAGGTGTGTTGAAGTCACCCATAATTATTGTGTTGCGGTCTATTTGATTCTTGAACTTGAGGAGAATTTGTTTTATGAACATCGCAGCACTATTATTTGGTGCATAAATATTGATACTTGTTATGTCTTGTTGGTGAATGGTTCCTTTTAACAGTATATAATGTCCTTCCTAATCCCTTTTGATTAACTTAGTCTTGAAGTCGATTTTATTCGATATGAGGATGGCCATCCCTGCTTGCTTACAAAGACCGTGTGCGTGGTATATTTTTTCCCAACCTTTCACCTTCAGCCTGTGTATGTCTTTTCCAATCAGATGTGTCTCCTGGAGGCAGCATATTGTTGGATTTGTTTTTTTTTTAATCCATGTTACCCACCTATGTTGCTTTATTGGAGAGTTTAAGCCATTAATGTTTAGAGTTACTATTGATATATGGTTTGTATTTCCAGCCATGTTTGATTATTTATCTTTTTTTTAAAATTTAGTTTGTTTCTCCATGATTAGCTTCTTTGTCTTTACTGAGGCATTTCCCACTGATGGTTTTAGTTATTGTTTTTCATTTCTTCCTTGTGTAGTGTTTTGATCAAGATGCTTTGCAATGCTGGTTTTCTGGCTGCAAATTCTTTTAACTTTTGTTTATCATGAAAGATTTTTATTTCGTTGTCATACCTGAAGCTTAACAAAGTTCTTGGTTGGCATCCATTGTCTTTCAGTGTTTGAAATACGTTGTTCCAGGATCTTCTCCCTTTCAGCATCTGTGATAAAAAATCAATTGTTAATCTTATTGGTTTACCCCTGAATGTAATCTGCCTCCTTTCTCTTGTAGCTTTTAATATTTTCTCTTTGTTCTGTATATTGGATATCTTCATAAATTGTGTCTTGGCATTGGTCTGCTGTGATTTTGTATGCTCGGTGTCCTGTATGCATCTACAATTTGTAAATCCATTTCCTTTTTTATTTCTGGAAAGTTTTCTATAATTATTTCATTCAGCAGGTTGCTCATTCCCTTGGTTTGAACCTCTATATCTTCCTCTATCCTGATGACTCTTAAGTTTGGTTTTTTTATGTTATCCCATATCTCCTGGATGTTTTTCTCATGATTTTTTACCAGCCTTTCTGAGTTGTCTAGACTCTTTTCAAGATGATATATTTTGTCTTCATTATCTGACGTTCTGGTTTCTACTTGCTCCGCTCTGTTAGTGATACTCTCATTTGAGGTTTTAATTTGGTTTATAGTTTCCTTCATTTCTAGAATTATTGTTTTTTTTTATAATCTCTATCTCCTGATAAAGATGCTTAACTTCTTCTTTTATCTGTTTATGTAATTCATTTTCAATGTGTTCTTTCACTGTTTGAATTTGCTGTCTCATATCCTCTTTAAGGTTCCATTCCATCTGTCTAAGGTATTCCTTGAGTTCTTTATATGACCATTTTTCTGATGCCTATAGGTCCTCCTGAATATTTAGGCTGTCCTGCATTGTTTGTACTCCTTTTCTTCCTTGCTTTTTCATGGTGCTCATGTTATTTCTTGTTCTGTTTGACTGCTGAGTTACTGTTTATCCTATAAATTTATTTGATGCTTGGGAGGAAAGGTATTAGAAGGGGAAGGGAAGAAGTCACTAAAGAGAATGAGAGTAAGCAGGTAGAATTCAAGGAAGGGGGAATAAGGGAATTGAAAAGAAATGAAAAGACAAAAGAAAAAAAATAGAAAATAAAAAATAAAAAAATAAAAAGTAAAATTAAACAAATCATAAAAAAATTAAAAAACAACAAAAAATGAAAATGAAAAAAAAAAACCCAAATTAAAAAAAAATAATTAATAAATGCAGTCTTAGAGTTTGATTAACTTCTCTTCCAGTAGGTGGCGCTGTGCCCTCCAGGCCAAGTTTTTCCTGTCAATACGCGGAACCAATCACTGTGCAGCAGCTCCTCCTCCCAGACTGGGCGGGTCTCCAATCCTGAGTGCCGAGGGCCTCCTCTTGTGTCTAGTCACTTCCCCACTTTTCCTCTAACCACGCCCCTCTCACTGGTGCCGCTCACCACAATACTGGCTACACGCCAGGTCTGCTGCTCCCGGGAACCCTGTTATCATGCACGACTGGGCACACTCTCCCTGTCTGCCATTCCCTCAGACCCTAAGTTTGTGGAGCTCGGGGCTGAGAACCCCCAGTGAATTTGCTTGCCCTCCGGTAGCCACGCCCCCGGTAGCTGGTGCAAGAGACCTCAGGTGTCAGCACTGGTGGGAGCAGTAGCTGGGAGTTCCATGCCGCGGGTCCCGCACCACTCCTGATTCCCTTGGTCTGGCTATTGTGCTCACGGGAGAGCTGGGAGGGGCCCTTAAGGTTTCCCCGATGTGTGGAGAGAGAAGGCTAGGGGGTTACACGCCTGTCACTGCTGGTTTCAATGAAGTTATCTCCTCCTCCGCAGTCTGGTGACGTCAGTTCTCTGCCATGGTGGTATCCCATGCAAATGGTGACAGTTCGTTCCCTTTGCCGGGTGACCAATGCAAGGGGTGCGTCCTGACTGTCTCTCCCAAGCCCCGTTTCATTCCTGTGGCCACTGCCTATGAAGGCTTGGTTGGCATTCACCTCCGTAGGTTCAGAAGGGCCGACCAATTGTTTCAGGGGGATCGTTTAGTGCTGAGTCACAGCTGTTTGTCTGCGAGAATCAGGCGAATGGGAGCTTGAATTCAGCCGATCCGGGCTCGGTGTGTATTCTGAGAGGCCCAGACTGTTTGCCCCAGATCCACGTCAGCTCAGCATTGCCTAGTGATCCTGAGCAAACAGCATTTAGACAGTTTATGACTCCCTATGCCCGCGCAGCTGAAGAGGTTAGAGACTTGATCTCTCTGCACCCGCTGCCATGTTCAGCAAGTTTGTTATTGATATATAAAAATGCTGTTGACTTTCACATGTTGATTTTGCTTGCTGCAACCTGGAGTTGTTTTGTCAGTTCTCATAGCCTTTAAGTGGAAATTCCCCCCTTTACTTTTTCTTAGATAATAAGATAAAAACTTATGTTCCTATCCAACTGAACATAAATTTTGTGTTAACTTGGTCATTTTTTCCTCAAAACTTATTTCTTCATATTAAGGAGAAAAAAAACAGGTTTAATTACCTTCAGTGTTGTACACAATTAGAAAATGGAAACATGACTCTGATACATTTTCTAGACACAGATAAGAAGATCTAATTTTATTTTGTTCTAAGATGAAGAGATTTGGGATATTGTCCTGATTTGAAAACAGCATGTCACATAGTGACGATAACATATAGTGCTGTTGTTTATTGATAAGCATTCAGGTGTCTTCAATGAGAATAAAATGGAATACATCTCAGGAAGGAGAGAATTATATTTCACTCCTTGTTCATTCTCACTGTGGAGAATTCAAATATTTTTAAAACCCATTGTATGGTACATTTTAAGTATTATTCCTAAAATTTAAAGGCTGTCATGAACTCTACCCAATGTTGAATAGCCTTGTATTTGAAATTTTTTTCTATTTCTATGTAGAGTACTATCAAGTTGAATATGCCAAATATGAATAGTGCTTCAGATAATTAAATCTGAAAGCTATTTTTGTTTGTTTTATATATTTGCTATGTCCTTAACAATAACTATAAAAATGGTCAATTTTGCTAAGGAGATGGGAGCACAGGTGCATCAGTATAAACTTAATACAAGTATACGTGAGCAAATTTATTTAACTCTTCTTTCTACGATTTAAATTACCTTCATTTAATTTTCAGATTACTCTTAAAGTATTAGAAGAAGTATAGGTTTTATCCAAAGCATTGTTCACTGCCCATAGAAATACAGATGCACATATGTATGTATACATCATGTTTAATGAGAAAAATACCCAAAGAAAACAAAATAAAAATTCCCTACACAATTACCAAATTTAAAATTGAAACAGCTTTCCATAATTTTTACACACTGTAAACTACATTCATGTTAAGTGTGTAAGTTCCATACCATAAACTCATCCTCTCAAAGCCTATAATTCAGTGTTGGGCAGTCATCTCCACCCTTCAGTTGACAATGTCTCCTTCTGTCCCAATAGATCACCCCTGCCCATGGCCGTTGGTCCCACATCAGCCACAGCATTTGTCCATCTGCTTTCTGCATTGAAGGGTCCTTCTTCTGGACATGCTGTGTAAAGGGAACATTCTTTGTCACCTTTCATGTCTGGCTCCTTCCCCTGGATGTCACAGCACCTGTGGGTGCTGGTGACTTTTTATTCCCTGAATTGCTCTGCGTTGTACGGACATGCAGTACCATTTTCGTGGGTTTCAATAGCCAACTTGTAAAAAAAAAAAAAGTATGTATTGAATAAACCAAATCAAGGTCAAAGGGATAGGAATAGGAGATTTTTTTAGTGCTTGTTATTTTATATGGTTTTAATTTTTGAAATTCAGGATCCTGTCTTATCTGTTAAAGCAAAGTGAAGAATGTGTATAAACAAGACAGAAAAGCCTTACACTGATCCAAATCCTGCCTTCCTTTAGAGAATCAGCATCAATTTATTTTAAGCATTATTCAAGAATATATATGCACACATACACACATGCATGTAAATATACACATGCACACAGACATGTGGGCATCAAAGCAGACATATGTTTTATATTACAACAAAAAGAGAATTGTGGAGCTTAGTATTTTAACACAGAAAGCAAAGCTAAGAAAAGCAAAGGGATTAATGAGCTAATCCACTCACAATGAAGAAAAGGGAAAATCTGTGGACTCCATTTGTTGGTTGTTATGTGCAAACTTGTTTTCATTTCTTAAAGGCCCCTCTGCGTTGTCTTGCAGGATACTTGGGATCTGCTTGTGAAGAGAAGGTGGACCCTTGTGCCTCGTCGCCGTGCCAGAACAATGGCACCTGCTACGCAGACGGGGTGCACTTCACCTGCAGCTGCAGCCCAGGCTTCACGGGGTCCACCTGTGCCCAGCTCGTTGACTTCTGTGCCCTCAGCCCGTGTGCCCACGGCACGTGCCGCAGTGTGGGCACCAGCTACAAATGTCTCTGTGACCCAGGTTGGTGCCGCCCATAGACCACCCACCTCTTCTTTCCTCAATCTCAAAAGACTGTTCATTTTTCTTTTGCATCTGAGTAAATGTCATCCCCCAGGATGTAAATAGAAATGAATTCTACTCAATTATGGCACACTGTAGACTGCATTAGGCAGGGCTTTAAAAATATCTTTTCCCCTTTTCATGACTGTTGCATGACCGATTCACATTCATTTCAGAAAACTTAGAATATTCACGAAAGCACCAATGGAGAAAATTAAAAGGCTTCATCTTATAACAGGGCAATTATTTTTAACAATTGCCTATAGGCCATTCCAGAGCTTTTAGTGTATGGTTTACCTTTTACTGTTGTGTGCTTAAATGGACAGAATAGGCTTTCCTATTTTAGTGTGTGCATGAAAAGTGAAATGTGCCATCTATTAAAATTCTTACTCTGGGCATAGTCTGCTACCCTCTGACTTCCTGTATAAACATTCAGAAGCTTTACCTTTTATTGTATGAATGTCTTTTTCATTTGTAATACCAATTTTTAATCATGGAAGTTTTGATACTCGGAAATCAGAGTGATTACTAGTTGCAATTTGTGTCTTTCCAACCTTCTGGTGTGGTCTGAAAAGAATTCATGGATTGCCCTTTCTTCTTTCTCATTTCCATTCTGCCCACGTCTCCATTCTTGTATGAACTAGCTTTTTAGAATGCTTCACACACACACCCCTGACCAGGCAGCATGGCTGGTTTTGTTTGATTTGAGCTCTGCCATGTGCCTGGGATGCCTCACTGGGAAACCTCTATGGCTGAGATTTCTTCTTCCGGGTTCCAGCCATCCCCCAGGATATTACTTTTGCAGTTCTACACCATGAGACAGTCCTGCACTGAAAATGACCTTTCGGTAAACAGAGGGCACATGCAATGGCATCCTGTCAGATGATGTATCGTCCTGGATCCTAGCTGTTTTAGCTTGTGCAGGGAACTACTCTGATGTCCAGACAGTGACGGACTCGCCACTCCTCAGCATGTATCCCCTCCTTAAGTGACACATTACTGTATTCATTTTCCTTGCATGTGTCTCTCTTCCTTCAGGGGTGGAGGAAGTGTGCTTTCTTTTAACAGCTTTTGGCTCAACAAAAATGGTCTCAAACCACCCCCGAGTGATAATCTTTTTGCATTCTGAGCTGGGTGAGTCACGTCTTTGGTCCTTTCAGGGTCACATTTTCACGGAGTTTTGGAGGTCCAGTCATGCACCTGTGGTCACACACCGAGTGGGGAGCTGAGCCCAGATTCCAACCCAGGGGCTCCTCATGGTATGGCCCAGTGCCTGGCCCAGCACCTCCAAAGGGCACACTCACACTCATGAGTCAATTAAAGGAGGTAGTTGGAAATGCAGCTGAGCATTTGAAGGGTTTTGAAAAGCTTTTTTTTTTCCCCCCATAGATTCCTAATTCTCTGATTTGCTAAGCAATTGACATTTTGCCAAGTTCCTCTTTCCTCTCTGGTCTGAATTACAGAGGAGGGGCTATTTAATCGGCTTGGTAACAGTGTTAGGATTCTCCAGCGAAACAGGAGGGAGAGAGAGAGAGATTTATTTTAAGTAACTGGCTCATGCAATTGTGGGGACTGGCAAGTCCAGCATCCGTAGGGGAAGCTGGCAGGCTGGAAACCAGGAGGCTTTCTGCGTTGTGTGTTGGGGCTGAATTCCTTCCTCTTTGAGAAACCTGTCTTTGCTCGTAAGGCCTTCCAGCGTTTGGATGGGGCCCACCTGCATGTGGAGGGTCAGTGGCTCTACCCAAAGTCTACCAATTTAAATGTTAAGGCTACCTTTAAAAGCCTTCATAGCAACGTCTGGATTTGCATGAGAGCAGATACCTGGGTACCACCGTCTGCCAAGTTGACACAGGAAGTTCACTATCCAGTACCTTTTGGGTTTCTCCTAAACCTCAGAGGAAAGAAGTTTCTTCCGTTCTACTTATGACACAAGGGTATTTTTCCAGATTCACGCCATCTTCTCCTGTCTGAGTTGGTGGAGAGGGGAACCCGTCCCCTGAGAGCCCAGTGTTCATCCGTGTGGATCAGGGCATGTGCAGTGGAGCCGAGGCTGAGGACAGGGATAGTGTCCGCCTGTGCCCTTCCCCACAGGAAGGCAGAGCATGGGATGGTTCTGTGTTTGCCGACTAAACAAGCTGCAGTTGTGCTGGGGAGAAGGGCGCCTCGTCATGGCGGGACTCAGGGGTCGCTGCTCCTGCACGGCACTGGAGTTGTCATAACATGTGGGGTGAATCCCCTCAGCAGCAATCGGAGGTGAAATCCTCCTGTCAGGAACTTCCTCTGTACTTCATGACCTGTCCCCTGAGAGTTCTGACTCCCCCCATGACGTCCCACAAAGAAGAACCAAATATGACAAGGCTGAGAAACAACTTCAGTTTCTCCTCCTCTTCTCCTCTCTCATCCTTCCTTAGCCAAAGTCTATATGTCTAGTTGCTTTATTTTTAAAACCTTAAATTGAGTGCGGTTAAGATAAATGGTGCTCCTTAATAATACCAAGTAGAGTTTTCCAGCTTCTGTGAGGGGTGTCCCTGGCCCTAAATGAAAAAACGAACACAACATTGCTGAGTGTTCCTCTTTGCACCTGGGAGAGGTACCTGAGAGTGGAAGAGATCCTGCCTGTCTGATCCCCACTGACTGACTAAATAGCAAATTTGCAGGGCATCTCTGGACCTCAGCTTCCTCCTCAGTTGGAAAGAAGAGAAGGGCTGTGTTTGAGAGCATTAAATGAGAGTCACGTAGCCCCTTCCCTGGCACGCAGTAGAAAAAGCTCTTCATTCTCCTTTCTTTCCATGCATCCAGATTCCAGCAGCGTTCTTCAAGCCAGAATGGCAAAAGAGCTCCTGTTTAAGTTCCACTTTCCCCTCCCTCTGTTCTCTGCTAAAACATCATCCCTGTCCATTTGGAGCATTTAACTTGGAAATTGCCTGTGGCCCAGCCATATCCCTAAGCAGCCCTGAAAAGCCTGGAGAGACGGGTATCCATTCTCTGAGATTCTCATGTGTCAGGCAGCCTTGGGAGACAGAATTGCTTTCAGAGAGGATGCTTCCTCAGATTGTTAGGTGACTTTGTATGAAATAAAAAAAGGCATTTTAGCATCTGGCGAGAATTTACATTTTAAGAGGTGAACATGACAAGTCTGTGAATGTGAAACTTCTCGTCTTAATCTTTTGGAGCATGTAATTGCTTTACTACTAGTTTGCATAATAGAAGAATTTCATGAGAATGGGTGAAATTGGGCATCGAGCTGCAGAGCAGGAGCCTGATCATCTTAATCGAGAGCAAACGGATCCCATTTCATAAATGGCAGCAGATTGAAATCATGTCATGTTGATAATTAGTTCCCATCTGAAAAAAAATACCATTTTGATGATTGCAAATCAAATTCGTCAGGTGCTTTATTTTAAAGCCTCATTTTTAGCTTATCAGACCAGGCATTTCTGATGGGGTTTAATATTAAATAATAAAATGTCAGCACTGAGAAATCACTGAAATGTTATCTTCCAGTGACAGTGTTAAGTGATGGGCCATTCTCTTAAAAAAAAAAATTGCAAATTGAAATCTGAAGACTGGAGAAAATGAGACCTAGAGCTGCTGCAAACATTAGGTGTTTGCAGGGGCAGGCCATTGTCCCTGCACATGGGCACCATGGAGTTTCATGTGTCCTCCATAGCATCTGAAGATGACCATTTGGAGGATAAGCATTATAGATGACCATGGCAGGAAGTAGACTTTGTAGGAAGGGACATGGTTTGCCTGAGCTCACTGGGCCTGGCCCCTGACTAATCCACCTGAGCTTTACAGGTAGTGGCTTAACCACACTATATAAAGTGTTTAGGATACTTAAGAATTTAAGGTATTAAATTCTTAAGTTATTTAAGGTACAAAGCATAAGAATATATCAACTTTTATTTTCGTGAATAATGCCTTTGATGCCCGTCAATTCAACCGCAGCTGGATTCCTGGACTGGACCCAGGGCAGTTGCTGATCACCATCCTTGCCAATTCTTCTTGACCAAGGGGTTGATATTAAATCACATTGTCCAGATACACAAGATACTGTAAAATAAAGGATGTTTAGGTTTCTTCCAAATGAAGTGGTTTCTTTTCTACAGGATGGTACGGGAATTTCAGATGCTATTTCTTTCTGTTGGTGAGATTTGCCTTACCCGTGGGCAGGGCTTCTGGTCTGTGTGGCCCCTAAGACACAGCTGGTGTTGCTTCCTCCTCTTATGTGCAGACTTGGAAATATTAACACTCTGATAGTATTTTCTGGAAACAGAATTAAAGACTCAGTGATCAGGATTTTAGTAGCAATTGAGTAACAATAAAGAAACTAGCATACCCACAGAGCTCTGAAGACACAGCTCTCTGATGAGTGCCTAGATGTATTTAGATTCCTTGGAAAGTATAGTGGACAACTTCATCTGTAACTCACCTTGATCTGGCTCACCAAGATGAAGACAAATACGGCCTCCTGATCTGCATATCACCTTGAGAGTGGCTTGTATAGAACATACCATCTCTTTCCCCCAGGTCCGAGTCCTGCTTCATACCCTTCCTTGTCTTATCCTCCAAAATATGATGCCTACCTTCACCATCTGGATCCCCCCAGGAAATCCTCTTTACCTCGATCTATCAATTTCCAGGGAGGTTTGCTTTAGTTTTTATAATCTACCTCAGAAAGAGTTCACCTCTCTATGTGGATATCATGATGACTGAAAGAACTGAGAAGGAGAAGGGCAGCCACTAACATTGGGAGCTTGTTTGACACTTACAGGCCTGAAGTTGTTAGGGGCTGGTTCAGAGTATCTCCTGTGGAACTGAAGGACATAGACCGCCTCCTAGATCACCAGTATTGGACATAATCACTCGGAGGCCCTGACAAAGTGAGACAAAACAAGACCACTTCATAATTTCGTCTAAGACAAAGATCACCATGTAACCCATAAACTCTAAACATTTCTCCTTTTTTTTTTTTTTGTATCCAGTGAATTGGTCACTGTTTCATTACCAACTATGGCACCAGCCTTGTCTGGCCAGATACCCCCAAACATAGAATTGCTCCTGCATTCGGACAGCATCCACTTTGGCATGAATCCTCCCTAAATCGCCCAGATGGAGTTTGAATTCTATCATAAATCCTATCTAACATTTTCTGGCTGAGCTATTCCATAGTTCCTCATTGTGTCATTCAACTTGATCAATTCCAAGTGTGTCTATGGTAGCATTTTGTTGAAGGGCATGGACAAAACTTAATTGATTACAATGCTCTAATTACTGAGGTAGGCAATTGGTTGAATTTCCATATCGACATCATTTCAACCGGAGTTTCTAATCAATTAGACATTGAGATCCAGTTGGCTGCAGGACAAGATGCTTTAGATGCTGTAATGAGTAGTAAGTCTGAAATGCTCGTTAGGGCAGACTGAGGAGCAATGTAGATGCTAAGGAGTTTGGACAGTGAACACTTGGAGAATTTTTTTTAGAGGGTATGTGTGAAGAGATATGTGTTTTAGATCATTCTCCTGGTTTTTGGTATATAGCACAGTCAAGAAGAGTCTAGAAGACAGGAACTTTTGGCAAGTTTTGCGCAGTGGGCATTGAAAGGATGGTTCAGACACTTAGGTGAGGAAGCGATCATAAGAGTTTCATTGTGAGAAGGAAACAAAGGTGCGAATGGAATCAGTGGGTGCCTAAAGCTTTTTCTTGGGTAACTCGGAAAACATGCAAAAGGATCCTTTTGATAATAATAAAAAAGACTCTTTTTATTCTCTTGGGTACAGCAGGCCAAGTGAGGCCGATGCTGCACCACACAGTTGGGCTAGGACTTGGGGATGAGGTGAAACCAGGGAAATAAGAATGGACTTCCTGTGGACTGGGTGCTACAGAAAGTCATGGCAGCTGTTAAGAGAGAAGAAGGTGAGAGAACCCACCCAGACACAGTCATCCGATCCTTGGCAAAGTAGCTGAGAACGTACACTCGAGAAAGGACAAGCTTTCCAACAAGTGGTGCTGGGAAAACTGGATATTCATATGCAGAAACAATGAAAATCGGTCACTATGTTTCACCCTGGACAGAGATCAGCTCAAAATGGATCAAAGACCTCGTGATTAGACCAGGATCTATGCTACTTCTAGAAGAAAATGTAGGGTCCACACTCAGCTTATAGGCCCAGGTAATGACTTTCTCAATAAGACCCCTAAAACTCAGAGAGTAATGACAGAAATTAATAAATGGGATTGTATCAAATTGAAAAGCTTCTGCACAGACAAAGAAACAAGACTGTGAAGAGAGAACCTACAGAATGGGAGACATTTTTTTTCTAGCTACTCTTTTAGCAGAGGATTCATATCCAGAATATATAAAGAACTCAAAAAACTTAACGTCAAAAAATCCCCAAAGTAATAAATGGGTAAATGAACTAAATAGACACTTCTCAAAAGAAGAAATACAAATGGCCAATAAATATACAAAAAAAATGGTCAATATCGTTAGCAATTTGGGAAATACAAATCAAACTGCACTAAAATTTCATTTCACTCTAGTCAGGATGGCAGCCATCAAGAATATCCACAAGAATAAGTACTGAAGAGGATGCAAAGAAAAAGGAACACTTTTACATTGTTGGTGGAACTATAAATTAGTACAATCACCTCTGGAAATCAATATGGAGGTTCCTCAAAAGTCTAGGAATGGAACCACCATATGACCCAGCTATACCACTCCTCAGTATTTGTCCTAAAGAATTAAGATCGGCATACTATAGTGATATAGTATGCTATATCATGTTTATAGCAGCACAATTCCCAATAGCCAAACTATGGAACCAGCCTAGGTGCCTATCAATAGATAAATGAATAAAGAAAATGTAGTATGTATACATAATGGAGTTTTATTCAGCCACAAAGAAGAATTAAATTATGTCATTTGCAAAAGAAAAATAGTTGGAATTTGAGAACATTATATTAATTGAAATAATCCAAACTCAGAAAGTCAAGGATCATATGTTTTCTCTTATACGTAGAAACTAAAGAGGAAAAAGGAAAAGAAAGGTGGGGGTAGGGGAAACCTCATGACAATCAAAGGGAGAAGCATAGAGAAAATGGATGAGGGGGAGGGAAATGGGAAAACACTGGGGAATGACACTGGCCGAGCTGCGATGTCGTATGTGTTCATGTACAAATACATAACAAAGAATCCCGCCATTATGTATCAGTGTCACGCTCCCATAAAAATATGGGAAAAGAGATAGCTGAAGGTGAGCGTATGAGAGAAAGGGGGGAATTGGGGAGACCGTTGGAGAGCTCTGCAGTGGAGGTCGAGAAGCCCTTGTCGACGTGGGTGGGAGGGTCACAGAGAGAGGGGAGGGCAGGGCCTGGGCACCAGTGTGTGCTGGGGAGGATGGGAAGGCGCTTCTGGGTGAGCAGCTCGCCCTGTGGGGGCTTCCAAACCACAGTCATTCGTATCTGTGACCTCTGACGACTTCCTTAGGCTAACAGCCTGAGGGACTCACCCAAGGACACTGGTGAGGAGTCAAGGGAGACCACCTGGAGGAGCATGTGGGATTTTATGAGATTCCCTGTGTTAACAAGCTACTCCAAGGCCCCTTTCTGACCTCGTTGGAATGGCTGATCCCTATGTATGGAAGTGTTCATGAACTGGCCTTTACTTAAAAGGGATTCTGCCCTCACCGCTCCCCAGCTTCCCCTCAAAATTCAAATCATTCACGACTCACTCTTGGCTGGACTAATGTTGAAAAGGCGTGAGATCTACCTGCCAAAAATAGGAGTCAGCGTTGCCTGTGAGGACAGCAGAAGTCACCTCCCATCGTCTCCCCTGGAATGGAAGCTGGAAATGGCAGCTGGTGACAGGTGATGTTGCTGACCAGTGCTTGTCCGGGACGGCTCTATCTGCCAACATGGGATTCCAGGAAATTCTCATCAAGCCTGTGGCCCTGGAGGCCAGATGGAGACTTGTCTAAACTGTTTTGTAACTAAGCCATCAACTCCTCTCTTGCTTTGTGGTTGGAAGTTGTTATTAAGCACTCACTACTGTTTTCTGGCTGCTGGAGAGTGTCTGAGAACCCTGCAGGCTCTGCCTCCTCCCTGGTGTGATGGGCGGGGCCTGGATTCTCAGGTGAGAGAGCCTCCTCAGAGCCCCAGCTGGACCTGTAAGCAGCTGTGAGTCGGCCTCTGTGGGCTACTTTCCTCTTCTGTAAAATGGGGGTAAACATCAACATCCAAGCAGATGACACAGACGTCATTGACTCTGAAATCTACGAACTGACGGCGGGGCAGTGCAGATCTCAGGCATTTCTTTTCCTGGGAAAGACCATTGAGGAAATTATGAGATCTGTGCTTGATTATCTTCTTCTGAGGTTCTAGGTTAGTGCTGGGGTCGCCGTGGGATCAAGCTTCACGGCCGTCGTGGGCACTCTTCAGTGATCCGCACACACGTAGCTTTGTCAGGGATGGGGAGGTTGCTGGCTGCCATCACAGCTCTTTGTGACTCTAGTCAGAGATAATGAAGGGACAGGTGGGAGGCAAGTCTCAACTAGACTGGTTTCCTGAGGGACCAGAGTCCTCACCCAGTGGGACCCGGGGTCATCGTCATTCTCTGCCACGACAAGGAGCTGGTTAAGGGTGGAGCCTGGATCCCACCCAGGCAGTCAGGATCCAGAGCCTCTGTTGCCTTTGAGCAGATAGGAAATGGGGTCAAACCGTGACCCTCACTCTCCAAGGGACTGAAAAATGAAGGTGTGAATCACATTTACTAAGTGCTAGTTGTCTTAATAGCCAGCTCAAATTCACACCTGAAGTTGAGATCATCACCCACATTGATGGCACTCTGTTCACCCGGGGAGTGACCTGATCCAGGCGGCTTTGCTTCTGGTAGCTCCCATCCCTGAGAACCTACGACATCTAGACTCTGCCAAATGCTGAACGTCTTTTCTCTTACTTGTTCCTTAGGCCTTGAGGCAGAGCTCAGTGGTAGAGCACTTGCCTCGCCTGTGTGAGGACCTGGGTTCAATCTGTCCCAATATAGGCAACAAAAACCACTCTCAGTACGCCTATCCTTCCACTTAAGGTCAGGGAAAGTGGAGCATTGAGAGTTCAGACAGCAGGAGGTGGAGGTGATGGAGGACCAGTTTTAACCTAGATTTGCCTGACATTCAAGCCCCTGCTCTTGACCAAGAGGCTGGACTTTTGGAAGCCTAGTTGTGGCCTCCCATGTCATGTGTGACCCTGTCCTCTGGCTTGTGGTTGGACCAATCAGGAGAACAACTTCCAGACTCGCCTGTCTCAGGAGTGCTCCTGAGCATGGGATGCCAGTTGCAGAGGCGGTCTTGATTGTCATTTGGTGAATGACTTTTTTCACCAATAGAAGCTTCTCGGTTCCTGGCACGGAGGAGTTCAACTCATGTCGGACTGAGTGGAATGGCTTGAGAGCAGGTAGACCCCTTCTGCCTTGGCCTTACCCTGAAGGTCCAGCAATCTGCTACTTTGAAATTGTTGCTGAGGGCTACCTGCAAATGATTTCACTTGACCTGGATGCACTTAATTAAAGAAACTGCTCTTCCTGTGACTCAAAGGAGAAAGGCAGTCACAGCCATGACAGATGAGCTGCCCTGCAGGTTGTGTAGGTTCTCTTGATTGGCATGTCTCACTTCTGGGGTCCCCAGTGGCTACTAGCAATTTTTCTTGCCCCAGAATTCCTAAAAGCCTCCTGCACTGATTGCTTTATACCAGGGACTCCTTTGCTCTTGTTTCTCTTCACCTGGCTCTGGAAATATCATAGTTTGAAATGTTCTTTCCTCTTCATCTTTGACTTTTGTGTTTTTAGTTCTCTGCCTTGAGGTAGTCTGATGTCACGCACTGTCAGTAGCACACCTTTCCAGGAGGCTGGCTCAGTGACAAGAATGAGGTATCCACTGGGTCTCAGAACTTGGGGATTGGAAACCTGTAACCATGTGCCCTCATAGATGGTGTCTGAGATACGTTGTGACTGATGGAAGACGGCGTTCTAACTCCAATTAGACAACCAGGTATCTTTGGCTGCAAGACCTATTTTTTTTTTCTGGGCTTCTTGCCTTCAATAGGCTTTTAAATTCCGCAGTGATTTGAATTTGTATAAGAACCTGGGGACAGTGCCTCACAATTTTTCCATTGGTCGTGCCCATCAATTTGCAGTTGGAGAGCACACTTTAAAAAAGTCGTTGTCTTCACTGCTTTTATATGATTGCTTCAGTTTTAATGAAGATCCAGAGTTCTCAGGTTTGCCGAAGCAGACTGATACAGGCTCTTCTCTGTGTCAATCTTAGCTTTTGTCAACTCAGATCAGATACTGATTTTCCTGAACAGTGTGTCCTCTTCATCTTTCTCAAGGGCTTCCTTACACAATGCCATGATTCTCTATTTAGAACCCCATTTGGCTTCGTAGGGGTGGCCTACAGAGATCCTTAGCTGGTTGGAATGAAGTCTTTTATTTTCTTTTGTTTGTTTTTGTTGCACTAGTTACTAGAGATTGAACCCAGGGATGCTTTACCACTGAGCTACATTCCCAGTCTTTTCTTTATTTTATTTTTTTGTGACAGAGTCTCCCTAGATCACCAAAGGTCTTACTAAGTTGCTAAGGTGGCCTTGAACTTTTAATTCTCCTGCCCAGGTCTTCCAAGTTGCTGGGATTACAGGCATGTGCCACCATGCCCGACTTGGACTGAAGACATCAACATGTCTTTTTTTTTTTTTTTTTTTTAAAGAGAGAGTGAGAGAGGGGAGAGAGAGGGAGAGAGAGAGAGAGAGAGAGAGAGAGAGAGAATTTTTAATATTTATTTTTCAGTTCTCGGCGGACACAACATCTTTGTTGGTATGTGGTGCTGAGGATCGAACCCGGGTCGCACGCATACCAGGCGAGCGCGCTACCTCTTGAGCCACATCCCCAGCCCACATCAACATGTCTTAATGACATAATGATGATTGCCAGGATTGTGTTTCAACTTCCTCTACCTGATGTTTTTAATGGCAAAAACTATCACAGAGTGAAGGTCTCAGGTCTCACTCATTACCCAGCTCTTACTTTAAGGTTGGATAAGCCCACCCGAAAGAAGATCTGTATTGCCTGGTGCCATGATTTTGACAAAACTCTCCTTTATCAAATACTCCCTAAAATACCTTTCCTTCCAGTTCTCTGATACCTAAAAGTTGATTTATATGGTTTTATTCTTTTAAGCTAGGCATTGTCCTTAGCAATTAAACCTTTGTATCAGTTGGTTAATGCTGCATAACAAGCCACTGCAAAACTTGGTGGCTTACAACAACCATTTATTGTTTACGGTTCTGTTGACTGATAGTTTGTGCAGGGCTTGGTGAGGAGGTCTCGTCTCCGCTCCGTCTGGTGTCAGGTCTCCTCGTCCTGGTGCTGACAGTTAGCTAGAGTGGTGGGACAAGGGGCCACATGTCTCTCACCTTCCAGCAGACAAGGCTCAGCTTCTTCACTCACAGCTGGTTCCCACCGCAGCAGCAGAGGACCAGCAGTCCGCTCTTCAAAGCTTGGTCTTCTGTTGTCACTAATGTTCCATTGACCTCAGTCACATAGATGCTATGTCTCTCTCCCCTTCTTTCCCCCTCCCTCCCTCCCTTTGGCACGGGGGATTGAACCCAGGAGCACTCTCCCATTAATCCACACCCCAGCCCTTTTAAAATCATATTTTGAGAGAGTCTCACTAGGTTGTCCAGCCTGGCCTTGAATTTTTGATTCAGGGTAGTTGGGATGACAGGTGTGCACCACTGTACCTCACAACAGACTCTATTTCCTGATGGCAGAAGTTGCAAAGAATTTCTGGCTTTTTTTTTTTTTCTTTTACAACCTACTACAACCTTAAACGTAACAATATAAAGAATGTGGAATATGTGTGTGTGTGTCACATATATGTTTTTCTTACATAGAGAATACTTTGTGTGTGATATATATAAATGTTTTGTGTCTGTGAAATACATACGTACTTCTGTGTGACATATATACTTTGTGTGTGTGTGTGAATGATTATATATCCTCTATGTAAGAAAAAAATGAAAGAAAGGGAATTGAAAACAAGACCATTACATAATCAGCTTTCTTGAAAAGAAGAGGTTCCGCTGAGCTTGTCTACTCATAAGGGAAGGAGAAGGGATTCCCAGGGACAACTTCTTTTTCTTAGTTCCTTGTTCTGCATAGATTGTACTTGGTCCTTGGCTGTATTTCAAAGAAGTTTCACTTCCCACTTTAGATTATCAATGCTCATATTCTCTTAATATTGCAAGTTACCAAGTAAAGACATAGTTTTGATTTTCCTCTGTTTTATAACTTATTAAGTGAAGGATGCTTTCCTTTTCATCTTTAATTGAAGATAGTCATTTAGAATGGATTCAGGATTAATCAGATCATTCAATTGCGGCTCCAGTTTATTTACATTTTGAGATTTTCACAGTCACAATGTTTTGCTCTCGGTCACACAAAAACTTTCTATCACACAAACTTTTCTCTCCCATAAAAACTATGCATTTATGAGGTCTCACAGCACAGCTTTGACAGATCATGTCTCCCTTTTTAGTTTGTGAACATGACCACCTCTGATTGTCACTTTCTGATAAAGATTCCTTTTGGCGAAAACATATTCCTATTGGTGAAGGAAGCTGGATGGGAAAAAAGAATCGTGCTCACTAATCTGAATCAGGACTTGTTCCTCTGCATCCTCTTAGGTGTGTATGATTCCTGCAGTTCTGGGCTACACTTGCAGAGTTCCTGATTCAGTAGGTCTTGAGTGGGGCCTGAGAATGTACGTCCTAAAGTTCCCAGGTGAAGTGGATGCGGGCTGGTTTGAGGACCGCTCTGGGAGAACCAATGATACAGTTCAGTGAATGCAGACATCCCAAGGGAGTGTACAGGTTGAGCGTCCCTTATCCTAAATGCTTAGGACAAAACATTTTGGGTTTCTGAGATTTGGGGAATATTTGCAGAATCATAATGAGATATCTTAGGATTGAGACCCGAGTCTAAACACGAATTCACTTATGTTTCATATACACACAGACTGAAGGTAATTTTATGTAGCATTTTTGATAATTTAATGTGCCTCCTCTGCAGCCCTTCACCTAAGGTCACATGTGGACATTTGTATGTATTTTCCATGTTGGTTCTCAAAATGTTTCAGATATTAGATCGTTTCAGGTTTTATATCTTAGGAATAGGACTATTCAACCTGTCTATTAATAACCGAATAAATGACAAATGAAAATAAAATTTAACCCATTGTGAGACACATTAAGAGGAATTAAACATTGCAAAAACGTTCTTGTATTTTAACCCTTAAAATTTCTGTTTGCTAATGTGCATATTTGCATGAAAAGGGTCATCTAGGTTTCATTTCTCTCCAAGGCGCTGCACTAGAACCTTAGTCTTTGATTTTGAGCCCCTGCCCCAACATTGCGATGCCGCGCTGGGTCCAGCAGGCCCTCAGCTACAGCCACAGTGAGAAACCTCTGGAATGTGAGGGTTCAAGGCTGCCTTTTCTTTTCTAAGTCTCTTGTCATCCTGCTTAACCTCAATGTAAACTACCTCAGCACAGTGATGTTTCAAATCAAGCACCTGTCATCCATCATGCTTTGCATCAATCCGGGTGCTTTAATCATGGTGTTATGAGCATTTGCATTTAAAAATAATTTTATAGAGCCCACAAGAGAAATAGACCACTTTATAATGAATCACTTCGACTGTCAATACCTCAGATGTAGAGGACATGTTAGTGAATTTGTTTGTGACTGCAAACGAATGTTTGTTGAGTTTTGTTCTTAAAGGCAATAGTGTTTCTTCTTTAGATAAAACTTGGTGGATTGACTTGCATCTCCTCATGCCATGTGTCTCATTTTATAGAAGACATTTTTTATATAGTATTCCGTTCCTAAATTCTTGAGAGACATTTTCCCCTTCCTTTTAGCTGGCACAGATCATAGGTAGAATCTACCCTCTAGTGGCCAAAAGCAACATGGAAAAAAACGACTTAAGAAGGCTAACGTATGAGGAGGAGATGGGTGTTTTTCCTCACACGATGTGTTTTTAACCTAGTTCTGAAGGCACTTAGAAAACCATCAGTTGCAATACTACAATTAAAATGATGAGATCAAGATGGTCAGAAAATTCCCAAGCTGATGGTCAAGTTTAGGTTTTCAAGAGCCTGAGGGAGACACACAGGTGCTTCTGTTAATGCAGGTCTGCTGTGGCGTTCACTTCACCGGCATCATCTACGATACACTCTTTTGTTAGGTTTTAGTTATTTTTGAAGGAGGATGCTATTTGTAAGTGTGGAGAGCAGAATAGTCAGGGTTTGCTTTTCTACCATATCTTTAATAATTTTTTTCAAATGAATTAGTTATGATTTATACTTTTGATAAATTCTGAGAAGTTTCTGGATTTTTAACATCTCCAATGATTTTTCTGTATTAAAAGGTGTAACTCTTCTTTTAAAATGCATTTTCTTTATTAGAAGTCTATCTTAGTATGATGGCTGTTCCTTGTGGCTTGAAACGTCTTCCTTAATAAGATTGATCTTTTCCCTTTAGAGACGATAAGAATTGCCTTTTTCCTTATTCCCTAAAGAAATTCCATAATAAAGTCAAGCTTTTTCTGATGTTACCTGTTCTTTTACTCTCCAGTCAGGTGTTAGACATAGAACATGGTTATCATTTTCCTCATTATGGATGACACGATTTGGAGTTGCAATACTACAATGAAAATATCCATAAAGCACAGATGAGTTTATCCCTTTGTATTATACAAATGATGTATTTCCATTGTAGAAATCATAAAATATGAATGTGCCTATTTAAATCTATAAAATAATCCCTTAATCAAACCACTGTCCATTTTGGAAAATATTTTCCCAGGCCTTTTTATGTATATTTGTACTTAGCAGAAAAGAAATCTTTTGCATTTATGAATTCAAAGGTTATTCCACCCTATGATTTGATTTTCTTTGCAAATGAACTCAATTTGATCAAATATCTTCTATATTCACCAATCTGTGTGCTCAGAAAATGAGAAGAGGATAAACTGTTGTTGAGGAGAAAATATAGAGTTTGGAATCCAAAATGGAGCAGTGAGTCAAATGTTTTACTGTTAAGCAGGAACCTGCATCCAGCCCTGAGAGGTTAGTCTCAGGGGAAGAGGCTACGGGAAGGGAAAAGAGGAGGTTTTTTAAAAGCCAAAGACAACTAGAAGGCTTTGTATTAGAAGAATCAAGGTTTTTCAGCTACGGGCCAGTGGAATCTGGGCTAGCTGGCCAGGCACAGCGGCCGTGCAGAGCCAGAGCCCTTTGTGTCGCCCGACGAGTGGTCTCTGCTGCCCAGAAGATGCAGTGGCTCTGGGGGTGGTGTCCCAGCATCAGGCTCAATACCTTAGTTGTATGTGATGGGCACTGACTTCAGGGGATGGCACCCAGATTGCCCGTTCAGGTCAGGTTGGAACCGCAGGCCGTGAGACTACGCAGTGTGCTTAGCACCTGCTTACTACTGCTAGACATCCTGCTGGGTGCTCTCCTGTTGTCACCTTCCCGTGACAGTGCTATACACATGTTCTCCTGGGGGCAGGACAGGAGCCTCCTCTCCTCCCTCAGGGGCCCATGAGTAACCTTGATGGAGGACGTCACTCACGGGTACTGAGCCACAGCTCCATATCTGGGTGGCCCAGAGCTCCCACCCATAAACGCCGTCAATTCTGAGTCACAAACAGTGCTGAAGAAGGGAAAATGGTGTCAAGCTACTTTCTTTTAATACAAACTGAATTGGAAAGCCAAATTCTACAAGTGTTCCGTCATCTCTCAAACTCCAGAACTCCAGACAAGCCGCCATTTCCATGTCCTCCCAGGGCAGTCTCAAGGTCATTGCGCCAGGTGGTGAGATGGCCTCTTAGGGGATCTGGACGCTTCTGGAGGGACTCTGCTCCCTGCCTGATGTCATCCCACCATGTTCTGGACCAGTTTCTCTTCTTTTTTGTGGGGTGGGTGGGGGATGGGGGTTCTGTCCTTTTTTTCTTTCTTTCTTTCTGACTTCTTCTCCGGGTCTCTGCCTCCCTCCTTCTCCCTCCTCCTCCCCTCCCAGGCTCCTTTCTCCTCCTGCTCTTCCTTGTGTCTGTCTCCCTCCCACCCTGGCATCCTCCATCTTCTCACACATCACCTTTCTTTGTCAGCCACAGCCACTCAACCTCCTCAGCACCGGGTTCCATGAAGTGAACCAAGGGACTCTCCTGCTTGCTGCCGTTTTCCTGGAGAGACATGCTCCCTTTTGTTCACCTAAGGTCCAGTTCTCCTAGACGGTGTTCCCACACCCCTTTCCGCTCTAGCCCCCTCCCCAGCTGCCTCCTCCTCATGAAGTTCTGCTGCATTTGAATGTGCTCAGAACCCAGTGGGCCACGGAGGGGCCCAGCGAGGGCTAGTTCCTCCACCCCTTGTGAAGAGGTCTCCGCGTCTGCGCCTCGGCCTGGCCCTCGGCCTCTCCTCCTTCTCACTCTCACATCCTGTTTGTTACCAGGTGTCTCTGCTGACCTTTTAGATGGCCCTGACCGCCACCCCCTCATCCCAGGCAGGACCACTGCGTTGCTCCACGCGGGTTCTCCTGGTCCCCTCATTGTCCAGCAGGTCACTGGAGTCCTCTGACTGAGGTGCAGGTCAGATCTTGTTCCCTCCCTTACACGTATCACAGGCCCAGCCCCTGCCTGCCTCCCGCCTTCTGTCCCTCCGCCCATCTCCAGAGGAGCCAGGAGCCCAGTTTCCCTCCCTGGGGATCCTGCACACAGGCTGCTTCTCCTGCTGTGTGCACCCCTGCTCTCTTCTCACTCCCTTCCTCAGGGCTGCCTCGCGGGGGCACAGTCCACTGTCCCTGCCCCTGCTCCCAGCCATGTACGACTTCCACTCACCCAGCGGGTTCTATATGGATTTGGGTGTTTGATCAATCAATCAATCTTTCTTTCTTTTGATTGAACCCAGACCACACCCTCAGCCCTTTTTATTTTTCAAGTTGCGGAGGCTGGCCTTGAACTTGTGATCCTCCTGCCTCAGCCTGCCAACTTGCTGGGATTACAGTTGTGGGCCTCGGGGCCTGGCTGGCTGACGGCTTTGTCTTGGTGCCCCAGTGGAGGCGCTGCACCTGTCTGGCCTCAGTGACTGGCACACCTCCTGGTACGGAGTCGGCATTTGATAGCTCTTTGTTGAACCAAAGGATAATTGATTGAGGAGGCAAAGCAGGAGACCCAGAGGGTCACCACCTGTTGCCAAGTGGCTGTGAAAGGCAGCAGGTCTTTGCAGGGAAGAGAATGAAAACACCTGGTTTGTGCAGTTAGCATGTGTTTAGATCCGACTCTTCACCCTCCAGCCTTTTGGAAGCCCAGGGAGAGAAGTGGGAATTTGTAGATGGCTCAGCATCACAAATAACAGGGAGGTTTCACAATCTAACACTTGAACACGGCCTGTGTCTTCAGCCCTTCCAGTTCAATGTTTATAAGAACTGCAATAGTGGAAATATTGACTGGGATGGGTCTTTTGAAATGTTTTCTTTTCTGGTCCAGGTGCCATGAGCAATAATAGGATAAGAAATTAAGGAGAAATAGAAAGAAGCGATCTCCACAGCCTGTCCTCATGCACCAATAACGTCCTGGGTTACTTAGAACACTTCCTGTTCACACACGTTTTCAAGCTTTATTGTGTGTGTAGTGGGTGTGGCTGCTCAGTGAAAGGTGTGCATATTCAACATCAGCAGGTCTGTTTAGAGAGAGCATCTGGGTGCTTGACAGGATTAATGCAGGCAGGGGAGACACCCTGGGATTATTTTTTCTCTTCTAAATAGATTCCTAGTATGAACCTAGCAGCGAAGAGACACGAGGGAGACAGACACAGAGTTTCCCTTGCCATACAGCTTTGCCATAGTGAAATGAAAGCATCACCTGATACCCCACAGTGCCGCAGGACTGTGTCCCTCGTGAGTTTCACCAGAATTTGGAAGCTCACAGTCCTACTGATAGAGTAGGATGACACTCTCTGTGCCCATATCTTTAACCTCTAGGGGCGAGGGAGAGGATTTGATCTCTTGGGAGCTGCCTAGACTTGAATCAGGGAGTGATAGCCTTTCACATTTTATCCACTCCCATGGAAAGAGGCGAGCATCCTCACCAGGACTGTCCCCACACTCCCACTTACTTCAGCTCAACTGCCAAGCAAAAACAAACCCCAAACCCCCAGAGCACTCTAAACCCTCCCTCACCTCCCTCGAACCAGTCTGCGCTGGGGAGGGAGCCTGGGGCCTGATCTGCTGGTCCTGGACGTGTTGTAACGGTTCCTTGAAGGTCCTGCTTCGCTTCTTTTTCTGAGGTGGCAGGAAACCCACATCACCCTCCAGAGGTGACACAAAATAATGAGTTGCCAGAATTTGTCACCCCAGGTTGAAAGCCATCGGGCTACAGCCAGAGTCTTACAGTTCTGGATTTCTCAGTGAGACGATGTGACAGGCCAGGCGAGGGGTAGCTGGTGTGGGCCAGTGCCGTCTTGCTCGAAAGATTAGCTGGCGTTGTCTTGGGCTCCTATGAGAGGGAACGAGGATCTGGTGGAGAAGAACTCTCCTGTCCACGAGGAGACTAGGAACCAGCAACGCTTCAGACAGGACCTTCACCTGCCACCCATCCATGATGGACTGTCACCATCTCACCAAAGAGCAGGAATAGCTCTTCCTAGACGGCAGCTCCATCAGCCAGATTGGTGGGAGCCTGGATGATCCTCAGCCTGGTGCTGGACATGCCAGGGGCCTCCTCACATACCTCCAGGTGGGCTTTCCCCGTCATTCCTCCCTCTCTACCATTTCTTGGGTGTGACCCAGCCTCGGGTATCCATGGGATAGCACTGCTGGAGTCACCCCAGGGGTTGGTGTGACCGCAGACCACAGGGCAGATGTCCTGCAGCACTTCCCGAACACTCGTGCCTTGGCGGGGTTTGCTCTCACTCTTTGCAGCCATTTGAAAACTGTGTGTCCTCAAATCATCCCAAGTTGCTCTCATAAAGAGGATCTAGGACAGTGGGTCTTAAAAGAAATTTTTGTGCTCCAACAGATATGTGACCACATCTGGAGACCGTTTAAATCATCACAACCGGGGTGGGGTGGTGCCCCTGAAATCCAGCACGTAGAGTGCAGGCCTGCTGCTGCTGGGCACCCTGCAATGTGCGGGACAGCTCTGACCTGGTCAAGCATATCAATGCAGCGTCCCCTTATCCATGGGATCCATTCCAAGACCCCCAGTGGATACCTGACACCAGGTGAAGTGCCAAACTCTGTATGGTCATCCATTGGCATTTGGGTGGTGCTGGTTCCAGTGCCCCTCCCCCATGGATACCCTAACCTGCCATGCTCAGGTCCTCTGTGTAAAATGGTGTAGTATCTGCATATGGCCTACCCACATCCTCTTGTATACTTTAAATGTCTCTAGATTATTTATAGTAACTAACAGAATGTAAATGCTATGCAAATAGCCTTTACTGTATTGTTTAGGGAATAGTGGCAAGAAAAACACTGTACCTTTTCAGTCAAAGGCAGCCTTTTTCCCAATATTTTTGAACCTTGGTGGGTTAAATCCACAGTGCACAGCCTGCAGGTAGTGAGGGCTGGTTCCCCCTGAGCACACCTAGAATACACCATGGATGCCCGGAAAAGGGGATGGATGATTCATGTCCCAGGCAGGACAGAGAGAGATGGTGTGAGATTTTATCATGCTACTCAGAGGAGCATGCAATTTATAACTTCTGAATTGTTTATTTCTGGAATTTTCCATTTAATATTTCCAGGCCACCATTTGATGCAGATAACTGAAACTGCAGAAAGTGAAACTCCAGATAGGAGGGAACTTCCGTAGTCCTGGGGTTGAAAAAAAACCTGATCTGAAATGTTACAGACTGAATCATGTCCTTCCAAAATCTGTGCCCTGAAGTCTTAACCCCCAAGGTGCCTTTGGAGATAGAATTTTTAAAAAGGTGATGAGCATTCAGGGAGACCAAGAGGGTGGGTCTCTGACCCAACAGCACTGGGGGCCTTGGAAGAAGTGTTCCAGGGGTGCTCACATACAGAGAAGAAGCCACGTGAGGACTCAGTGAGAAGGTGGCCATCTAGGACGAGGAGAGAGGTCAGAGGGCAAACGGAACCTGCTCCCAGCTTGGCGTTGGACTTCCAGCCCCCAGAAAGGAGAGAAAAGAGCTTTCTGTTGTTTAATAGAACTGGTCTGTGGTACCTTGTTATGTCACCCCCCCTTCCTATCACGTCCCCCCAGCAAACTAACACTAGCATGCATCCTGGGGACAACATGGGGGGGAAGCAGGAGGAGCGCAGAGGAGGTTTGACTGGGTGGCCTTGGCCCATTTCTTTACTCTGCCATTCTTATTTAATTCCCCCTGGAACTGGGACCAGTCCTGCCCACACCTTTGGATTTGCATAAGGATTAACAATTAAACAAGTCAACACACATAAAGGGCCTGACCCCCAGCAGGTGGCACTAATGTTGCTGCTCCTTGAAGGTGGGAGGCCCTGCCATTTAGCTCTGTGCCTGGGGCACCTGGAAGCTCCAGCCATCACAGGCACATCTTAAGTGGGTGCTGCTGGTAGCGTTTTGGGTACTGATTGAACTATGATGTGTATAGTTTTTCTGTTCCAGATAACTGTGGTACACAGTTCTCTGCAGTGCTGTGAACACTGCAGCTGTGGCCTTGACCTTCAAATTTATATCATAGTGGGGAAGAGAAACGGTAACCAAGTAAAGAAATAGGATTTCATCCAGTTCCAAGTGCTGTGATGGAGATAAAGATGGAGTTCACTCACTGTGATGAGTAACTGGGGTGGGAGTGTTTTTGCATCGATTTGTCAGAAAACTCTCTGAGAATGCAATATTTTTGTTTTCATCTTATACTGTTATAGGTGTTTGTTCTTTCTTGGTGACTTAAATTCTACCAGCGAGGTCATTTTCCAAAATGGTGAGCAACTGTTGGTATAGTCGTCTCTTGGTTATCCAGGAGACATTGCAGGAGAACCCAGTCTAACTCTAACCTGGGATCAGCAGTAGCTTCTAGTCCAGGACAGTATCAACAGAGTTTTCAATTACATGAACCTGGAGTAGGGAGAGTCCAAAGTTTGAAGGATGCCAGACCTTTCTTTGTTGTGCAGAAGAATCCTTGACATTGCAAGGTATTAAGTATCTCTGGTCTCCACCCACTGAATTCTAGTAGAAAGTTCCAACCCTTGTGATAAGAACTCTTCCCACCTCTAGCCTCCAAAACATCCTCTAACCAACATCCTCTTCCCTGTTAAGATCTGTGGTTTGGAGGGGCTCCAATGACCTCCTGCTCCTCAAATCCAGTTGTCATTCTTGCGAGGTCCCTTGGCCCTCCTATCCAGTCCCCCTGACTTCCTCCCCTCCCTGCCCTCCACACTGTGTGCCTTGGGCTCTTTTCTCCTCCACCTGGTCCTTGCCCAGTGTGCTGATCTGGGTTTTTATTGTCCACCCGACATCTCTGAGATCTGACCTTAGTGCCTTCTTTCTTCCCTTTCCATTCTCTTCTCAGGGAAAACTTCAACACACCTTCCAGGCAGCTAGTCCCAAAGTGCTCTTTCTATGCCACTCACACCCATGTTTCCAAAAGCTGCTTGTGCTACCTGGTGTCCCAGCAAGGCCTCCGGTGGACATGGCCAAAGTTCAGCTGGTCCTCGTCTGATCCTGTGTTGCCCTGGTTCTACTTCTCTGTGTCGATGAAGCCATCCACTTAGTGTGAACGTGGCCGCTCTCATTCCCTTGCCCAGGTGCTGTGTTCTCTCAAGTCAAAAGCAGTTGTTGGAGCCGAATATTAGCACAGGAGCACATCATATGGAGACGGGGTGTTGGTGCTGAAGAGCAGCACCCTGGAGAGCCACTCTGGTCTCTCATTTGATTTTTAAGAAATGCCTTGGGCCAGCTTATTTTTCTTGTCCCGGGCATACCGCCCTGAGCTACTTTGTTTGCCTGAATTGATTATCAGCAGGAGGAGGCTGCCTCATTTTCCCAGAACCCCTCTCTTTTGGAAGGAATGCCTTTTTATTCAGTCTGATTCAGGCTCTTTGGCATCAAGTGTAAAGGGTGTCTTGACATTTCCATAAAGACATTTAAATGTTACTATCTCTGAAGAAACAGTTTTAGAATATGAAACCTTTATCTGTGTTTCCCCCAAGGAAGCAAAACAGAGTCAGCTCAATTATCTCTGTAAAATAACTTCCTCATTTGCTTTTCAGGTTGCTAGTAGAAAAAGATGATGATACTGTTTTCAAAATATGAAACAACTAGGGGTGACTTCGTGATTTTTGATTTCTGTCTGTGTATATAACACCTCAATCCAGAGGGTAAAGACTTGTGTCGTCATGCCTTCCTGGTTGATAAAAACCTGTGGGGAGGGGAGACCAAACACCATCAAAATGATGCTGTTTGTCCTGACCCTAGAAAAGTTTTCGTAATCAGGAAAAGGAGATGAAGGACATTTAACTCTTTATCCATACATATATCTATTATCAGAAACAACAAGAAGTCTACCCCCTTAATGAATTTTCCAATGTACAGTGAAGAGCTGTTTATAGTGTGTGCCCTTGTGCCACACAACAGCCACTCCCTGTCTCCTCCTCTTCCAGCCCCCTGTCAGCCAACATCCTACTGTTTATTTCTGTGAATTTGACCTCCTGTAAGTAGAATCAGCAATACCTGTCCTTCTGTGGCCAGCTTATTTCACCTGGCATCGTGGGCTGAAGGTTTGTCCTTGTTGTAGCCTATGACAAGATTTCCTCTTTTTTTTAAGCCTGAATAATATTCCTCTGTATGTGTATGTATGTGTCACTTTTTAAAATTCATTCATCTGTTGATGGACATTCTGGGTGTTTCCACTGCAGTGAACATGGAGTACTAATACATCTTTGAGACCCTGTTTTCAGTGCTTTGGGATAAATACCCAGAAACAGGATTGCTGGATCGTATGGTAGTTTTATCTTTATTTTTGGAGGGATCTCGTTACTGTTTTCCATAGCAGCTGCACCACTGGAATTTCCATCAACATGGCCTAAGGGTTCCAGTTTCTCTGCATCCTCATTGATGCTTGTGATGTTTGTTTTATTTGTTTTATAATGGCGATCTTAACAGGTATGATGTAATATCTCATGGTACTTTTGATCTGCGCTTCCCTGATGATCAATGATGTCAAGTATCTTTTCACCTCTTACCTAGTGCTATTACTTACACCATACACACAAGTAAACTTGGAATGGATTAAAGATTTAATGCAAGACCTGAAACTGTGGACGTCCTAGAAGAAAACCCAGAGGAGCAGCCTCATAGCATTGGTCTTGGCAGTGATTTCTTGGATAATGAAATCCCAGGCCACAGGTGCAAAAATAGACCAGAGCCACTGCATCAAACCAAAGGCCTCTGAGTAGCAAAGGAAAGCATCAGCAGAGAGAAACGGTGGCCTGTGGAATGGGAGGAAGCATTTGCAAAGCATGATTTGATAAGGATTTTATACCCAAAACTCCTATAAGAAGAAAGATCTTCCAATGACCTGAGATCAGGACTCAGCAAATGTGTTCTATAAGGGCCAGATAGTAAATATTCAGGCCTTGAAGCCCACAGGTCTCTGGAGCAACTACCCAGCCTGCTGTTGCAGTGAGGAAGCAGCCACAGGAGACATAAACACAGCATAAAAGCAGGTGGCCATGTTTCAAGGGCAATCTTATTTGCAGAGACAGGGTGGATGGATTTGGCCTGTGGGCTAGAGTTTGCTGTCCTCTGATCCAGGGTCTTTGCTCTGGGTCTGGGGGCGGGGGGGTCCTATGCAGTGCCACATACTTAGCAGCATCCTTGTTCCTACCTGATAGATGCCCTGTCCCCTCAACCCAGCTACAGAATTCTCTAAAGGTTCTCAAATGTCACCTCTGGGTGACAGAATTGCTGCTGGTTGAGAATCTTTAACCTAGATGATTGAAATAATCTGATAAAGAGTAATAGGAAATATTTCCCCAAAATTACAAAATGTAGGGTAAGATAGAACAGTTGAAACCCATGGTGTATTTGTCTTAGGTAGGTCAAGGTCTCTTCAAAGGGGCCATTATCACTGCCTAAATTTGGAAAGCAGTTCAAAAATAACTGAAGTGGCAACACACTTGAAAAGTGCTCCGTTAATAATGCAAATATGAGCTTAACCTACTTTGGCGATAAGCACAGGAGCCTCCGGTTCCACTCCCGAGCGTGTTCTAATGGGGCTTTCTGAGTTCAGGGGTCGGCTGTGGGGTGTGTTGAAGGGGCTGGGGAAACCTGTTGTTCTGATTCCCACTAGTGCAACGGGTTATTTTTTCTGCTTATCTAAATTGTGATTTGGGAAGACACATGTTTCTGGTTACTTGGACGGGGCCGGTGACAAATGGCCTGATTCCCTGCAAATTGTCAACAACACATGTTGTTGAAAGTTGAAATCAACATGGGCCTCGTGAGTGACTCCCCAAGAACCCTGTCTCCTGCTCACCTGGAATAAACACCTGTTTTGCACATAGGCAAGGAAAAGGCATCTTGATCAAGAAATTGCTGATTTCTTTTTCTTTATTCCTATTACACTTTTAACAATTCAAAAAATTAAGTATAGTTTGAAATACTACAACTTACATAGTCATATGTTTAATCCAACAATAACAAAACCCATTTTTTCATCAGGAATTTCATTTAAGCCCTCGGAGCTGATTTTCTCTGTGAACCTGAGAAACAAAGGAAACACATTGGTGTACGCGCCTTTTAAATTTTTTTCTTTAGTTAAGTTCATTTTTCTAATTGATCTGGAAGGAAAGTGTGGTTCTTGTCCTTGAAAGAACCTGTTTGTCATTCCCCTAAGGCTCTAGTCCACACGCTGAGGTGCCCATCGCCCCCACATCAGAACCACTGTGATACCCTCCAGTGGCTAAATGGGATCACATCTTCCATAGTGGGAATCACAGAAGAGCGCAATAAGAATACTTTTGTTGTTGATAGCCTCCCCCCAAATCCACGGTTCAGTCTTACCCTGTAAGATCCGGCTCCCCAACCCCAGCTGTCGGGGCACTCTCCAGGGAGTACCTGGTGCCTTCCTAGCAGGCTGATCCAGGGCGGGTTCCAAGTGGGGCTCCTCTGACGGCAGGCCTTTCTCTCTGTCCCCAGGATACCACGGTCTGTACTGCGAGGAGGAATACAACGAGTGCCTCTCTGCTCCGTGCCTGAACACCGCGACCTGCAGGGACCTGGTTAATGGCTACGAGTGTGTGTGCCTGGCGGAGTACAAAGGTGAGCGGTTCTTGGCCTTCCTGAGCCAGCTGGCTCCCCATGACCTCCTCCCGGCTTCCTCCACTTTAATGCATATGCCTCTACTTAGAGCATGGATCTGTTTAGAATCCAGATCAATACTGAGGCTGGAATGGTTTGGGGGTCTGGGGAGACCAATTTGCAAGTCTTAAGTTTCTTCCTGATAAACTGAAAAAAACTCTCACCCTTTCCTCCTTCTTGTATCCCAGCTCTCTCTTCTGTTGAATGTCTAAAGAGCCGGAAACAAAAAGCATTATTAAGGTGGCCTGGGAGGTGCCCGTGAGAGGCCATGCAGGGGACAGTGGAAGAAGCAGCAGGTCACTTGGTGGGAAGATGGCAGGTCTGGTCCACAGTCAATACTCCCGTGCCCCTGCTCTCTGCTGGAGGTGACCTAAGGAGGTAGACTGTGCGGAGGACTCTCCAACGCATCTGAAGATCTGGGTTTTCAAAAGGATGTAGGTCTGGGGGCCTTTGCTTGAAGCAAAGAGCAGGGAGCACCAAGGACTCGGACATCTGTGCCTCTCAGGCCCCCTCAGCTGGTTGAGAGGAAGCACTGTAAATGTGCTGTGTGGGACTCTATGAGGCAGAGGTGTCCCCTGACCTCACGTATATGGGCTGCCCTTTAAGAGAATTGCCCCAGGGCTAAGCTAGCCCTTTATTTATTGTGTGGTAGGAGAAAATAATCTCACTCACACTGGGTGAGAGCCCCAGGACCCCCAAACTGGAGGCCTCTCTCTGCCCCAGGCCTTAGCAGACAGGACCCAGTTGGCTGGCCCATCCAGCACTGGGGGAGGCTCTCCAGTGTCACCTGTGTGTCATGATGGCCACCCTCCAGCCCAACCAGGACAGGGAGCTGGTACTAGCAACTCGGAGAGAGAGAAGGAGAAGGGAAAGGGAAAAGGAGAAGGAAATCGAGGGAAAGGAAAACAAAATTGAGTCCCTAACCACTGGAGAGGAAGTGAGAAAAGTAACGTGTACCACCCCAAATTGAATCTGGATCCGGAAAAGCAAAAGGAGGAACCACTTTATGAAAGACGTAAAAATATGAGGAAATGGAAACCATGAGTGAAAAGATAGGAAATGTGGAGACAAGATCTGAGGGAACTGCTTCCGTGTGAGTGACAGACGCTCCGGGAGAAGGGACACAGGGAGACAAAGCAGAGTTGACTGACTTCAAAGGGAAGAGGGCGACGAGCTGAAGGGAAACCTTGTTTCAATACAGTGGGTGCCTGGAGTGATTGAGGAGGGTGACGCCCAAGTTGAGATTTCTGGGCAGAATCCTAGGATAAAGAGAAATGTTCACAGGATTCTGCCCATGGGTCGAGTTGCATAGTTGCACCAGCTTGAGCTGCTCTTCTCTCTAAGGAAGGTGGACAACAGTGGAGCCATATTTTTAAGGAAAAGGGACTGGGCATCAAAAGATCATCCGTATTTGATGGCGAAAGAAAGACACGGCTGTCTCTTGAAGGGTCCAGAAGCCACCCGCCACGCCCTCTTCAGGAATAGCGTTTTAAACAGTGTCCTCACCCGATGGGAACTAAGTCGGCACAAAGACGTCCAGGTGGGGAAAGCCTTAGAATGCCGGAACGCGGCCCTGACTTCCTTCAAGGCAGGGGTCAACCTAGAGAGGTGACATTGATGTGACTGCGAACAGTAATTGAAAGGCAAAGGAAAGTCTCTTAATTAAAACACATTTCTATTGCTCCATAACAAATTGCTACACACTGGTATTAAGGCGACTTCAAATGCCTTTTTAGATTTTTTTGTCTGATTGTTCCGTGGGTTAGATGATAACCTGGGTTCCTTGGAGGTCCAGCATCTCAGAGGACAGAGTAAAGCTGCTGGCTGGGCGGAGCCCTCCTCTGAGGTTTGACTGGGGACAAGCTGCTGGATCCCCTGCAGCTCAGGGGCAAATTCACATCCTCCTGGCTGTAGAATTGACACCGGCCTGCTCCTTAGAGGCCCACAGCACTGAGAGCCAGGCTCCTTCCTCCCAGCTCCCGGATTCAGGGGCGGCCTGGACCCTCTTACGGGCGCACCCTGGCCAGGTCAGGCCCACTTAGGGTAACTCAGAGCCAACCTATTAGGACCATAAGTGCGTCTTCAGAATCTCTTAACTTTGCCATATGCTTTTGATTAGAAGCTCAGACCCAAAGGGAAGGAATTACACTGGGAGTAAGGGTCACCCAGAGTCTGTCTGCCACACCTGCTCTTAAGGACAGATGTAAATAAGCAAACTAAAGTTTTGTATTATTTTAACCAAACTCATGACTCGGAGAGAGTGGGATAGGAAGGCCTGGGAGGCACATGGGCGTGTTCAACGGGCAGGTAAAGTGTTGAGTTTTGCTAAATTGATGAGGCTTGGGTTTAAACTGCTGAAGATGGGAAGCAGCCGCTTGCAGTGCCCAGTCAATGGTGGCACTTTCCGAAGCAAGAACTTTGGCCTGTGAGTGGCAGGTCAGGGGAGGGAACAGGAGGATCGAGAGGCAGGAGCGGGTCCCGTCTCCAACCAGAGGAAGGGCGAGGGAAGAGAAAGCCTGAGACCCCGAGCTCCTCTCTCCTCAGGACGGAGGTTCTCTGCCCTTTGGAAGCATTTCTGCCAAACACATTTGCATGGGCATGTCTGCGGCAGTCTGGGAACTGTCCTCAGGCCAGCGTCCACCGCTAACTCGTACTTATTTGGATGGGAAGAGGTAGTGTGTTGGGCTTTAACTTCCTACTTGACTTCTGTGTGTTTTTAAGTGGTGATTTTTACTGCTTTATGCTTAAAAAACTTCAACAAATGAGAATATAAACTCCTAAAACGAAGGAGTGCAAGGAGAAGTTGGGCAATGATAACAAACAACGTTTAGAAAAGGGAAAATGAGGTGGCACTTCTTCCAGATGTTAAAGCTGATTCTAATACTACGATGATGATTTCATTCAAATGCTCCTGGTGCAAGAATGGACAGACCACCGAAAGGAGTCGTGGCCCAGAAACCGTTGTCCACAGCTCTAATGTACGGCTCTCAAAGGGGAGTCACTATGAATGAGAAGGGAATTAAAAAATGGTGCTAGAAAAAACATCGAGCTGCTAAATAGAAAACAGAATGTTCTGGCACTTCCACATTAATTTTATATGAATAATAATGATGAAAAAAAAACACCCTCTTCTTCGACTTCACATCCTCCTCTACTCACTTAAAGTCCTTTCTACTCTTTTCCTTTTTCCAGCAGGTTCCTGAGAGCTGGCCCAGATGGCGCTTCTGTTTCTTTTTATTCTTTCCTTACCCTCTTGCTGTGCAGGTCCATGCAGTGGCCGGAGGTATTCTGGGAAATGCCTGGTGCACTACTGCTACGGGGAGGCTCCTCTGGGACATCATCGGCTTCCCCTTCCCAACAGTACCGACAGTATCCCTGCCCTTTGCCCAGCTGGCTGCAAGGACTATATACATAGCCCTGATCCCTGTTCTGCAGCCCATTCCTTCCACCTGACTCTTCCCTCCCACCCTCAGTCTTTGTCCCCTGACATCCTGAATGCTCTGGCCCCAGAGTTTCCTTCTTGGCCCCTTCCCCTCCCATTTTTCTTCACCTGCTTCTGTGTCTGTGCTTCATCCACTGTCTGAAATGCTCACCCCAAACAGGTACCTTATGACCTTACCCAGTATTTGCCTAATATTTGCCACGACCATTGTATTTAGCCTTGTATTCAAGGCTTTCTGGCTCCAGAGTTTCCTCTCCCCTTCACTAAAATCATCATCACTGAAGGCAGTAACTATACAGGGTTTTCCCTTTTTTTTCTTTTTTTTATACTGGAGATTGAACCTGAGCTGCATCCAAAGCCCTTTTTATTTTGAGACAGGGTTTTGCTAAGTTGCTAAGGCTAGTCTCAAACTTGCAATTCTCCTGCATCAGCCTCTGGAGTCCCTGGGATTACAGATGTGTACCACTTGCCTGGGTTTCTCTTTTTAAATTCTCTGCAGCTCTTAGTATGGTGGTTTGTACACACACAAGATGCTCAATAGCTAGATAAACTTGAATTAAGACTATGGTTCAACATATCAATTAAATAAAGGAAGTCCCCTAGAACATTTTCTTAAGATCAAAGTTTTCACTGTGGATAATCACATTGTGAGAAAGCCAGCTACATTGAGGGCCCCTGAGTACCTCCCCTCAAACTTACCCAGACGTCGGTACTGCCTTCAACACTAGTCCAACCTGCTTGGTGTTTGGTCTGATAGGACTTTGGTCATGTTCATAACCTCAGGTTGTTGAAAAGGTCAAGGTATGGCCTCATCTTGGATTAATTTTCATTTCTGGCAGAGAAAAATCACATGCTCAACCACATATCTATTTGAAATTTTTGGTGACGAGTTTGAAAGAAAACACTTCAATTTTTTTTTTTTTTTTGAAGAACACACAGTATCTTTATTTATTTTTATGTGGTGCTGAGGATCGAACTCAGTGCCTCATGTATGCGGGGCAAGTGCTTTACCACTGAGCTACAGCCTCAGCCCCTCAATTTTTAATTATAAAAACAACCTAACAACAGTAAAGATTTTAGAAAAAAGAGAAAATTTTAAAGTGCTCATAGTTTTTAACAACATAATGCAAGGGCAATAATTTTATAGCTTCCATTTCTTTTAATATCCATGTTTTTACAGTTGTAATTGAGTATAACGACAATTGTATACTATGCCCATACCTAACATGTTATTAGATTTGATCTCTATCTTGCTAAGAAGGCTGACTAATGTGCCCATGAGGGACAACTTATCTGTGCCCTTGTTACTCGGATCCTCTGATGGCTCGTACTGATTGACTCTAATGGGCTATTATAAATAATCTTGAGTGAACATCTTTATTCATATAATTTTCATATTTTCTGGATTGGGTGGGGTGCAAGTGTCTCAGAAATGAGATTACCGGGTTATAGTTTTGGTCACGTCCTTTTTACTTGTTTGATTTTTAGAGGCTATGGTTGAAAGAATGTGCACTCCTCCTTTGTTTGATGAGGTTGTTTCTGTGCCTAAATCTGTCTGATCAGGAGCAAGTATTCTGGGTATCTGGTGTGCCCAGCCTTCTCCTGTCCTGGGATAGACAGAAATGACTATGGCAAGGCTCCTTCCTTCTTCAGACTACTGTTTTACTGGAAGAGCAGGCTTAGGCTGACACAGAATACTGCAGCTAACGTTGAGATATCGATGGTAATTTCTAGAACAGTCTAGTGAATGTTAAGCTCTGTGATGGTTAGAATTCTGAAAAAATGTTCATGAAGAAAGTAAATTTGAATAAAATGAGATGATGCTTCAAAGCAAATTTTAAGTACAGAGAATACTTCCAGTTAATTTCCTTTACCTAGCTAACTTTTCCTGGAGATAAAATAATGCTCTTCTGTTTCCAAATAGTAATTGTCACTACAGTTGTGATGACACCAAAGATATATAATTGATGCGCTGTTTTTTTAAAAAATTCTATCTCATTTTAATTCTAAAATTAAAGTCAGTAAGGAGCCTGTTGGAATAGAAATCCTTTCAGAAACATTGCTTCTTCATCCCTTAATATTAAAAGTATGAATATTTTATTAGTTTTGACTGAATTGCAGTTTATTTTTGCCTGAGACTAAACACAGGTTTTGTAATGGTGCGTGCCTCGCGCTGTGCCAGCGGGTGATGTGTGTGTCATTTCAGACTTAGTTTGAAGTGCGGTCTTGGTTTTCCCTGACCAAACAGGGTGTTCCTGAGGCAGATTTGGAATTTGGAACGGCTTCTTGCTCCTGGCAGTCTCACCTGAGTGTCGGCCAAAGTATACTGGCCGGCTGTTGTCCCTTTTGAAATGACAGGATTCTGGTGTCACGGCTGTAATTTCTTCCATGCATTAAGATGAGGCTTCTGCTCCCGAGGCCCTCAGAGATTTGTGGGGGCTCAGACAGGGGAACTGAGGAGTTATGATTTGGCACAGCAACCTCTGTAACAGCGGGGATCCCAGCTGCTCTCAGTGGGCCATGGCGGAAGCTGCTCTGTCTTGCCTTGGCCTTGATGGACGAGGGCTATTGTGCCTGGTGGAGTCCAGGTTGGGTGGAGGGTGAAGGAAGACGTGCTTGTCAGAGGAAACAGGATGCCCAGGACAGTGCTGGGTGAGAGCATGGGAGGCCAGGAAGAGGTGGCCCCCAGCCTCAAGAGGAGCCCCCGGCACATCGCTAGTGTCCAGCGGTGTTTGTTCTCGGTTTTTAAGTCTCTTGCTCATAGGTGTCCAGCTGTAATGACCACAGTGCAGCATGACGGGTATTTTTATGCAGGGGTTACCAAAGCTTAGCTTATACAAATGGGAGGAACCTGAATGCTCACTGGGGGCTTGTGAGGCCATCTCGATTCATGTGATTGTCTCCGTGGAGAGTCGCGTCCAGCGAGCCTGCTGCCAGCAAACTCTAAACTGATGCTTCAGTGGCTGAAGGTCTCATCTTTTGAAAATGAAAGCCAGCAGGCTACAATTATTGCCAAAACACCCCAGGATGCTCAGACATGCAAAAGACTGAGGTGGCCTTTTATCCTGGGCATTTTCATCAAATTTATTGTATTGAAGACTTTAAAGTTATTATGTTTACACATCTGGCCTAGAATTTGCCTTCCAGCCTTATTTGAACAATGTGGGAGTTTGCTTGAATTGTACGATATGCCCCTGACTGCGCTAGCCCCTGCAGTACTAGAAACCAGGGAGTTTCTGACTGTCTCCACTTTAGGTCTGGTGGAGTTTTGTTCAGGTGTCAGACACCTCTGAACGTTGTGTAGCTATATTTCCCACTAATCAGCAGTTCCCATTGAGCAGCCCCTTGGGAACTTGTAATAATGTGAATCTTTTGTTTCACGATAAACATTTTGAAGCAGATAAGGTTTTCCTTCATTTTATTTTTCCACTGGAATCCATGCTATGTGAGAATCAGGGGGGAATTGAGTCTTCTGGGAGACGAGGCAATGCACATCCAAATGAAGAAGAGTCACCAGATGTGTGCTGATCTTAAAGTTGGTTTGATCTTTGAGATTACTAAACTGGGAAGTTTCTTTCAAGTCCCTGGAGACAGACATGGCTAGGGGGGCTGTATCTCACCAGGCACAAGACAAAGGGGTCTGGGTTGTTGTCCCAGGAAGAAAGGGAAGGCCAAGCTGAAAGGTCCCCAAGAACAACGTCTGGCAGAGCATCATTAATAGCTTGGCTACGATGGGCAAAGGATAAAAAGGAATTAAAGACCATCCGTTCTCAAATGCTTGGCTCCAATAAGTCGCTGGTGCAAATATAGATAGGAAAGTCTGTTTCTATTCTCTTCTTTTCCTCCTTCTTGAGTCCAACTTCTGAAAGCATTGACAAAGACGAGAGAGAAAAGCCCAGCAAGAGTGATTTCAGTGCTGCCGGATGAGTCACTGGGTGTGGCTGTCCACTTGCACAGTAAGGGCTAAGCAACGAGCCCGGGAGCAGATGAAGTAAAACCATGCCCTTGTTATCTGCTTTGTGCTTATTTTTTCTTAAGGCTTAAAGAAAAGACAGATATGCTATTACTTACACTCTTACCTGTATTAGGATATAATTTCTCCTTCTCTCCTAAGGGGATGGGACAGGGGTGGGGAGTGGGAGGCCAATCCATTTACCCATCTTTCCCTCTAATGACACCAGCAGATGTCAACAAAGCAGAATACATAGATATGAAGTCAAAGTAATCCAGTCCTGCTTCAGGCATTGGCATATATACGTGTAGATATGTATGTAATTTTTATTATATGTAATATACATATGTTACAGAAATGGGACATTTTCTGTTTTTACTTTACATATTTTTTAAAAGCCTCTTTGTTATTAAATGTGTGCTGAGCTCCACAGAGTTTTGTTTCTTTCCATGGCCAGTCTGAGGCAAACTATCCAGCAAGCAGAGACTGGATTTGGATGAGCAGAAGGTTTGAATCGCAGCTTGTGATCAGATTCTTTCCTCTGTGTCCTCATCTGTAAAGTGGGGGAATAAGGGCAATTATCTCACAGTGTCTTTGGGAAGAGTAAATTAGAGCGAGGGTCTGGAATGTGGCCTGGGCTGGGTGCACGCTAACTTTGCATGTGGAGTGTGGTTTGGCCTTCGAGCCCAGTATCCAGTCCTGGAGCTGATCCTTCCCTATCCTGCAGTTCTCCACAGTAGAGCTGGGTCTCGCTGAAATATTTGATTCCAGATACTCACTTTTGGGGGTGCTGTTGTCAATTATATTGACATTTTATTAAGGCTGTCTAGCTGTTTTCTGATTCTTTTGGAGACGCAGAGAGCATTTACCTTTGAAAAAATTTCTCTCTCAGGTTTTTATTTTTTTTGTTTGTGTGCCCTATGCATTAGGGACATGTAATCAGAGAAAGTGTGCACTAAAGTTCTTTCTGGTAGGGCCTGTGGGCAAAGATTGAATCTATTTACTAATGAGCCATGTTTTTATAAGAGTAAATGTAGAAGTTATGTTTTACAACAGTAAAGTCAGGAATGGGCACAGGCATGTGTGCACGCGCGCGGGCACACACACACACACACACACACACACACACACACATATCCTGGAATCTGTCCCCACACCATCCCATGTCATTCAAGTACTTTGTTTTCAAGGCCACCGGAGCTGGAGATTGCTCCATGAGTCACCCCTTTTGTGTCTGTCTCTTTGCAGGAACACATTGCGAATTGTACAAGGATCCCTGCGCCAATGTCAGCTGTCTGAACGGAGGTACCTGTGACACCGAAGGTCTGAATGGCACCTGTGTCTGTGCACCAGGCTTCACAGGCAAGTGATCCCTGCACTGGGTCTTCAAATTTACCACCAAGTCCCTGATATTGCCGAGGCTAAGATAGCTCCAAATCCTCCTCGCATAAATGATTGCAGATAGGCATACAATTGCGAAATGTGGAGGAGTACTTGCGTGAAGATCTATGTTAAAACAATCAACTGTGTGTCATTAAATGAGGCTCTACTGAAATGCGGATTTGGTGCTTAGATTTGCTGAAACTGTCATTGCAATGCATTTTTCAGAGCTATAGTTTTGAAACATGAGAAATGAGCCGTTACATGAACACCTGAGAGTGCGCGTGTAAATGCAGGTCAGGAAGGAAGGAGAGTGTCTTCCTTTGAAACTGCATTCAGCTACTACATTTCGTTTTATTGAATGACATAAAAGTAACAGAATTTTGAAAAGTGAAGAAAGTTGGTGGTGGGGGAAGTTAGGGAGACTGTCCAGGTTGTTGCTGGCATGGGTCTAGACGCTGCTGGAGAGGGTCAGGAGGAGTGGGCTGGGAGAGTGGGTGGGGGCCGGGGGCTGGTTCCCAGCAGCCTTAACGTCCACTGAACCGTATCAGGAAGTCACTACTCAGTTGTGGTATGCAGCCTAGTCTTGGGATCTTTCTTCAAAGCCACCACTTCCATGAGCTTTGAGGAGTTTGTGAATCTCCAAAAGTGGATGTGAGCGTTCTATGGACGTGTCTGCTGAGGAGAGGTTCCTAACATTTCATCAGATTCTCAGAGGAACTCCAAGACCAGCATTCTGTTTTCCCAGCAGACCCAGGAGTCCTGAAATTTAAAGAGCAGGACAGAGTCTGTGTTCTCTGGACTTTGCTTAACCAGCAGGGGCATAGGGTCACTCCGGCCTGCAGCTTGAGAGAAGCCGACTCACAGGTGCCCCTGGAAGAGTAGGCAGGGAAGCCTCTAGAATCATGAGAGCCCCTTGCTGGCCTGTCCCCTGCGGAGCCACTGAGGCCTCCAAACCCTGGATCAGTTTGCAGGACCTCCTCCTTCTCCATCCCTGGGGAGCCTCATCTATGCCCCCGGTAGGGTGCCAACAGCCACCAGGTGGAAGAAGCACCTTCTGATCTTCTCTCTATTTGTCTGAGCAGTGCTCTGTTTTTCTTTTAATTTTTCTGGGACTGAGAAATGGGCTTATTCCAGAAAACGATTTGCAGATGGTCTTGTTTTCCTGAATGGTTTAAAAACACACGGAGACATTTATATATCAGTCCAGGGGAGGTAAAATTAATACTGGGGAAGTATTCTGTTTTTTTTTTCCAAATATTTTTATTCTACCAGTAATAAAAGGCATGGGAGAAAAAAATAGAAAATACAGGGTGATTGAAAAATCCATCACTTTAAAGTGCACTACTAGGAAATCATTAACATTTTGATAATTTTGATATCCTGGGATTGTTCCCAGAGGTCTAGGTGTAGAGCAGACAGTCAGTAGTGTGTATTCATGAACTCTGGAGCATGAAAGGAATCAAACTGCCCATTACTAATTTGTAACCCATTTTTCGCTTAAAATATATCTATTCCACGTGTTTCCACATCAAGAAACATGCTTCTGTGTAACATTTGTACTGGTTGGTTGTAGATCCTTGCATGAAATATCATGACTTTTTTGTCATCTACCCACAGTGTGAACTTTCCGTCTTGTAAACACATCGACAGGGATATTCTTATACATCCTGTGCACTTATTATTTTTTGGTATAATTTCCCCAAAACATAATCTCAGAATCAAGAAGAACACATACCTGATCTCCACGTTATTCTCCAGGAAAATGAAACAACAACAGTAACAAGAGAAAAACAAGAATCAACATGGTGCCGACATCTGCTCCTCCGTGAGTGGCAGAAGAATTGACTTCATCATTTGACACAGATATTCCAGAACTCTCATCTGGCTGGCAGCAGTGCCATTTTAGCATTGTCTTAATTTGTGGGTCTTTGATTCCTTGGGAGGTTGGAAACTTTTACAAGGTATTTCTTGTCATTGGTGTTTCTTCTCTTAGGAGCCCTCTATTCATGCGCTCTGTCTGCTGTTTGGCCAGACCTTTCCTGCTAATCTTTATTCTTCTTGATTTGAAATAGACCTTTGTATGAAGTATATTACGTTTTATCTGACAAGGTCATAAATATTTTCCCACTGTGTTTATCTTTTAAATGTGTATAAAGTGTCTTATTTTGTACACATGAATTTTCATTTTATATGCTCTATCTTGATATTTTGTTGTCATTTCATGAAAGATTCTATCAATCAAGACTACACATATCCTCCTATATCATTATAATCATGTGTGAGTTTATTTTGTGCCTTTACATCTTGATTCCATTTGAAATTTATTCAATATCTTTGGGGAGAGAAATCATAACATTTTCTCTAGAATTTTTAGCAAATCCCCAATTGCCTACTCAGCACACACTCTGGGGCATCTCAGACACCTCAATTCATAGATTCTCTGCTTCCTTCTTTAAATGTGTGCTAGCTTATTAAATGTTGTTACTACTACCTCCAAGTTGTGCTGGCCAGAAACTGGGGAATCATCCCGACACCCCCTCTTCTTCCTGTGGACATGCATTCAGATACAAAGGACTCCACAAACTTCTCCGTTGGCTGCCTTTGCTTTCTGCACCCCCTCCGACAGCCCCCACACCATGCACCTATCCCAGTCCATTTTCCACACTGTAGCCATGTCTCCAACTGTGTTCCATAATCGTATGGATCATTCTAGCCTTCTCCCTCTGCATGCAGAGACCGTGCATATTGATGCTCTACTCTGCCCACTCCCTATTGACATTTGATTGTCCTTCAAGAACAAGTTCAACGTCCTGGCGCTGATCATTGAGACCTGGGAGATCTGGTCCTCTGCCTGCCAGAGCCCCGAACACACCTCATTGGTCTCTTCTCAGTAATTTCTTTCCTGTCTCCTACTCTCCAGTCGCCTCTGCTCACCTTCCACCCTGGCCTCCACTGCACCCATATGCACTCAGCCAGGAGGCCCACGCCTGGGCATTTCTTCATGGTCCCCCCTCCTGATCGTAGGGAGCAGCAGGACTCACTGAAGTAGGTTCAGACATCACTCTGCCTGGTTTTTGAAAGCCACGCATGCCGATCTATTCAGCCCTGGTACGTTTTCAGCTTGCAGAAGACCACAGAAGAGTTACAGAAGTAGTTTGGGGAATTGTGCTGCTAATGTGTTTTACAGAACCAGTCCCAGGAGATACGCTGTGGAAAAAAGGTTCTGTGTCCAAATAAATTTGAGACGTGGTACGTGCCACATAGAAATTCCTAAAGGATGCTCACATTCTGAGGGCTCTGAGCAATCTCAATCGAGAGTCTTATTTACCTTTGTTTATTTTCTGAATAGATTAGATCATAAAACCATTTTTCTTCCTTAAAAAAGAAATCTTCTGTGTCCTGATAACTACTGCTGCATGGGAGCGGTTGATAAAATATTAACTCCTTCAATATAGGGAACATGGTTGTCCCTGTTGTTGGAGGTTGCTGCCTAGGAACCAAATAATTTTTCACTGCACTCAGGGTGTAGCAGAACTTATACTTGGTCAACTATTTAGTGTTTGAGAGCTCCCAAACTGATGTAATGGAATGAATTAGGCAAACTATTGTTATTTAATTAAATAAGACTCTCTCCTTTGGATCCAGATCCTTCCATCTCAGGCCAGCCGGCAAACCCTGGTATGTGCTATGTGGAGGACAAATTTTTTCTTTTTCTTGTTGATCTTGGGCTTCTGATTGAAAATATATCCCCTCTAATCCTCAGAACCCATGTTCCTACCATAAGGATCATCACCTGGAGGTCCTTCCTGCTTCCAGTTATCAACTTAGCTGTGTCCACTCTGGTCTCCAAGGCTTTGCCATTCTGATAGGCCTGTGGTCACAGCTCATTGTGGTTTTACTTTCAATTTCTGTCATGATGGATGATGGGGGGTGTCTTTTCATGTGCTTATTTTGACGTCTGATATCCTTCCGTTTTCCAACCCCCTCACATTATAAAGGCTGCACACCATCCAGGTGACTCGTAACCATCACTGTCGACCTTGGTCACCCCGATGAGGGAGGTTGTCCCTCCTTTCCTCCTTTCCAGACTTTTCCCTTTGGAAGGAAGTCACGCGAGTAGCTCACCATTAACCAGGGCAGGGTCCAGGTTATGTCCCGCCTCTTTGAGAGGGCAGCGGCTGCAGAAACCGTTCAGAATTTTTCTTTGTGAGAGATCTGATTATTCTCTTTCATTTGTTTATTTATTCAATCATTTATTTATATTAATAGGGACTCATGGGTGTTTATTTTATACTTTGGGTTAAAATCTAATACTTTTTAATTTGTTTTGTGGCTCAAAATATTCCTGCTTTGGACCATGGGAGGTCTTTCAGTCTGGTTCCTGTGTTCCTTTGATATAGAGCCCCATTATTGGGGGGTGGATAATTGTTGCTGTCATTTATTTCTTTCAGCTTTTTCTTTTTGGCACCAGGGATTGAACTCAGGGGCAGTTCAGCACTGAGCCACATCCTTTTTATTTTGAGACAAGGTCTTGGTAAGTTAGGGCCTCATTAAGTTGCTGAGGCTGGCTTTGAACAGGCGATCATCATGCCTCAGCCTCCTGAATTGTCTTTGAATACTTTTTTTTGTATACTTTCTGGAACTCAAGTTGCTCCAATCTCATCCTGTGTATTTCTTGCCCCAGTCCTAGAGAATTACCCATTTCTCTCTCTCTCTCCCTCCCTTTCTCTCTCTCTCTCTCTCTCTCTCTCTTTTGTGGTGCTGGGGATTGAACCCAGGGCTTTGTGCACGTGAGGTAAGCACTTTACCAACTGAGCTACATCCCCAGGCCTAGAATTACCAATTTCTCTAAGGATCCCTGGTTCATTACTGGGGAATGACTTTATTTTTTTTTTTTTTTTTTTTTTTTTTTTTGGGGAATGACTTTAGAAATAAAGATATGAACACTAACATGCTCACTACTGCTGGGGTGTCATTGCTCTCAGGCCCTCTCAGCTGATAGAGCAACAAAGAATATGTGTTTACTAACCTACACACACACACACACGTGCACTTCTGTGAATATTGCACTCTGTAGCCGTCCATACCTACAGTAAGCCAAGCATGAGTTCATAGGAGTGTCTCCAACTCTATTCCATCCTCTCATCGGTCTCCTCTGCTATTTGAATATTCCCATCATAATGGCCACAGACCTGGCTCCCACCCTCAAATATCCATTTACTTAATTGGTCAATTCCAATAATCACAGGTAGCCGTTTCAAACTCGTTACCCTGCGTCCAGCTCATTCTCATTGAGTCTAACCAGTGCTACTCACTCTGCTACTGAGGTCAGCACCTCCCCACAGCATTTGTTATATAGTTCCATTCTTTTTCCACAGATATCTCCTTTCCTGGGGTCTTCTAAGAGGAAGTTCACTTTTCTTTGCCTAGAGAAGTACATTTTCTTAAACAACTATTTGTTAAAAAGGCCACGTTTTCTTCCTTTCATTGCTTTTGAACCTTCATCAAAAACAGTTGGCCATTTTTATGGGGGTCTATTTGGTGTTCTCCAATTCTTTCATCGACCTGTATGTCTATTCCTCTGCAATGCAGCTCAGCCTTGGCTACGTAAAAGCTCTTGTGGCTACATAGCTATTAAAATTGGACAGAATGTTTTCTAGGACTTTATTCCTTTTTTAGTTCCATTTTTTTTCCCTGCGTTCTTTGGATGCTGGTCATTGTGGGTTAATTGTTGGGTGCAGCGATTCCATTGTCTTTTTTTCTTTTAAATGCTGGTCTTTCTCTGTGGCAGGTAAGTTACTTGCCAGCCTGGTCGGTCTTTCAAGGCTTGTTTTTATATTCTGGGGAGGTGATTCCAAATGCATAGCCTTTACTCTTAGGACAGTTATGCCCTCGTGCTAAGAGGTGACCTTTTGTGGCTTCATTGATGCAGTGGGTGGCCGATGAACTGTGAGATTTTGGATACTTTCCAGTCCTCTGTGAGTTTGGAAACTGCTCATCTTCCATTTTGTTTGCCAGGCTCCGGGAGTTTCAACTCACGCACAGTATTCAGCAAGGGACCCAAGGGACGCAGCATATTTCTGGTGCTCTTTTTCTGAGTGGCTCTATCTTCTGTATTTGGTCTTCCCTACAAATTACCTTGGCCTCCACAAACTCCAGTCTTTGTCTCCTCAATTCAATGAGGCTGTTGTGTTCTAAATTGGCCCCAGGCAGAGGTCCAGGCTGTGTGGAGCTCAGCTGCTTCATTTCCTCCCCTGCAGCTGAAGTCCGGCTCTTAAACGTGGTTTTATTTTGCATGTATTTCATCCAGTTGTCTAGTTGTTCACCGTGGGAGGACAGGACAGGTTCCGGTTACTCCATCACAATAGCAAAAGTTCCAAATAATTTTTTAGACCCGTCTCATCTGGAATAAAATTCTCACAAAGTAGGAAGGGATCAGAGTTGAGGCATCGAGCCCAGGTGTGGCACGGGGCCGCCAAAGTGTGCAAACACTAGGATGATAGCCGTCAATACCGTCCAGTGTGGATTCTGTTAACCCAAGGATTTACAGTGGCGGTGACTGGATTTGTTTTGTTTGGCTTTGCATTTCCTCATTTATCTGGGAAGGCCTATGGGATTAATTAGGAGGCTTGTTGACTTGCATAAGGGCTACCAAACATACCTCCTATGCATATTGCCCCTTAGAAAGTAGTCGATTGAAAAGAAATTATAACCCATTTGGAGGTCAGACCCTGGTTGCCAGTCCCAGTCAAGTGGAAATTTATTTGTTGCCAGGAGTGGTGGTGCATGCCTGTCATCCCAGGAACTCAGGAGGCTGAGGCGGGAGGATCCCAAGTTTGAGGCCATGCTCAGCAACTTAACAAGAGCCCCAGCAACTTAGTGCTTAGTGAGACCCTGTCTTAAAAAAAAGAAGAAGAAGAAAAGGATGGGACTGTAACTTAGTGGTAAAATGTCCCTGGGTTCCCTCCCTAGTATCTCAAAAAGAAAAAAAAATCGTTTGGTAACTCTCTTCACAAATGCTATTTAAGAATAATCGTGATTTAAGAGCAACTGATATTTCTCTAACTCAATTAAAAAAAAAAAAAGAGTGAGTGAGCTGAAAAGTCGACTGTTTCTGGCCAGCAGAGGCCTGAGGGTGTACTGAGTTAGCTGTTAGGAAGGACCTCATACCCAGCACTGAGAATTCTCCTAGTAAAATAAGCTACAATGCAAATTAATTAGAACTGGAATGTCACGGTGTGTCAGGGTCTTCAATGCATATGAAAACATAATGCTCTTAAATACGAGGAAATATAAGTAAAGCCAGACTTGTTTCCCATAATTCACAATAAACCTCCAAGCGTTTTGTGTTAATTGATGGCAAAAAGCATAATCACCGTAGTGGAGGGCAGCGGTCCTCCGTGGAGTCTCCTGGATGGAAACCCCCTTGGTGGCCCCACTGACAGTCACCCCATCTCCCTCCCACGCTCCACATCACCTCGATTCCAGCCCAGGACACGGTGAAGGCCCCAGGCTGAGAGCTGGGGGAACAGATTCAGCTTTCGGGGCAGGAGAGCCGTCTGCTGACCAGGCCATGGGGGACAGGTGGAGGCACCCAGGACCCAGGTCACTGCCAGCACTCCTGCTGCATCAGGAGCTGCCCACTGACCGGCCTGGCGTGAAGGTGATGTGGTTAAGTTATGACGTCTCACTCCAAGTGCATCTCTAAGAACAGTGGCGGTGAAAAGCAGCCTGACATCAGTTTGACGTTCTCTCTGGGCCCCGATTCTTGAGATCATGGTTTGTAGATATTCCCCCCCCACCTTTTTTAAATCAACTCTTTCTAATCTGGTGGGTCCCAAGAACAGTCCACTTTAGGGATCTTGGACTTCTGCCTAGATCAGAGGCCCTCAGTGATCCAGATCTGCCCTGAATTTGGCCTTCACCTCTGTGGAGGAGCTTTGGACCAGAGCAGGCTGGACAGACTGAGGCCACAGCTGCTCAGGTGCACTGCTTTTAGGGAATTAGACGGGTGTGATATTGCAGTAGACCTTATGAGGCGGGGGGAATTTTGAGTTTTGTCAGTCTATCGAGGTAGGAAAAATGAGGCTCTTGCTGTGTTGGGAACCAAGCAAATCATTTCAGTCTCTGCAGTGTTCAGATTTCCAGCTAAAGAAAGCCATGTTCAGTGAATGCGTTGATTAACTTGTCTTCCTAAGCAGCTGGGATGTAGTCCTGATGAATTTACCGTCAAGGTCTTTGATTTCATCCTTTAGCATTTCTCAGCACGTTTACTGTCCCCTCGACTAGTCTGCCCTGCAGGGCCATTTGTAACCGTTTAGTCTCTTTCCTTTCCCACTCAGAGCCATCGCCCTATTAATACAAAGACAAACTTTGAAACAGGTTAGCAAGAAGCAATCCATTTCATGTCCTTTCTATTGAAATCAATGACTATATTTATTGCAAGAAACAAATTCATTTAGACACTGCCAAATTATAGTCACCCTAGTATGACCTAAACATAATAAATGTTTCATTCGACAGATTTTACTTCAAAAATGAAGTAGTCAGGTGCCAGGTACCTAAAGACTATGAAATGAAACAGTTGTGAAATATTTTAGTGTGAGATTCTTCCTCTAAAATCATCTGTGAGTGACCGAGTAGTCTTATAGATGTGAAGTAAACCAATAGCAGATAGAAAAGCAATTTAATGTTATATAAGCCTGGAAGTAATTACCTGAATGTACTGGAATATTGTCTTTTAAAAAATGGACAAAAATCTTTGATTTTGCTCTTATTAATCTCTGACTATAGCAGTGGTAGGAGTTTCATTTTTCATCCCGTTCTGCATTTAAGCAAACGAGGCCTTATTTTAGAAATTTCTTTTTTTTTTCATTTTCAAACTTTTATGAGAGAATGTCTCAATTTGAAGTATCCTTTTCAGTTCTGATGAGCTGCCTTTATATATAAGAAGCATATTCAATTCATATGGGCTCATCGTGATGGCTGTAAAAAAATCACTGGAAGGTGGCTTTGTTCATATCACTTTTGGTCACAAGCTATTTCCTGTAAATTGATGTTTGGCTCAGAGTGACATTGGCCCCAGGTCCTGGTTTGCAACTTTATCCCTGGTTTTCTGAGGCCAGTAAGGCTACCCGGAAAGTCTGGGTCTAGTCAGGGTCAGGAAGAAAGTCAGGCGCTTTTCTTTACGGGGAAGGACAGGTTGGAGGGTTTTGTGAGCTTCCTTTGGGAAAAGACAATGGGCTGACCCCCAATTTCATGATTGTCTCTCCTGAGCGGGACCTGCTGCTCTCCAGTCTGCATGTCCTCCAGGCAGATCCAGGGATCTGGAAGGTAGAGGAAATTTTATTAGTTGACTCAGGCTAGGCACACAGCTGTGACCAGAAGAGTCAGTGTCCAGTCTGCACACTCAAACACTTGGCTACAAAATTATCATAAACAGTGAGTTTTTGCCTTTCTGGGGTTTTGGAAAAATAAATAAGACTCAGCTGCCAAAATTCAAAATAAAATAGACTTCCTTAATAAATTCAGGAACCTAAGTTTGCTTTTCTAATCAACCTTGAAGGGCTTATTCAGACTTGGGAATCAGCTTCTATTAACTAGTTAATGGAATAAAGGAGAAATTCTTCTCATCGGTGATAATATATTTTTTTCTTTCTTAGTTTTGCTTAAATAAAAGATCCCTTGTCTGGAATTTTTGAGAGTTCACACAAAGAGCAGGTTGGGCTCTGCTGCTGGAGGTCATGGTCAGCTGCAGGTGTCTTGGTTTTGCCTGAGAAGTCTTGGGAGCTGTGAATGCAACCAGTTCATTGCCATTTTCCTTATCTTCCCAGGTGAAGAGTGTGACATTGACATAAATGAATGTGACAGCAATCCTTGTCATCATGCTGGAACCTGCCTGGACCAGCCCAATGGTTATATCTGCCATTGCCCTCATGGCTGGGTGGGAGCAAACTGTGAAATTCGTAAGTATTTCTGCAGCAAGAGGATGCCAACTGGGACCAGAAAGTCCCTGTGTCACCAACGAGCAGCAAGGCCCTGAGGGACAAGTTACCCTGAGTTACCCGTGAATCCTAAGTCCCAGCCTCATGCTTTTGCCACTCTTCCCCCCCACACACCCCCTGGGTTATGCTGTCCTCACTCCTTCCTGAGTCCCATCCAGCCTTTCCATCAGGATGAGAATTTTCAGATGTCATCCAGAGTTCACTGCTACTCAGGCAGCCAAAAATGTGCTTGAGAGGAGCATTAGAATCATATCAAAAACTAGAGTCTCTGGGTTGAAAAATGTAAGAAGCAACACAGAAGGTAAATTCACTTTGCACTTAGGTCTCCAAGAAGTGTCTTCGAGTGTATGAGGTTCCCTCAGTTGCCTAGAGAAAAGTCCAGTGAGGGCCACCACAAAAGCTGAAGAGCACTTGGGGGCTGCCTCAAGCCCCTTGCAGTGTGTGGGTGACTAGCAGAAGCGTGACAATGTCAGGATCCAGGTTTGAGATGTTGAAACCACAGATGCACAGCATGGAGGCGAAAATGAGCACAGATGTAGAATTGTGTTTCCAGTTGTTTTAGATACGTCTCAAAATTCAGCATCGACAGGGACTTTGTTCTTCTCTGAACTAGGGGAGTTTGATCCTCTAAGGTGGAAGAAATCCAACCACGCTGGTTAGAGGACGCGTCCTTCCCATTCCAGATGCTTCTCTTCACACGAGGGATGTTGGGTCAGCTCTCCTTCCTCGACCCTCTCACCCACTTCTGCTTCTTGACAGATAATAATAACTTATCAGCTGTGCAAATTTGGAGGGAGGCAGGACCCTTAGCCCCATCTGTCTGTGAGCTGCCTAGAGCCTCTGCTCTCTGTGCCTTAGTGTCACAGGCTCAGGCCCCTGGCCAGTGATCCAGCACCGCCCACGGCTGCAGCATGGTGTCTAACTCTGAATGTCAGGGGGAGGAGGTGTCCAGCATTAGGAAACTCTCTCATCCACAAATGTGAAACACATCCTCCACCATCAGCGTGAGTGGTAACAAATGTAATATTTGGCCCCTCGTCTGCTTACTCTTTGTCTTTCCTCTTTGGTTCATAGCATGAGAAGGAACAGGGACTCTTCCCAGATGTTCCTAGACAGAAGGTCTTAGGACCGGCTTTCCTTGTTAAACAAGGGTAAGAAATACTCCCGTGTGAAGATAGAGATCAGGTAGCATTTTCACCACTGGAATTCTTTTCTAACAACTGTAAGTTTGTATAAGACACCGAAGTGGAGTCTAGTGGGATCTGTTGGAAAGGGTTGTCGATTTGGGCCAGGGCCTTGGTCTTCACTCTGACTGTGGCGCTTGCTGTGTGACTGCATCGAGGTACACCGGGCCTCGGTTTGCTTCTCTGAAACACGGGGCCAGTTTCCATTCTAAAATTTGGTACTTCTACAAAATGAAAACTGTTGTGCCTTGGGGTAGAGTATGACCTATTTTTAATTTTTAAAATGGTATTTGTGGAGATAAATATATCAAAGTAGAATTAGAAAAGTCAGGAACATGTAGGATATCCTAAAAAAAATATCTGAAGAAAAATTTATACAGGTATAGAAAAAAATCTTAATTTTAGATCCCTTGAGTGATGACAATATAGGTAAAAGAGGCACAAAGATAGAGTAGGAAAGAGGATCAGGTTGGCTTCAAAATCCCGCTCCATCCTATTCTGGCCACATGATCTGGGCAAACAAACCGACCCTTCAGAACCTTACTTTCTCCCTTGTGGTTACATTGGTCCCACCCAAATAGACCAGGACACCTTCCCCATCTCAAGATACCCAATTTAACCAATCTTCGGAATCCCTTTAGCCATAGAAAGTAACATATTCAAAGATTCTGGGATTAGGACATGGACATCTTTGGGGACCATTATTCTGTCTACCATACCACCTTATCAACAGTCTCTCTTCCTCCTATTCTTGAAAATGATCATATTTAGAGATTATTTGGGATCAATTTGACCTATCACAACATTTTCCTAATAATTTTGATAAGTATTTGCAAAAAAGAGACTACACTAATTGAAGGCCAGAATCTGAGTAGAATGAATGCTGCCCTGGTGGCCAGGGAGCTGGGTTCCAGGCCTGGAAGATTGTGCAAGGTCATTTCATCTCTCTGGAGCTCAGCGTCTCCTTCTATAAAATGAGGGATTGAATGACATGGTTAATGTTCACACTTCCAGCTCTAGTATTACAGGCTTCATCCCCAACAATGTCACACATGCCAGGAAGCACAAGGACAAGGCAGAACCTTCCGACTACCTTTTCCTGCACCGAATACCACAGAACATTTACTGTCACATGCAACAAAAAGAAAAACTTCGGTATACAATATGGAATACTCCCAGATACCTAGGGTACATGCATATCCTGAAAACAGATGTGGAGATGGATCAACTTTATCATTAGCCGAACCCCCAGTAGGATTTATACGCAAATGAATACCATTTTAGCTGTTGCACAGTTATCTCCTGTGTCCAGTGTTTGCCCAAGTAATGATTGTTTCTTGGGAATTTGCCCCTTTGGAGTTATTATTTGGTTCCCAATTAGAGTCAAAGCAGAAACCTAGCAGACTGCAGAGTTATCAAATGCCACAAGAGAAGTGATCCAGGACCATCCTGGTGGGATGAGTCCAGGCACTCTAAGGTTTTATGCATGCTCTGAGGCGTTTGTTCTGGAAATCAGCTTAGCATCCTGGCAAACTTTTAATTCTCCTCCACTTCTTTTTATCACCTTGGGACTGATCACAGTGTTTTTCCTTTAGATTTCAGAAAAGGGAAAATATGCCTTCTTAGGACCAAGGTCAAAAAACAAAATAGACCCTATAAATCTTTACACAGTGGGTGTGTTTTGTACCATCTGTGTTGGGACTATGATGTTTATCTATGTCCGTCAACCTGGATGATTGGGGGTCAGCCAGTTCTGTACATTGAACAGTTGAATCTACAGATAAACATGAATTAATGCCATTCTGTGGTTGAAAAATAGGCAAGTGGGCTGTCTTGGGTTTGTATACTCAGTCAGTAATCAAGTGCCTCCTTATTAGCAGGCCTTGCAGGTAGGGCCTGGGTTATAGAGAATTAATGAAAGGAACCTGCCTTCAGGAACTCATAAGGGTGGGTAAGTCAGAGTGCATGATGGGCATCACTACGCAGCTTTGCACAGGTGCTTCTAGGCACCAGGGAGGGTCAGCGTGACTCCTCCCAGGCCAGAGAAAAAGTACAGGTGCACCTCTTGGGCCTCTTCCTCTCAAACAAATGTCATCTAATAACAGCCCAAGACATCCAGGAGGCGATGTTACGTGGCACTCCTGGTTATGTGAATGGGTCGGGTCCTTTGGTTCTCTGGTTGTCCTTCTTATGTAAAAAAGGATGTGACATCTAACCTCTCCACCCAGACGTCCACCTCACTCCCCCAAAGTAACAGCTGCTGGCCATTCAGGAGAGATTCTTCCAGAGGTAGTCAGGCGATGGAAGAGCCTCTGTTCTCCCCCACACTGACAGGAGTTTTCTGTGCACATCTCCAGCCTCTTGCTTTTGTTTTTAATAATGTGTCTTGAAGGTTTATCCAGTTGGGTTATGCAGATTTATCACATCTTTACCACCACATGACAGTTCCATTTTGTAGAGGCTCCATCATTTATTTCATGATTTATTTAGACAGATGATCCACTCTGGCAACACTAGAATGAACATTTTTATAAATGCATCTGTCTTAGTCTGTTTGGGATACTATAACAAAATGCGTTAGACTGAGCAATTTTATAAACAGAAATTTAGGACCCAAGGGTGACTTACAAATCCCATTTAATTCATAATTACTTTATTAAATACTCGGACCAGCAGGAAGGCATCCTCTACCTATTTCTCAGGGAATGGATGTGGCTGGATGTAAGGAAAGCAGCTTGATGGAATGGAAAGAAGGCTTGCTGGATTCTGTGGCTGAGAACTCAATTCTCTGAGTGGAGCTGGTTTCAAATCCTAGCTCAGGTACTGACTTACCAGGCATCAATAATTGGGGTAATAAATGTAGATAGTAGAGTATAATGCCTGGCACTTAGTAGGTGTTCAATAAATGGTTGCCTTCATTATAATCAGCTGTCATTCTCTTTGCACACCCAGCAGCCTTTGGGTGCCTGCTTAAAATGAAGTTTCCCTTCCCTGATAGAATATTGATATATTAGATGCTTTTGAGTTAATAGCTGCTAATTTTCTGTAAGTACAGAATGTTTTAGGATAATAGGCATCATGTAGGAAGATATATTATTGATATAATTAGACCTTGACTTTTCATTCCAAAGTAGATACATATATCTTCTCCAGGAGGAGAGTCTTTCCTTCTTCCCTGTTGGAACAGTCAATCCTGGACAACAGTCAATCCTGGGGAAAAGTTCTTCAGGCCTTCTGACTGCAACCCACAGAGAGAAAGTATTTTGCATCTTGGTTCTAGATGTTACACACAGACTAACACAAACACACAGAATGTAACGCTCACTTTTATAAGTGTGTCACACTCTAAGATGGTCTTCTAAAGTAAAAAAAAAATTGAGACATAAAATTTGTACATTTTCATGGGGCACATTATGCTAATTCAGTACAGGTATAGAAAGCAAAATAATCAAGTCAGGGTAATAAACATTTCCATCTCCTCAAACATTAATCATGTTATGTGTTGGGAATTTTTTCTCTTCTAGTCAGTTTGAAATGTGTCCTAGGTTTTTGGCTAGTAGCTGCCCTCCTCTGCCACATGAGGAAGCAGGCCTAATCCGTTCTCTTGTGTCCTGTGCCCCTTATTGAACTTCTTTCCATCCCCCTTCCCTGGCACGTCCCCGTCTCTCATGTCCACTCCTCCACTCCACTAGTGTGAGAGTGACTTCTCAGTGTCCACAGATGAGTGAACACACGTGGCATTTGTCTCTCTGTGTCTGGCTTATTTCGTTGGACAGAATGACCTCCAGTTCCATCCATATTGCCACAAATTATGGCTTCATTTTCCTTTATGGCTAGTAATATTCCACAGGGCATACATAGCACATTTCCTTGATTTGTTCCTCCACTAATGGGTGTCGAGGTTGATTCCAGATTTCAGCTATTGTGAACAGTGTTGTGATCAACACAGAAGTGCAAGTACCTTTCTCATGATGATTTCATCTCCTTTGGATACCTACCTGGTAGTGGAATTGGTGGATCTTATGGTAGTGCCGTTTAGGTGTTTGGGGAATCCCTGCACTGTTCTCCATAATGGCGGCACTGACTTACACTCCCATCAGCACTGTGTTAAGATTTGCCCTCCTTTGCCTCCTTACCAGCATGGACTTTTGTCCTTTTGGTGATGGCCATGCCAACTGGGATAAGATGGTATCTCGTGGTGATTTCAATTCGCGTTTCCTGGATGAGTAGTGTGCCTGAGCATTTTTTCAAAGACTTATTGGCTGTTTGAATGTATAATTTTGAGAAGTGTCTGTTTAGTTCTTTAGGCTATTCTTTAATTGGTTTATTTGGTGTGGTGTGTGTGTGGCTTTTTGAGCTCCTGGTATTTTTTGGATATTACTCCTTTGTTAGATGAGTAACTTGCAAATATTTCCTCCCATCCTGCAGATTGTCTCTTAATTCTGTTGTTTCCTTTTCTGTGCAGAGACTTCTTAGTTTAACACAGTAAAACTAACCATTTGTCTACTTTTTTGTTGCCTGTGCCTCGGGGTCTTATCTCAATAATCATTGTCACACCAATGCCATGAAGGGTTTCCCTTTGTTTTTTTGTAATAATTTCATAGTTTCAGATTTCACACATAGGTCTTCGATACATTTTGAGTTGATTTTTGTATATGGTGAGAAGAAATGATCTAGTTTTATTCTTCTGCTATATATATTTTATATATACACACATAAAGACATGTATATGTAATGTATGTGTAAATATATGTGAGATATAAACATATATGGGTGTGTGTGTGTGTGTGTGTGTGTGTGTGTGTGTGTGTATTCAATTTTACTGGCACCATTTATTGAAGATACTTTCTTGTCTCAGGGGTGTTCTTGGCACAGAATAGAGAAGCCAGAAATTAATCAATGTTTACACAACCTACCAATTTTTGACAAAGGTAGGTTTGACCCCCAATGCACTGATTTGGATAATCTGTAGTTTGGAAAACACTGCTATTGATTGAAGAGTGAAACTTTAGAATCAAATCACTTGGGTTTATTCCCAGGTTCTACCACTTGCTACGTGAGTGACCCTGGGCCAGTTACCTCCCCACCTAGAATCTTGGTTGCTTCCTGTGTAAAGCGTAGGGAGTAACGCTGGCTCCCTCTTAGCTTTATAAGAGGAATAAATGAGTTAACACCTCAAACACTTAGGATAGCATCCAACATACTGAAGTCAGTAAATGTCAACTGTCAACCAACACGGCGACCTAAACATCCCAGCACCCCCATCTGGCTTCACCACGGGGGTGCCTTGAAGGCATGTCACAGCTCCTCTGTGGCACAAGCTAGGACACCAGGGCTTGGTGCTGCTTCCTCTCCCCTATAAGAGCTGTGTTTTGTCTAGTTAATTCCACCCCTAACACAGCACGCCCGCTCAGTGCCTCTCTGATCATCCCCCCACCCCAGGCCAGGCCACCCCAGCTCTGCCCCAGACTGGCTCCTGTTCTTGCCCCTAAAACCTGGTCTGACACGCAGCCAGAAGGATCCTTTCAGAGTGCAACTCTGAACACTGGGACCCTCCCTCCCTGCTGGTTCAAGCTCTGTTCAGCTCCTGCAGTCGCCGAAGGCCAAGGGCCAATCTGTTGCCCACAGGGCTGGTGGGGACTGCCTTCCCCTCCAGGAGGCACCCCTCCTCTGTGCGTCCCTCCCCCTTGGTCCCTCCTTCCAGGCTGTTTCTCCTGCTCTGCTCTGCTCTGCTCTGCTCCCGAGGGCCTGGGCTGCTTCTGGGGCTCTGCCTGGGGGCACCTTCACTTTGCTCTTCCCCATCCCTGGTCAGTGCCCACTCACCCTCAGCGCCCTGCCACCTGGACGCCCCTGGTGCAGATGCTCTTGATGTTAAATTAGATGAGCACCCCTGGTCCTCTGCCGTGCCTCTGTCAGCTTGCCCCTCACCGACTCAGCACAATTGTACACTGGTTTTGGGACCATTTGATTGATCTCCGATCCCTCAAAAGCCTGGTGCCCTTAGAGCCCAGTGCCCTGCTTCCCTGATCCCCAGCGCATCATAGATGTTTAATTCGGTCTTTCCCTTCCCTTTTCTGTGCATTCCTCTTCTGAAAATTAAACAAGGTTGCTAATTTCTTAAATTTCATTTACTTTATTGTACAGATACCCTTTAGCTGTGGAAAACATAATGGAATTTGAAATCCATCCTTGCAGTTGTTCTGGACAGTTAGATATCTACAAAGTGGCATCATCACAAAATGCTCTCGTGTACTTTCACTGTCTTTTAAATAACTTAGATGGGCAAACTAGTCTACCTACCTTCACCAAGGTAAATTCAAAACACAGACGTGGGGGATGTATTTAGAATGAATATTAGGTCAATTGAAGTCTATTTTGGTGGAGTGGAGGTCTTTAGCAGATGCATCTTTTTTTAAATTGTTGATGGAACTTGATTTTATTTGTTTATATGTGCCTCACACATGCTAGGCAAGTGCTCTGTCACTGAGCCACATCCCGGCCCCCAGATGCAGTTTTATTCAGCTTACTACTGACTGTCTGATTCACCTGAAGCAGCTTCTCTGAGTCTAGCCTCTACCTAGATACAGGTGATTGTTTGAGGCCAACTGAAATGTTAAATGCAAAAGCACTTTGAGAAGTACAACATCTCAAACACGTTTAGTTTAACAAAAATGCAGACGATCCCTCAGACTCTGCTACGTTTTTCCCCAAACAGCTCAGGCATGTGTGTTCTCAGTCACGCACCTGCTGGGGCCGGTGAGAGCATCTCATTCTGCACGTTCTGGTTCAGGATCTTTCCAGGGGCTGAGTTGCAGCCAGCATAGTAAATGACTCATGCGATTGAACTCCCAGGATGCAGCAAAACGATGACTTGCGAGGATGGCACCTGGGCTGGGAGATGGCATTTGTAACCACCTGGTGCCGATAAATTTGCTGCCTCTCGGACAGAGAGAAAGTACTGGGTTTCTTCGACGTATTGGCTACTAAACTGATGAGCCTGCAGAGCGGGCAGCTTCATGTCCATCAGAAAAGTTTTAGATGACAGTAAAGTGGAATCTAATTTAAAGAAGAGGACAGGGGAGGAACAAGTGCAGAGGCTTTAGAAGAAATTTTGATAAACTCCCCCCCCCCCCCCCCCCCGCCCAAAGTCCAAATAGCTTGGAACACAGGGATTTGGGGAATGGAGCAGATGGAGAGAAACACAAACAGCGTAGGCAGCTCCTCAGACCCGGAACCCGGTGCTGCACGGAGCTCGTGATCCCGCAGGGCGGTGTTTTGCAGTGGGGCCCACGTGGTTGTGGACTCACTGTGTTTACCTGACCAACGTGACGTGTAGGTTGTTTACATCAAGCGTACACATAGGCCCCAGGAACTCATCAAGGACTCTTACGATCCTCCCTGGTGACCAGATCTGGGCACTCTACACATTGGAGTAGAAACTGTCCTGGCTGCCCTCGTGTTGATGCTAAGTGTATGTGATAACATACTCCAGTGAGCTTTGGACTCCAGCCTGCGGCAGAATTTTTTAGGGAATGTTATAACACTTGGAAATCAAGTGAATCACGCTTACTTTCTCAGCCAGAAAAATGAGCCGTCTCTTGTGCACCAGGTATTGCCAAATGAAAGGGCTGCCGATTTGGGGGTTGAGCCTTGGTGCTGGTTTTACAAAACACCTACTCCCTTCCACCAAGATTGTTTACTTGTTGAGATTTATGTTTCTCCGTCTGCCCGTGTGTGAGCTGGCTCAGATGGAGCAGTGAATGCTCTAATGGTCATTTAGTCTCCCTAAGCTCCCGGCGTCACCTCCTGAGCTTGGCAGCCAGACTTGAATGGCAAAATCAGGCTTCACAGGTCTCAGTAAAATACTCAGAAATCAGAGGATCTCGATGCAAAATCAGAAGCCACTTCATTCATCCACTTTTCCCAAATGTTCTAGAAGCATCCAAGACAAGTATATGGGCTGTTTTCCTTTTAAGCTTCTAGGAAATGGGTCTGCAGGCCTGGCCCTGTGTTTGGGTATCTTCCCGAGTAATTCCCCAGGCTACAACTTTTCAAGATCAAGAATAGCTGATTCTGACTCCATCATCACTGAAGACGTAGTTAGGATGAGGGCCTGGGTATCCAGAGGCCACTAGTACTCTCACTGAAAATAGAACAGTGAGAAGAGTCCTGGGGATTTCATGGGAAGGCAGCTCACTCCTGTTCCCATCCATCTGTGAATCCCGTATCCAGATACCATGCAGGTGGTGGCCTGGAAGGGTGGTGACAGTGGTGACAACGTGAATAAAACAGAGAAGTCCTCCTCTTTCCCAAAGGAACGCAGCTTTTCTTTGGTTGTACCCAGCTCTTTCTAATTAGCAAAACTTCCTTTCAAATCCCATTCACCTTAGCTAGAGTTTCCACTCGTGTGCACGTCTGTAAACAGGCGTGATTTGACAACCAGTGCCAACCACAGCAAATTCCTCCTGTCCTTTCATTTCCTCCTGTTGATACAGTTCGGAGCTTTGAGGAAGCACACAGGTAACTAGTGCTCCATGGTCTTCAGCTCAGAGCATCTGCAGTGGAGGTCAGCATGCTCTCCTGTCCTCCACCTTCTGGCATCTCAGCTTCTCCTCCTCCTCCTCGGAGTTCACCTACCATACACCTTCTTCTTCTTCTTCTTTTTTAAACATGTTTTCTAACATATGCTCACAGCAGGCCAGCGAAATCTGCATTGTTATTTTCATCTTACAAATGAAGAAACAGGTTCAGGGAGGTCAGTTGTCTGGAATTGGGATTGAAAGCAAGGAGGGTGTGGTCCCCAGGAGCACAATCTTTTCTGTTACACTGGGAGATAATCTTATGAGCATTTCTACCCAGAGCTCATTGTTTTCTTTCTTTCTTTTTTTTTTGATGGTAAAGGAATACATTATTCTCCTTTAAAACGTTTGGAAAAGACAGAGAAGTATAAGGAAGAATCTAAAATCTTTTGTCATCAGGCCTTCCAGTGATCACTGTGCAGTGACCCCCAGATCTGCCAAAACACTCATCCCACAGGGGTGCCAGCTTCCCCGGCCTCCTCTCTGCAGAAAGGGGAGGGAGAATTACACATCTCGTGGGGGTTCTGGCTCAGTGAGGTGTTGCTGAGGAGCTTAGTCCACAGTGGGAAGCAATCTGTCTTCCATGGTCCTCCCTCTGGCTGAGCCTCCCAGTGTGCAGGTGGAGGCCTCCACTGAGTGCCTTTGCCCAGTTATGCTCTGTGAGTAGGTCTTGCTCTGGGGCATTCTTTTCTCTTCTGCTCTTTAATGAACTGTCTTTCCATTTCACCTATAGTTGAATATTTAGGTTGTTTCCCATTCGGGGGTTTGGTGGGTGGAGAGGAAATGCAAATGTGGGGGACCTTTAGTGATACCTGTAATTTGTCTGTGTGTGTGTATGTGTGTGTGTGTATGTGTGTGTGTGTGTGTGTGTGTGTGTGTGTATAGCAAAAATGATAAAACATTAACATCTATTAACCCTGAGTCGTAAGTACATGGGTCTCTGTGATAATTTTTTGAGCATTTTTCCAAATGTGTGATGATCAACCACCTTACATTTAAAATTTGTGGTGCTAAGATAAATGTTCTTGCACATAGGGCTTGTGCATTTCCAGGGTTATTTCTGCAACATAAATTCTAAAGTGGAGATATCTGGGTTAAAGCATTCAGAGAGTCCAAGAAGGGTTACAGTTCAGTTTGCAATCTCCATTTCTGTGCCAACTGTGGTTTTCATAATTTTAAAATGATGTTTGGAGCTGGAATGGGAATTACATTTTTTTTATTGTTGTTCCAGGGATTGAACCCAGGTGCACTTAACCACTGAGCCACATCCCCAGCCCTTTTAAATATTTTATTAGAGACAGGGTCTCACTAAGTTGCCTAGGCTGGGTTTGAACTTGTGATCCTTCTCCCTCAGCCTCCTGAGCTATGGAGATTATATTGTGTGTCACCATGTGTGTCACCATGCCAGGCCGAGGATTTGCATTTTTTAGAGTAATTATAAAGCTGAACAATTTTCCTTTTTAAAATTTCTTTGGTGGTTTCCTCTTTATATCTTTTGCCTATGTTTCTGAGGTGTGTTCCTGGTTTTTCTTAAAGAGTTAGAAGAGGTCTTTATGCATTAATGGTATTAGCCCTTGATGTGGATTATTGACTGAAATCAATTCTTCCTGCAGAGTTGTTTCTGATGCCCGGGCGGGGAAGACCCCCACACCCTGCGGGTCCCATTTATCCGGCTCTTTGTTCTTTCCGCCCTCAGACCTCCAGTGGAAGTCCGGGCACATGGCCGAGAGCCTCACCAACATGCCACGGCACTCCCTCTACATCATCATCGGTGCCCTCTGTGTCGCCTTCGTCCTGATGCTGATCATCCTGATCGTGGGCATCTGCCGCATCAGCCGCATCGAGTACCAGGGCTCTTCGCGGCCGGCCTATGAGGAGTTCTACAACTGCCGCAGCATCGACAGCGACTTCAGCAGCGCCATCGCCTCCATCCGGCACGCCAGGTGAGGGCCAGTGCGGGCAGCGTGGTCACACCTGTCCCGGGCGCTGGGCACAGCACTTCCCATGCACAGAGAGGGTTTTAAAGGGTAAAACATGTTCAACGTGGTGCTGGGGGCATGTCAGGACATCTTCATGAGCAAACCCCTCTTCATCTGCCCCTAGCTTTGAATGCATCCATTCATTTACCTTGCACTGGTCCATGACTATACATGTCTGATTCTTAATCGCTGTCTATTGGAACATTTTTTTGACGATTTCTTTCTGGAATGCCTTTATGTTGCTCTTAAAATAGTCCACATGGACATAAATGGTTCCCTTTGATTTAAAGACCCACAAAAATAAGGATAAACAACTACATGCTGCACTTAGTGCTCACATAATGCAGCCTCCTTTTCTGGAGGAGTCAAAGGTTGGTAGGGTGTCACAGGAGAAATTTAGTCCAGGTGCCTGAAGTGTGGCATTAACGACTCCATTCCATGACTCCATATTCCAGACAGATCATGTAACCTTCCACAAATACAGTTCCCCACTTGCACAGAAAAAAAAAAAAAAAACTGTGGCAGTCACATTGAATTACAAATGTCAAAGAATATATGGAGAATCCTGTATTTACTTCTCTAAATCTACTATATGATGCTAAAAAATAAGCTACATTTTACTGATTTTTGCAAAGAATGTTCATTTCAAAATTAACCACAAAATTGTTTGTTGAAGTAAGCCGTGGTCCCTGTTCACTGATGGAGCAATATCAAGCATGCAGTCCAGAAGTCTTTCCTGTGGTTTTTCTTTCTATGGCTCCAACAAGTCCTGGCACATAGTAAACTTTGCTAAAATTTGAGGTCTGAAATGAATGCATGAGCTCAGTTCAGGGTTAGGGTTAGGTGCTTCAAGCCATTTGAGAGGTAGATGCATCCCAGGACACCAGCTCAGTACGTGACTCTGGGATGTATTTGCAGTATCACTGAACCAGAAGCAGAGAATGCAGAAAGGAATGGAGAATTGACATGTTCCCTTGATGTTCAAGAGTCTTATTTTTCCTCTCTGTTCCTGGAGGAGCTTGGTTCATCAGGAGGGATCAGAATCCATGGCTGCTTTATTTGATGTGTTGAGAGACCCAAGAAATCAGATTCCCTCCAATCCCCAAGGCGCGTGCAACTAAAATCCTTCAGGGCTGCCATGGAGGAGTATTTTATTTCAGACCCAGAATAGTTCAAGATGGATGCATTGGAACATATTGCCTGTATAGCCCACTGGGAAGATAGTTACCTGAATACGATTGAAAGAAAGAATAGACTTGAAAGCATTGATAGAACCCAGCTCTTACATGGTGCCAATGTTTGTCAAAAATGTGTAAGGCATGTTTTCTAATCAGCATGCCTCTACATGCATCTGTGACCGCAGATGAAACTATCAACATTAAAATAATACTTTCCCAAGTATCTGGAATTTAGGAAATCTTTGCTAAACATTCACTCAGCACAACAGCATTTCAACAGTCTGCCTGCAGAGAGGTCATGGCTGGGTGTCTGGCTCCTGGGGCTTCTTTGCTCTCTCTTCTTGGAAATCCTGGAAGAGCCTTGGCAGAATCTCAGCCTCTTTGATGTTACTGTCTCCCTAGTTTCTAGCAGTGGTCTGTGGCTAATGTCCCTTTCATGGGATGTCTCCTACCACAAGCCTAGAGGTGATGGTGAGTTGGGTGGATTGCAGCCTAGAGGCCACACGAGATGCATGATACATTCTGAGTGGGTCACCTACGACACTCAAAAGATACTCTGGCTGTGCCTGGTGATTCTGATGTCAGAAGGATCTCTCTCTCTCTCTCTCTCTCTCTCTCTCTCTCTCTCTCTCTCTCTCTTATTTTGTTTTTCTCTCTCTCTTACCAAGAGCCATCTGTCCCACAGCTGCTTTGCTTATACACAGACAAGACGGGGTCTGCAGCTGAGCAGCAGGAGCAAGGCCGTGGCTCTCCACATTCTGACACCGAGGTCGCATCTCAGTGGCCGACGGCTTACTGCTCTATGTGCTAGAGGTGTCTGATCATGAAAAACAGAAAAAGGAGAACTGGGAAGGGACATGTTCACTTTCCCCCAAAGAGCGCTCGAAACCTTCTGATCTCAGCCTTTCCCAAAATGAGATCTACCTGACATTCTCTGCTGTATCCTTTCAGCTCCTGACTTTGGGGGACTGTGAACCAGAGGAACGGACACTCTGATCTCACTTATAACTCGTGGCAATATCTTTTGTTTCTTTAGAGAAATGGGCATGCGAGACTTGTCACCAGATACGGTGTTGGAGGTGTGTCTGTGTTACCGTTACTGCTGGGCTGAGACTTCTGTTCGTGCCTCTGTGGCGGCCAACATTGACTGAGAGCTTTCCGTGGGCCAGACACAGTCTACACTATCATCCACATTTTCAGGAGTTTCACGAGAATCCTAGGTCGTGTGTTTCTTCAGCTCCCTACATATGCGAACAGAGTCTGAGCTCAGCAGGGCAGGGCAGTATACACAGGGTCTCAGTTTGTGAGGAGGCCAGGATCAAAGCAGGTGTGCTGATCGGAAGCAGATGCCTTTACACCCTGCAGCACATGAGCTCGTCAGGAGCAGCAAAGGTGAGAGCTGCAGTTCAAGGTCCGTTGCATGCGTGAAGGCTTCGAGGAAGTGTTCAGAACCCAGGCTCAGGAGCTGCGTCGCTCCACTTCCCACAAGGACTGTGACCTTGAGATTATCTCCAAGCTTCCACTTCCTCTTCTGTGAAGTGGCACAGATGGTACGTGCTCACCTCACAGAGTTGCTGTGACAGCAAGATGAGGAGATCCATCAGGGAAAATGAGACATGGGAGGTGGTGCTGAATGAGAGTGCCTGATGCGTGAACCCTCATGGGGCCAAGGGAGGAGGTGTGGACACAGCCACCAGGGGATCAGGGCCAATGGGCTGCTTTCCAGGAGTGGTGTGGGGGGGTGTCAATTCATTCTCATCTTTTTAAAATCCCTCAAGCAGACATTCCCAAGTGTCATGGTTGGGTTGTGGGATATGAGCTACCATATCAGGGGAACATCACACAGAACGCTGAGTATCACCCCCAGTTACAGTGTGTAGTCTTCTCTCAGTTTTGTCAGAATATGTAATAAATAGTCTCTGTGTCACTCTCGGAGATGTTCGACACATATTTGCCAAGGGAGTTGAAAGGATATATAGGGTCAAGAGATGGACAGACTAAAGAATAATGCACACAATGTCCACACCAGGTCCTTTGGAGAGATGGACTGAGGGCAATTCCTGGGGTCTTCCTCAGAGGCCCACACCACAGCTTGGACTCTGCAGTCCAGCTGGCTCTGCTGTGACTACTGCACTTTATTACCTGTGTAATGCGAAAGCAGCCAGAGACGGTATGAATGGCTTGACTGTGTTCCAGTAAAACTTTATTTAAAAAATAGGCAACAGGCTAGAATCTGGTTACTCTACATTATAATTTTCTCTAGTTTCCAATTTATAGTTTTACAATTAAAATACACCTTCCAGATAAGGAAAAAAGTATGTCATTAAAAAAAAAAAGAGCAGTCATATAAAAAGTCTTGCAATAAAATAGGCAACCTTTTACATGGGTTTCGTGCCTGAGAATTTAAAATGGAATTTTACAAGGGTTAGCTGATTTTTAACGTCCTCCCAATTCTAAGATAGAAGATATAAAAAGCTGTTAGCATTTTCAGCATGGATGTGAACGCACATACATTTATCACCAAGTGGGAGCCTACCGCTGTGAGAGCTGTGAGATTCCAGAAAAGTCTTGCCTCAGTTTACTGGGTGTTAGAAAGCTCCAGTGTTTCTGTAAAGCAAACTGTTTCAGCTTCCGAGGGGCAGATTCTGCACTTCCAACAGGGACCTCCGCGACTCACCCAAGGAATCTGCACGGGCTCTCGGAAACCAGGAAGTTGAAGTAGAGCTCCAGGGCTGTCTGTCTCTTTCTCTGGTCCTGGGCTGCTTTCTTACTTTGCCCAGGTTACTGCTGTAGTCAGCATTAAGCTTCATGACCCATTCTGATTGGTGTTAACATGCCGCATGCCACATGGCCACATAAACCAGCCTGGACACAAAGGATGCTCCTTGTGGTCTGCTTTAAACATACGTGGGTGAGCAAATGGCCCTCTCCGAAGTGGGTTCAGGACGTGCTTTATCAAACTTGGTGAATCTGAGACACCCATCCTCACACCTGCCTTTGGGGCCATGGCAACATTCAGTCCGTGGTCCTTTGAACTATCACTGGCAAATGAGTGGCATAAAGCAGAGGCTCGAATTTTCTAGATTTTTGAGAAAACAGGTTCTTCAAACTGTGAAATCATATAGAAGTAGGTTTTTAAAAGATATGTTTGACTTATTAAGTGGCTTGCACTTTTCCTATCAGCCAGCTCTTTTACTAATCAACTAGTTAACAGGATTCCTTGCTCACACCAGAGTTCCCACGGTGAACAATCCCATGGCTACAAGGCTAGGATATGAAGAGCAGTCACTGGGTTGCTGGATTTTTTTTTTTTCTAAAATATCACTATTATGACCAATTTATCTAGCCATGGTATGAAAAAGATTGTCAAGATATTTGCACCTTAAAGTAGGAGCTTTTGACATTTTCAGACTTGCAGAGAAGCATGGGATACAGTGGGCTTTACTCTGTTGCCACTTTCCCTGATCTGATTACACAGCTTCATTCAGTTCAGATCGGCACCTGAGGGCTGAGCCAGCTTCCCCTGTGCAGGCACAATCATGGATCTTCAGTGAGACTTCACATTTTTTAAGTCCCTCTTAATATTGCAGTGACAGCTGTGGGGTTCTTAGGGGCAGAGTGCGTTAACCCTAACCCTGGCCTCCACCTGGCCGGGTTAGGCCACCACACCCTTGAAAGCTAATCCCTCTTTAGTGACTAGGGATGTAACCTAGATGGAGGTTTAAAATTAGAAGATCATGCAGGGCACAGTGGCACACGCCTGTAATCCCAGCAGCTCGGGAGGCTGAGACAGGAAGATCACGAGTTCAAAGCCAGCCTCAGCCACAGCAAGGCACTAAGCAACTCAGTGAGATCCTGTCTCTAAATAAAAAACAAAACAGGGCTGGGGCTGGGGCTCAGTGGCTGAGTGCCCTGAGTTCAAACCCAGGTACCAAAACAAACAAACAAACAAAAAACTAGAAGATCTCATGAAGCATGCACTGTTTTCTCCTTGCCACTCCATCTTCCTCTCCTCTCCATACAGAGGAGATGGACTTTCCAAAGATAGCAAAGGGAGAAATAGGAAGACAAAAGAGAAGTCACAGTAAATAAGCCTTTAATTCCTAAGGGCTCCATCCTAATAACCTTTTTAAAATTTAAGAGTTTTGGAAAAATTCCTTTTTAAATGAGCCCTGATGTATTTGAAAGAGTTAAAAAAAATGTGGTCTATAAAAAGGAAAAAAAAATAAAATAAAAAGGAGCGGGGTGGGGGCAGGGGTGTTCATATGGAAGACTGCTTAAGTCATGTTTTACTCCCGAGGCTTAGGAAGGTGAGGTCCTGAATGGGAAGCGTCCACCCAGAAGGTGAATTTGTTTCATTTTAATAATTGCCATCCTAAGACTGGTTTGGCAGGGAGTTCTCAACTTGGATTCTGACTCCTCTGGCTTCTGGGCGTCAGTTGGCTGTCAAGGGGGATTTTGCTATATACAAATCTGTTGGGACGGTGGCTTTGTGCTCAGAGAAAAGCAGTGGCTTGTGGGTGTGCAAAGCAGGAGGGTCTGGGAGGTAATAGGTGGGTGGGATTGGATGGCCATCCTGGCAGTTTGTGGACAAACACCTCGTATTTTAGGTCATTTCCTCCCTCTGCCCTCCTGCTGGGCTCTCAGAGCCTTCACAGCTTGTTCCCCCAAACTCCCAGGGGAGAGGCTGTCTGTTCCCTGACACCACCCCCACCCACAGCCTGTCCCGGGGAGCCTGTCCAGCTAGTCTGTATTCCAGGCACTCATGTGGATGTAAAATAAACCTGCCTCTCCAAATATTTATGGGTCTTGGAAGAGAAAAACAAATCAATACACGTTTTCTTAAAACCTATTGTAGAGCTGTCCTGGCTGGCTGCTGTTCTGCCAAGATTCAACCTGGAAGCTTCACCCTTCACTTGGGCTCCATGCTTTGTGAAATTTGCGTTCTCTCCCTCCTGCACCAAAGACTAACATTTACACTTTCTCAATTTTAATATCAGGGTGTCTTAAGTTTCTGTACTGGCTGGAGAATATATTTTTAGAGCACTTCGACAGTTCCGTTTGATTCTTGAATCTTTTATTCTCACCATTTGCCCTTAATAGCTCTTGGAGTCCAATATTTGTCTCACCAGAATGCCCTCTCTTTAATTTCAGGTTTGGAAAGAAATCCCGGCCCGCGATGTACGACGTGACCCCCATCGCCTATGAGGATTACAGTCCCGACGACAAACCCTTGGTCACACTGATCAAAACAAAAGATTTGTAATCTTTTTGGGGGGGATTATTTTTCAAAAAGATGAGATACTACCCTCATTTAAATATTTTTAAGAAAAACAAAAGCTTAAGAAATTTAAAAACGTTCGCTGCTCAAGAGTTTTCAGTAGAATATCGAAGAACTAATTTCTGCAGCTTTTAGTTTGGAAAAATATTTTAAAAACGAATTTGTGAACTCCATAGACTACGTTTTAATGTACTCTCAGCTCTAAACCGTAGGCTTCTCCTTGTGTGTGCTCTTTTCACGGTAGAGACTACGCAAAGCCCAGATGAATTTCTGTGGTTGTTACAGAATAAGTCTAAGCGAGGAGAAGTTTCTTTTTGACGTGTGAGTGCCGGCTTTTTGAGTAGAGGTAGGAAAATCATGTAAAGTAGAATATGATGCATAATACAGTATACCCGTTACTTAAAAAGAAGTCTGAAATGTTTGTTTTGTGAAAAAGAAGCTAGTTCAATTTACTATTCCTAACCTGGATGACATTAGCCTTTGCCTTACTCTGTGCATGGGTAAGTGACTTCTGCTCTGTTTCACTGAACTCTGCAGAAACATTCTTTCAAGTTGTCTTTTTCGTAACAGTCGTTGAACTTGGCCTTGAAGTCATACGTAACGAGCGGGCCTAGCGAGGCAATTTACGATCAGTTTTTATCCATATTTTTCCTTTTGAAAGTCAAGGTTTTTATATCGTGAGTAAATTAAATTTATGTTCTGAGTTATTTGTTGCTAAGAGGTAGTAAATGTAAGAGAGTACTGGTTCCTTCCGTAGTGAGTATTTCTCAAAGTGCATCTTTATTTATATCCAAGACATTTTTTTGTGGCTGTATTTGATTGATATGTGCTTCTTCTGATTCTTGCTAATTTCAAAGAATATTGAATAAATGTTAGCAAGTCAAGGATGCACCTGTCTCTTTTGTCCTTTCAAAATTATATAAAGCATTTTGGATTAGAAATGGGCTGTCAAACAAGCAATCCTGCTGTTTGTGACATTTTAAATGGTCTGAGCAATACCCCTCATGCAGTTTGGACATCCTGTGCCCCCTAAGGTCCATATGCTTGGAAGCTTGGACCTCAGTGTGCTGATGTGGAAGTGGTGGACTTTTAAGAGGTGGGTGAGTAAGATGTCCTTAGGTCATTGGGGGACTATCCTGGGAAAGGGCTAAAGTAGTTCTCATGAGAGAGTATTGTTATAAGAGAGTGTCCAGCCCCCGAGTTTCTCTCTGGCTTCCTTTTTTGTGACCTCATCTCTTCCTCCCATATATGCATGCACCATTGTGACACTGTGTACCATTAGGCCCTCGCCAGAGGCCAAACAAATGGGGCCCTCTGATTCAGACTTTGAATCTCCAAAACTGTGAGCCAAAAAAAAACCTCTTGTCTTGATAAAGTTAGCATGCATCAGGTATTTTGTGAAAGTCAACCAAAATGGTCTAGTATAATAGTCCCATGGCTGCTGGAGCCATTTCCTACAAACTCTGGGAGCCTCTCTTACATCCTGATTGATGTTCAGTGCTGCCTGTCAACATGAAGGTTGGAAACTAAATTAATTTGTGCAACTTGATTGGCCAATGAAATGTGGCATGTGCGAATGTCGAGAGATGCAATCCAGAGCGGCTTCTAGGCATTATGTGCAGCTACCAGTGACCTCAAGAATTATCTCACGCTGCTTTTCTTCAGGGGTCAAATGAAATTGCCTCAGCAACCACTCCTTTGTCCTTAGAAAATTGAAGGTAGATCAGAGCCACCCTGTGTTCAATTTCACTCTGTGTCTAAATGCTGCGCTGGAGTTCCTGTGTAATTTTGGAAAATGCGTTTTTAACTTCACAGGGAAACTTTGGTAAGGCCAAGTGATGTTCTGAAATCAGGTGCCTGGGGCGGGGGGTGGGGAGGTTGAAGCAAAGAGAATCATTCAAGACGCTTTTCCTCCCCTCCCTCCTCTCAGAACATCTGCCCCTAATCTTACAAATGACATAGCAAAAAACCTACACTCTGATTATTAAATGATACAGTGCAATATATTAATATTTTTCGTTTGTTTCAGTGTTTGGAAGTAAAGTAAGAGCAGAACATTAGCTGTCAGTTGAGTTGCCATGGCAACACTCTGGCGGGTCCTGCAGATCTTGCTCCCTCCTTCTTCCTGTGAAAGCCTCTGCTGGTCGTGAGGCACACAGAAGGACAGGAGAGGCCCCGGAACACTGGCAAGAGTAGAACCCACTAGGTCCACTCCCCTGAGGCCCTGCAGCTGCGTCCACCCTGCCGGGTCTCCTCTGCTTGCTGCTCTTCTGCTTCTGTCCGACCCTCTAATCATTTTCAATCCCCCAGATTCTCCAAGGACGTCTACATGACACCCCTTTAAGGACTTGTTTGGAGAATGAAAGACCGTTTAGTCTTTCACCAATCACGACTTCTCTTTTTAAAGCAAATTAATGAAGCCTACGAATTCAGACAGGCTGAGAGCAGACCCTGAGCACCTTGAAGACATCCACTCATTCATTCGGACGTTCAGTGATGATAATTCGTCCCTCTGAGCGTGCTCTGCATCCGACAGATGATGAGCAGCAAGAGCCACACGCAAGGACCCTGGCTCCTGGTCTGGGGCTTGCTTTGAATTAGATCTTCATCTAATAAATAGGTCCAATAAACAGGGTCCTGGAGGGGAGGCTAACTGGCCTCCATCTGCTCATCTGTAGGAGTGGATTAAAACCTTGCTTCAATCATTAACTTGATAATGACTTTGGGCGAGCGACTCTCTGGACCCAGGCTTCGTAATTTGGAAACTAGGGGTAATGGCAGGATCTCCCATGAAGGGGCCTTGAGAGAATGACACATCAGAAGGGATGTTACTCAGCCCCCGTAAGCCTTCAGCACGTTAGCTGCTGTTGTTATTGTTGTCAGTCTTACTTTAGATACATTGTTACAAAGTAGGTCAATGCAAAGCTCTGATGGTGGGGGTGTGACTGTGGTCTGTAGGTGGTGCTCCCTGAATGTGCTCATTGAGCTCCAACATGCCTGGAGCATGTTGTCTAAGTGTTAGACGCTCCGCCATCTTTCACTGTCTGGGAAAAGTGCATTGGACAAGGTCAACTACTGCTCAGACCCAAGAGTGCTGATGATCGTGAACTGCTGGAGTGAGAATTAGCCCAGTTCTCATCCAAGGGCCTTCACCATGTAAAGACAGGAAAGGCTGCCACTGGGAGTGGTGTAGCCGTGTCTCTAGCTTACCGGAGAGTTTTCCCCTAAGCTTTTTCTTCTTGCAAGGAAATGACACACACAAACGAGTTGCTTCCTAGGGATCTTAACAGTTGAGAATTGTTTTCTTTCTTTCTTTCCTTCCTTCCTTCCTTGGGCCTTATGCATGTGAGGCAAGCACCAGCTGAGTGATATTCCAGCCCCAGAGAATTGTTTTCTTTGATGTAAGTACCAAAATCTCCACTTAGTACACTGAGGTTTGGACCCACAGAAACTGAAGCTTGTCTTGGATTATGATTTGATCTTTTTCTCGAAGGATATGGATTTAAAAACAATAACAACAACCAACTTTTGGGTACAAATATTTTGAGACCTCTTTTTTTTTCGTTTATAGAATTTTATAGTTTACTCAGAAGGGCAAATATTAAAACTACAGGAAAGACAGACATATGCTAAATAGTTACAGAGTGTAGGCTACAAAGCTCTGCAGACCCCCAGCTGTCTCCAGGGCAGCCACTGCTCCCCTGTCTAACACGGGGCAGCTGAAGATGTTGGCGGTCACCTTTCCAGCTTCCTTGCCCTTTGGAGGGGAGCCCGTGGCTCAGCATTGGCCAGCAGGACTGTCTGGGAAATCTCCTGGGAAACCCCCATCAGGGAGTGACGGAGTCCGGGAGCACCATCAGATCCTCCAAGTGTGGCAGAGGAGACTGCTGCGAGGTCACAATATAAAGAGCAGGGACTTGGACACTCTCCCTAAGAGGTTTGATGAACCCCAACGTGATCAGAATCACTCCTGCACCCCAGCCGTTTTTCAAAACTGAGGAGAGGAATGGAAGTGGTTAATTTAGAGCAGGGGTTGGTAAACTAAGGCCCAGAGAACAAGTATGGTCAGATTTTTTTTTTTTTTTGCAGACATCAAGCTCACCCTGAATCCAGTGATGCACAAAGGTTTCCTACCCTTTCAAGGATTTTGATCTTTCTTCTAGTAGACTTATAGTACCACGAAAAGGACACGGTCATTACTATATCTTAGTGTTCCTTTTGGGGACTTCATTTTCTCCCTTGTTATGCACGTGCTGGAGCTCGCAGGCGGGATACGGATAAGCAGGATCTGCTCTGTGCCCAGCAACTGGCCCCCAGGTGACTGCTCCAGAGCACACATCCAAAAAAGGAGCCTCAGAGGGGTGTTCATAGTGGCTTTATTTGCAATGGTCCCTGATGCCCCTAGAACACCACTAACACAATCCAAATAGCAGTTGCCTCTGGATACAGAGGGTGGGGGACTGACTGGGAAAGGGGCCTGAGGAAATGTCCAGGGGATAAAAATAGTCTACTTGGGTATTGGAGTGACAGTGACAAGATACATGTGTCAAATACCATCTGACTACAGACTGAAGATCCATGCATTTCACTGTACATAGATTTTTAAATATTGATAAAGTCTAAAATAACAATAAACCCCCCCAAATCTCAAGAGAGAGGATGGGTAGATTGAAGATGGAGAGGGGGCCGGGCTGGAAGACCTCTGGTGAAGGTGGAGGCCTGCTGCAGGCTTCACACAGAGCTGAAATGCAGCTGGCGCCTCGGAAACCTCCGTTTCTGGGTTGGATCAGCAGCTCCTTGGTTTTTGTAATGTGGGTTTTGCTCGGCTGAATGTCCACACTAGTCATTTCAAATTTTATTATTTGCAGATTAAAATTTCACCCACAAACACGTTTCCTGGCTGCCGTGTGGCAGGAGAGGCCAGCACACGGTCACTGGTTGTCATTTTTCTGCTGGCTTCTTTGAAAACTCCGAAGTGCTAAAGAGAATGTTCACAAAATTGAAATCCTTTTATTATTGAACTAGTCCATGTGGAAAATACTCCATGGGCAAATTATCTTTTAATAAGGTGATTTCCTGCTTTCTCAACCCAAAAGGCCCCTTACCAATTTTAAATTCAGATGTTGTGTTTCCCTTATATTAAAGGCAAGCAACTCTTGCAGCCTTTCCAAGATGTGACTCCCATGGGGAATTTCAGTTTAACTCATGATAGCATGATCTTTCTTACAGTGAGATGTCTGTAAATACCTTGATATAAAGAATATAATCAACACACAAAGTGGTCCTTAGATGGAGCTGAATTTAAGGCACACCTACCCTCAAAATGCGTGTTACTGTGTAGACACACATGCAGGTATGAGTGACAGAGAGACAGGGAGGTAGGTGTTCTATGGAAGAGCAGGGTTTTAAAAGCAACGAACTTGGGCTGGGGATGTGGCTCAAGCGGTAGCGCACTCACCTGGCATGCGTGCGGCCCGGGTTGGATCCTCAGCACCACATACCAACAAAGATGTTGTGTCTGCCAAATACTAAAAAATAAATATTAAAATCTCTCTCACTCTCTCTCTCTCTCATTCTCTCTTTAAAAAAAAAAAAAAGCAACGAACTAGGTTCTCTTAAGCTCTACACTGTCAACATTTCTGATGAGAGAGTTCCGCATTGTGGGGCTGTCTGTGCATTGTAGGAAGTTTTGTGGCATCTCTGGCCTCTACTCATGGGATACCAGTAATTCCTCCCACTTAATGACAACCAGAAGTATCTCCAACATCCCCTGGGGAACAAAATCACCCCTGAATGAGAACCACTGAAATAGACAAGCTGTCATCCCCTCTGAGACTTTTCATGTTTTCCATCTCTCTGTACATCCATTATCCATCCATCCCTCTATCCACCCCTCCCTCCCTCCTTCCGTCCACCCACACCCATCTAGCTTCCATCCTCCCATTCATCCCTCCCATCCATTCTCCCACCCATCCCTCCCATCCATTCTCCCACCCATTCTCCCACCCATCCATCCTCCCATCCATCCATCCTTCCATCCATCCTCCCATCCATCCTTCCATCCATCCTCCCATCCATCTCTCCCATCCATCCTCCCATCCATCTCTCCCATCCATCCATCCTTCCATCCATCCTCCCATCCATCCTCCCTTCCATCCTCCCATCCATCCTCCCATCCATCCTCCCATCCATCCATCCTTCCATCCATCCTCCCATCCATCCTTCCATCCATCCTCCCATCCATCTCTCCCATCCATCCTCCCATCCATCCATCCTCCCATCCATCCTCCCATCCATGTCTCCCATCCATCCTCCCATCCATCCTCTCATCCATCTTCCCATCCATCCATCCTTCCATCCATCCTCCCATCCATCCTCCCATCCATCTCTCCCATCCATCCTCCCATCCATCTCTCCCATCCATCCTCCCATCCATCTCTCCCATCCATCCTCTCATCCATCCTCTCATCCATCTTCCCATCCATCCATCCTTCCATCCATCCTCCCATCCATCCTCCCATCCATCTCTCCCATCCATCCTTCCATCCATCCTCCCATCCATCCTCCCATCCATCTCTCCCATCCATCCTCCCATCCATCTCTCCCATCCATCCTCCCATCCATCTCTCCCATCCATCCTCCCATCCATCCCTCCCATCCATTCTCCCACCCATCCATCCTCCCATCCATCCTCCCATCCATCCATCCTCCCATCCATCCTTCCATCCATCCTCCCTTCCCTTCCATCCATCCTCCCATCCATCCCATTCATCTTCCCATCCATCCCATCCATCCTCCCATCCATCTTCCCATCCATCCTTTCATCCCTCCCTCCATCCATCCCTCCTTCCATCCACCCCTCCCCCTTTTCATCCCTCCATCTACCCACCCATCCAGCCCTCCATTCATCCACCCCTCCCTCCCTCTATCTATTCAATTCATTCTGTCCATTCGTGTGACAAGTGTCATGGAGCACTCACTGTTGGCTGCACAGGATGGCTCTCAAGTGCCTGCTCAGGACCTGCTGGTGCTTCCTGACTGGTCTCAGGGTGGCTCTAGCAGTGCACTATTCATTCTAAAGTATTGAAAATGTGTAAACATCTTAAATAGTCAGGATTTAGAGCAATTTGGGTTTCCTTTGTAGTATGAGGAATTTCACTATTCCAATAAAGGTAGTTAACATTTATTGAGGCTAAATGCATGCTGGCCAAAGTGCTGAGCAATTTGCACAAATGATTTCCTTTAATCTTTGCAATATCCCTGTGAGATAGGATTTTTTTTATTACTGCCTTTCTTAAGGTGAGGGAACCTAGGTCCTAGGGAGTATAAAGAGCTTTCCAAGATCCTACAGTTTTTAAGACTTGGAACCAGAGCTCCTGTTCATAATCATCATCTATCCCTCCACTCACACATCCATTTAGACCTTCCTTAATTTATCCATTCAGCAAATATTTATTCAGCACATACCATGAGCCAGTAAGCTGCTCCCTCATAGATTTTCCTGTTCGCTTTGTGAAGGCAGCTGACCATTACCACCATAGCAGGCAGAGCAGGAGTCACCTTGTCCTGGACGTCATGACCTTCATCAAGGGTGCTACTGTGTCTGCGTCTCTTAACCCAAGTGGGTGCAGAGAAGCTGCTTCTGAGTCTCCATTTAGGAAACAAGGAAGTAAGAATTGATTCTGAGAACCGTGTGCAAGTATATGAAGAGGGCACTTTCAGAGAGTTGGTCAAACTTTCCATACTGCCTCACCTGTCGTGGACAGGTGAAGAGCATTTGCCAATTAATCAGTTCTACTCTCACTCTCCAGATGAACCAGCTGAGACCTTGAAAGAGTGGGAGATGACTTTCCCAAGGTCAGTGGGACCACAGAGGTAGACAGGTTCGTGACCTGGAAGGACCAACAGCTTCCTTCCTGGCACATGCCACACACTCCTCACTGAGTCATTATTCCTCCTAAAGTGCCCTGGTGTCCTGGCCCCACAGAGACCCGCTGCATGTACAGGAGAGAGAGAAGCGTGGGGAGGTCAAGGACCTCTGGAGTCCTGTGGGATTTAACTAGCTTCCCAGGGTCCCACAGTCTCACGAGTGCTTCAGCTCTGCCCTCGGGGGATTAAATGCAGAAGGCTTCCAGGGCAGGATAATACCCACTGAAAAGTCTCCCATGTCTGGAGCCAGGCAGCGAGGGACGTGACTCCTGTGCCTTGTTCTTTATGTGGCTTTCAATGGATTTGCTTTAATTCTCAAATGCTACTGAGGAGAAGGGTTTACATAATAGAATTCTTAAGAACCTCGATCCAAACAGCTGTGGATGTGGAGCTGCTGGTTTGGCTCCGTGGGCATACCTGCGGCAGGAGGGTTTCGTGGGTGGTTAAGGTCTACATTGCTGACTGCTTTCCAGGGCCGTATCGTTAGGCAGAATCACCTTCTCTGGGAAGGCTGATTATTTGGGTGTTCCCCCTAAGTATGGGGGATCTCTGCACCACCCCTCATCGTTCTTCCCTTGGAGGAAACTACCACTCGACACAGACGAGACTGATTCCCAGCAAGTTTCTCCCAGGGCAGACTCACTCTCAGCTCCTTTGCTACAGGCACAGACAACTTTTCCTTTAGCCTCTTCCATTTGCTTAGGTACTTCCCTAACTAGATCACTTGGTCCCTCTGGGTGGAGACTCCATCTCCTAGCTGAATCCCATGCACCAGAGGCAGCCATTATCTGGGGTGATTCCCACCTTATCACATCTGGGAGATTGGAGAGTGTCAGTGAACTCCTCCCAGCCCTTCCCTTTCACCCAATTCCCTTAGTTCTATTATTGCAAATTAGGTGTTTGCACCAAATGAGTTTCACAGACTTGCCTGATGGATCATCGGGCTCCTGGCCTGCTGGTGAGCAAGCCAGAGTCCAGGACCTTGCTCACTGGAGACTTACTCCACAAACATCTATCCTGCACTTGCTTTGGGCTAAGCTTTGAGCTGTGCATGTGCTAACAGTTTAGGGTGAATAAACTGATTCAGGTTGACTTATCTGCAACCCCCCAGCCCTCCCCTCTCCTGGGGTGGGGAGTGGTTGAAGGATTTTGGAACTTACAGGTAGGAGGTGGCAGAGAGCAGAATATAGGGGAGGAAGCACCACTGTCTAATACCAAGGCTGAGCCAGGCCCATGAGCAGAGCCTTTGTGTCAGTGTGAAGTGGGAAGACTCTTACCTTGAGGGAGAGGGTGATGAAACCATATCCAATAGCAGTCCCTTCTGCTCCACACCCACTTTTGCCACAACCCCATAAGCTCATCAATTTGGCTGCTGTCAAACAGTAGCTAAAGAGTCGCCTTGAGCTCTGTACCCTCAGGGCTGGCCCCCACTGCATTTTCAAAGATCCCTTCTCAAATTAATTTCTAAGTGCCAAAGACTAGGCTCAAAAAAATGGATATATATATTTTTTGTGGCCCAGCAACATATTTAAATCTAGTTCTAACTGAAAATAACTCCCCAATCCCAGGTCTAGAGCAACCCAGAATCTTAATCTATTATTTGTACATTTCATTTATGTGTATTAAAAATAAATAATTCTGTTTAAAATGTTGTCACACGAAAATAACTAATTTTAGATCACTCTAAGTCAAGGAAATGGATTGAGGGAAATCAGGGGCAACAAGGCTGCGTGCTTGGATTAGCCTCCATAAGACTTTGGAGAGCCTCTCGGCCAATTGTGGCTGGACACTTAGTCTAGGGACAGGAGGACATGGTGGGGCGTCTACAATCTGGGTGCTTTCGGACTGTGCCCTGTTGGGCTTCTCTTGAATGTGGAAAAGCATTTTTAAGTTATATATTAATTAAAAAGGGCTAGGATGAGGCTGGGATACATCTCAGTGGTAGAGCCTACCTGCTCAAGACCCTGTGTTTGGTGCCAGTATCCCATGTATATTCACACACACACACACACACACACACACACACACCATACACACACACAACATACACACACACACACAAGTGTGGAATATTCTGTCCCTTCTTGCTTTCACCCTATGGAATATGGCGTCATTTTTGCTTACTTTCAAAGGAAAACCTCTTCCCTCCCTAATGGCAAGAATGCAGCAGGGGGGCGTGGACACGTGGTGCTCACTCAGATAGATCCCCCAGTGCCCAGAGGGGTCCTCAGAGAATCGCCCAGCTGAAAGTTGACCCCTTGTTCTTATTAGCCAGCAAGCTCTGACTTGAGCAAACCCCATTCCATTCTGCCAAGAAGTGATCATGGCCTTCGGATTGATATTATTAAGGAATCCCAGTTTTATTTTTTTTTAAGGTGTTCTTCTCTGAAGCAGAACAGGTTGATTTGTCTGCAACCCTCACCTGAACCTGATTGAAGGATTTTGGTACTTGCAGGTAGGAGGTGGGCGAAGAGCAGAATGTAGAGGAGGAAGACACCACTGTCTAGTGCCGTACACACACAGAGAGCTTAAAATTTGTTTGAAGAACCTTGCTTAGTGTTTAGATACCGTACATATGGCCTGTGTTCCTCCAGCAATCTTCTCACCCATTGTCCACCTGTTACCAATAAGGGGTTCCATCCCTACAGATCCACAGCATCCACTCTGACTTATTGACAGTTTAAGATCTCTATATGTACATATTTATGTATGTGTGTACATCAGTATATATGTTTACATACACATTTATTATATATCATACTTATTTTATATAGATGGAGATGTACATGGGTATATATACAAGCGCACACACATGTATATTTTGCTATTCTGTGGTGAGGCGCGGCTCTCCTCTTTTTTGTTCATACTTGCGTTTCCAGGGTTAGCCAGGTAGAGTAGGTGCTCAACAAATATCTGCAAAATGGAGAGAGGAGTGAATGCATGTCATGTGACAGACTGTCCAATGGTCACTCTCTAAACCTTCAGTCACGGTTCGTGGTTGGGCACTCAAGGGATTTCCAACTTCTCACTTTTTATGGAACTGACGATCACCTCTGGGTATAGTTTGCAGTTCCCTGAACCTTTCCTTGGCTGACGCCCAGCTGTGGCTCTCTTGGAGGTGCCTGGAGGTTTTTGTGATGGAGTTATTGTCCACACTCCTGCCTTGAGGTCCTTCCATCCTTTCCATCTCCCCCATCACATGCCAAAATCATCCTTAGGTCTCCCTGCAGGTCTCCCATCTTCCAGCACTTCCTCCTTCCCCTCAGATCTTTTGAGTGCTGAGACTTTTGAGGACCGAGACTCTCCTACTAACCTGGTAGCTCTTGTTGTCTAGCATAGGGTGCAGAATGCCTCAGGATGTTCCAGCCACTCCCGCAGTGCCTGGCTCATGAACCAGATGCCTAGCAGGTGGGGTTGGAGGAGAACATGTGGCCCTTGGAGCTTGGCGCCTGTCTCCTGGGCCCTCCAAGTTGGCCTGCTGCTGCGTACACCGCTCCTGGTAAGCAGATGGTGCCCTCACCCGTGGAGGCCTTGTGGGTGGACAAGAACCACATGAGTCACTGTGGCCACTGAAAGCCGCCAGTGTGACTGGGCAGCAGGAAGAGTTGGGCTCTTTGCCCGGGGGGGAAGATTCTGTGTCTTCCAAGTTTCAGCAGGGGCCTCAGTGAAGGAACGGGATTGCAGTCTTAACCTGAGAAGGGACACACGCCCTCAGGAGTCTTCTGGGTGCAATCCACCATGAGTCCATCTGGAGCACCAGGAGAGAGGCCAGCGAGGGCTAATTGTTTGCTTGTGGATCTGGTGGGGGCTGAAATCTCTGCCACTGGTGGGAACAGGGGCGGCAAGGCAGCTGGCTCCTTTCTGGGCTGGGAGCCCTCCTCCCCACTTCCTTCCTTCACATGTGCTCTTGCGGAAGTCCCCGTCATCACTCTCCCGTCCCCTCATTCATGCAATGCTTGTCTTGGATTTGGGGTCTGTGTGAATGGGAGTTGGTCTGGGTTGAATGGTCCCCAGCAGAACCCAGCTTGGTTTTCCATAGGTTACCATTTAGGGGTTTGGAACCAGAAGGGAATGGTAATCATTCCCTGGGCAAATAGGAAAACATGCACTGGAAGGACCCTCTGTTTCTGGAACTGTGGGGTCAGGTGACAAAGACACTAGCACTTACACAACAGGACAGCTCACAGGTTTCTTTACAATCATCAGCGCACTGTTTGCAAATTGTGGATTTGCAAATCAAGCTCTGGGAGGTCGAGGAACAATTGCTTAGCGAGGCCACAGCTGAAATCAAGCTACCAGATGGAAGCTGCTGGCCCCAGGAGCTTCTGGTAGTGGCCGCCTGTCAGTGTTTCGCCTGGCACCCTGGTCTCCCTGTCCCTGGAAGAAGACAGCTGGGCCCAGGCCTGGCTTTTCTCCTGTCACCATTTGGGTGCTTGCTACTCTGACTGGATAGTGGGTATTTGGCTTCTTGTTTCTTGTTGGTTGTTTGCAGTTTAACCTTGAAAGATGTTAGCAAAAATGACAGAAGGCTTCTCAGTGTCCTGTTCACCAGGCCTGGGAGACAGATGTTGGTCAGAAGGAGCTGTGTAATGCAAATCTGTAGATCATTTTCAAAAGATGCCCAGCTGCTTGTAGCAGGAAGTTGATGCCTATGGTAAGAGATTCAGTCCTGCTGGGAGCATTGAAACTTTGTCAAGGTCTGGTTGGGGGCTCAGCTATTTACTGTGAATACAACGTGCAGAAGCAGGTGAAAAGATGCTTCCGTGAACCGTAAGCAACACGTAGTAGAGTATCATGAACCACAAGCATCCCCGCCTGCTTGGCTCACCTTTCAGTAAATGCTGCCGTTTCTCTCTTTGGAGAAAAATTGTAAGTGTCAGGCCCAGGGCTCTATTGATCCAGAATATGCTGCCTCCTTGGCTTCTGAATCCTTGTCTCAGACTGAACACATTTGGTACCGACGGCTGCCTGGAGTGAACAAAGCTTGACCTTGTACCATCAACTTGACCTTGAAGTGCTGCCCAGGAGCCCTTGTAGTCGAAGACCTTCCCTGAATCCCTGCTCTCAAACTTGGCCTCTGTAGATGAAATTCAGGATATCTAGTCAAGCTTGAATTTCGATAAATAAGAAATAACCTTTTTAATAGGTCTCATGTAGCTGGGACCCTTCCTTACCACTGAAATTATGAATGGCCTCGATCATTCCTTGTTACCAGGACATTCCAGACATTCACAAAAAAAAAAAAAAAAAAAAGGTTTGCAGAAGGCTATTCAAAGGGAAATAAACCAATGAAGGGGGTATGGGAAACGGAGGCAAAAGCAATGGGACCCGGAAATCCTTAATCTCTCTGACTTGGTGAGAGCCATAGTCCTTCTCTCTGAGAAGACCGACTCTCTCCCTTGAGTGACCCCTCCTCCCCTTTTTCCCATTCCTTCTAACTAGCTTTGCTATTCTTTTACCAAAAAAAGTATGTCTCATTCAATCTTTGGGTCACATGGTAGTAAAATATTTATTAGTTATGTGAAATTCCAATATTTTTATTTGCTCCATCTTGCAATTCTAGAGCAAACACTGGAATCACCTGGGAAATTAAAAGGCAAAACAAATAGAACAACAAACCCCATAACATATGATTCTACCCAAAGAGCTTCTAGTTTAATTTGTTTTGATTGGGCCTGAACATTGGGGACATTAACAATCTCTCTGTAGATTTCAGTAGACATAAGCACCTGACTGCCCCTGGGCTAACACGGTGATTTATTCCCCGTTTTCAGCTACGACTCTGCTTTCTCATCTCCATGATCCAGACCACATTATGAACTACTTTAATTAATCATCTATCTTGGGCTAATCAATTCCCCCATGCTATGTTTCTCACCTGTAGTAAGAGAGTAACACCAGGGTAATACCATCATTAACCTGGTTAATCAACATTATCTAACAAATTTCTCCTAAGCACACAGAGGTGTGAGCTGTATCCCAGAGGGTTATGGCAACTGGCCACACAAGCAAGAAAATATTTCATGTTTTAGTCTTTAAAATTCCTGTGAATTTTGTGTTTTGTTCTTCATTTTGCATGTGTATTCTAATTTAAAAATGAGGAATTGGTTTTCCTTCACAATATTTCAGTAAAATTGTCAACACAAGAAGACGAACTCTCATTATCTCATGATGTCATAGACCTCCTGGTGGATCAGCAGGTCTTCTGCAGGAGGCACACCCTGGCTGGAGAACCACCAAACTATGCTTCTTTGCTGGGAAGCTGGGTTCAATGACTTCATTCTGTAATACTTTTCCTTGCTTGGAGAAATATAGAGCTCGGTGTAAGGCCCAGGTGAGCTTGCTAGTGATCCCATCCCCTTCTGGCTCAGTAACAGAGGGAGAGGATAAACATGTACGGGCTTAAAAATGACCCCTAACTTAAAATATTACTGACTTTCCATCAATATGATTTATTCATCAAGGTAAATAAATCATGGTATTGTGGTCAGGCGTGGTGACCCAGGCCTGTAATCCCAGCAAGCTGGGAGGCTAAGGGAGGAAGACCACAAGTTTGGGGCCAGCCTGTGCAACTTAATGAGACCCTGTCTCAAAATAAAAAGGACTGGGGATGTAGCTCAGTGGTAAAGTGCCAATCTCCAGTATTGCCCCCCCTCCAAAAAAAAATCTTACCTATGTCATTCTGGGCATATAGTGTAAAGAATGAGTTACATTTTCAGTGTTAATCTGAAAGGGGGCTCATTCTCTATAATTACTTTGTTTTAGTCAGTGACCAAAATATCCAAGAACAACTCTGAGGAGGAAAAGTTTATTTTGGCTCATGGTAACAGAGGTCTTAGTCCATAGATAGCTGACTCCATCACTTTGGGCCCAAGGGGAGGCAGAACATCATGGCAGAAGGGTGTGGGGTAGGGAAGCTGCTCCCCTCAAGGCAACTGCAAAGCAGAGAGAGAGGTAGGAAGGGTTGCGAGGGTCGGGGGGCATGCACCTTCTAGAACATGCCCTCCATCACCCACCTCCTCCAGTCACACCCCCACCTGCCTACAATTACATCCCGTCAGTCCATTCAAACTGGATGGACTGATTAGGTTACCAGCTCTCACATCCAATCACTTCATCTCTGAATATTCCTGCATTAACACAGATGCCTTTGGGGACACCTTATATCCAAACCATAACAATAGAGGGAAAAAATAAGTAGATTATAGAAAAATATGACCTGAAACAAAGTCAGAGAGACGGGTGTGAGTGGGTTGGGTATAGGAGAAGCCTATTACATTTTCTAGATGCAACTTTACTAGATTCAAGGCGCAGCATCTACACCACTTGGGAACTGGTTAAAAATGCTGAATCTCAGGCCTTATCCCAGACTTCCTGCTGGAACCTGTAGTGTAATGAGATGCTCAGGTGTCTTCAATATACATTAAATTTTGAGAGGCACTAGCTTTAGACAAGTGAGTTGATTAAAGTATTCCAATCACTATAAATTACTTTTGCAACACATGAATGAATTTTTTGAAATTGCTTAAAATGTAGGTGTTTATAAATAGCATCTGTGTAATTTTTGCTGTCACTATTACTTAAATCGAAGCATGGGTTTGAATCTATGGCCGGTTCTGCTTCTCTGCAGAGAACTGGAAAGCAGATTGGACCTGAACTGGGTCTGCGGCCACACACTCTGGCCCCAGCAGTTTCTCTGATGCATGTCAGTCCCAACTCTGATGCCATCCTGTGTCTGCATGCCCCTCCCAGTCTGTCCCACACAGAATGGAGACTGAGCATACTGCCAGCTGTGTGCATGTCACTTGGGGCCGTGGTGGCTGTGTGCTCAGGCTCAGATGCTGGCCCAAGGGGAGAGTCAGCTCTTGCGTGAGTTGACCATATTTGCTGAGCCATGGAAAAGCTTTGCAGAGTCTGGTGTGGTCAGTTAGGAAACTGGCTAGACCAGGGAAATGCTATGGTTTACTAAATTGTAAATAACATTGAACAGACCCCTTCTTCTGGCAGTTTCCAAAACTGTCTGGCAGCCTGCTCAGTGCCCTGGGGAATTTTCAGTGGAGGGCAAAGCAAAACTCTGTTGGTTTTACTGATAGGATAAACAGCTCTCCCACTGGCACATGGGTAGTGGCCCTACTGGACTTTCTAACATCCTGCAAACCTTCCTGTAGATGAGGATGAGGATGCTGGATATAGTCTGAATCCTCGATGAGACATTTGCTTGCAAAAAGGGAAGGGGGATCTCCAAACTGAAACTGGAATATTATAGCAGGAACCCAGCCTGCATCCTTGGAGAACCCCTGAAATCCAAGTCCAGACTCTCCCCACAGGTCTGTATCATTCCCTGATCTTGGTAAGAAATAATCTAAAGGGAGTGCTGGGTGTTAATGGAGCATTTCCCCATCATGGGTTCCAGGGTGCCCAAACCTCATTAGCAGAATGAAGGATAAAGTCTTCACCTCCCCTAGGAAGGAAACCATGACCCTGGATAACCCAGCCTGGCTGCTCTTGCTGGTCTGACAGAGATGAATGGGTGGACAAGTTCTGCTTTTGATGAGACCCAATGAGGTGATGTCTGCATTTTATACAAGGTCATAAGCAAACACTTTGCCCTCGCCAGAAACCAATGTGTAAACACACCAGAGAAGAAACCCAGACCCGAGGAACGGCCAGTCTGTTGACACTTGGACGACAGAATGGACCCCGACATGAGGAGCCACTGCTCTCTCTGATTCTGCAGTGTTTAATTTTAACCCGCGGTTTCTGATCTGAATGCTGTTCAATGAAAATCAAACACTCTTTTGATTTCTAGAAGCTGTGTCTTTCCCTGCCCCACCACCACAAAAGTAAATATCTGTGTCCTCTGGGGTACAGACTGGGAATGAGCCACGCTTTGCAAAGCACAGGAAGAAAGCTAGTGGAGGAAATCTTGCTAGGACCTGAACCAAGGGACTCAGAAGGAAAGAGACTCTCAGAAGTAAGTGAGATGCACAAGATGCCGCTGGTGCCATCGTCAAGCTCTTGGCTACCTGATAGGATCTTGTTTGGACACCGAGTCTCTGGGCTACACCTGGAAGAGATAGAAAATGAAATTGATGTCAACCGTAGGTTCACCTCTTATTGCTGAAACCCAAGCTCCCGGCTCCCCATGTCCGTGGGCAAGCTGCCTGCCCTCCTTGTTCCTTCCCTACTCCGGCCGCCCCTGTCTGAATGGTTTGCACCGTCCTTGTAATACTCATCTCCACAGTGTCACATTTGAAGGAAAAGGAGCCTCGTGGGCCACAAAGTCATAAGAAGCCATTTAAGTCTTTACCGTGGCCAGTTGAGAAAATACCTAAAGCCAATCTACGCTGGGAGTAGATGAGGGATAGAAGCAGCAATGTTCCTTTGTGTTGTCCCTTGGCGGTTTTGCCAGTGCCAGTACTTTTCACCTGGGTTTCATTTCTTCTCTCTCAAAATCAACTCTCAAAGAAAAATGTTCCCCAAATGTAGTCTGGAAATCCCTTTTCTTGGTAGTCTCACGACTGTCAGACTGAGGAGCGCCCTGCCTGGTTCCGGGCTCCACTCCCATTCCCAGCCATGGTGTTCTTGGGTCGGTCCTTAAACTTTTTTTCCTCTCTCTCTCATACGGAGTCAAATATTAGGTGAGTGAGCTGGGCACAGTGGTGCACTCCTATCATCCCGGCAACTCTGGAGGCTGAGGCAGGAGGACCACACACTTCAGGTCAGACTGGGTAACTTAACAAGATCCTGTCTCAGAAAAAATGAAAATAAAAAGGGCTGGAGGTGTGGCTCAGAGCTAGAGCACCCCTGGGTTCTGTCCTCTCACCCAGAATACCAGTCATACTCAGAACCCTGCCTGGCAGGTGGTACGTGCTATATATGTGTCCAGTGTTATTATTATTCATTTGGCCTTCACCTACTCAGTTCTTTTCAAGAGTTAGTCATGCCCTCCTTTTCCAAAGTAAAAGTCTTTCTGTTTTCCACCTCCCCAATACACTAGATCTTCCTGGCAAAGCAGGGATGGGGGTAGAGAGGAGAGAGCTCTGGGTCCTCGTGTAGAGGCTCATGGACATTTTATCTGGGTCCCCGGCATGCTAAACTTCTCTCTATCCTTCGAACCCCAGCATTGACTTTTCTGGGTGACCTCTTTTGATCTTCAAGAGACACCCCCTCCTTCCCTTTTTGAACCACATCTGTCACCTTCCTACCTGGCACACATCACCCAGAGTCCACATCATTTGCTCCTATTCCTATCTGCACTGCCAAACTGTGGATTCCTTTGAGAAGAGGGAGCGTCTCTCTTTTTCAGCAGCACAAGCAAGGATTGGGCAACACAGAGGGAGCTCCATAAAGTTAGCCTGTGTGGGATCGGATGGGACCCTTTGCTGCTCAGGGGGAGGCAGAGATGTTACTGAATTTGAGGAGGGTACAGAGAATGGCATCTGAGAAGCACATGCTGTTGTCTAGCCACCTCTAGGGCAGATGACAAAAGATGGCTTCACCTGCAGGATAGAGACTCTTCAGACAACAGCAGTTACGCTCTGAAGGGCTCCCCTCCCTGCACGGAAGACGGCTGAACACTATTGACAGTAAACATGATAATCACACGGTGACATCCATAGACGGCTGGAACACTTGGCAGAGGGCCTGGGACAACTTGGGAGCCTTCTTCCATTTATAGCTTGAAGTGAATCTGACTCATTCAGAACCAACAAAAGAGTCACCACCAACAGACACCCTCCATGGGACGAGCGTTTTGTCTCCTTCATTGTCCCTGAGACTGTGTGGATGGTCTCTATGGATAATGTGCATCCTGGAGGCAAAAGCTTCTCCCTCTAACTCTATCTGCCCTTTAAGGAGATGAGCTGGAAAGAGAGGGAGGCTCTGGGGATCTTCAGATGGTAGAGAGCCACGCTTTTAATTAGAACACAACTCAGGGCAAGCTGGGGAGACCCTTGACTTCTGCCACCTCCCTGTTCCAATCTCGTGTGGGGAGAAGGCAGCACCGAGGAGAAACACTGATGGGAGGAGCTGGAAGAAAGGGGGCAATGACTGATGGAGGTGTGTGTGGCCTGGCCTTCCCACGTAAAGGTTCAGGATGGCGGAAGGGGGTGGAGAAGTCCCCCACTCAGGTGGGTCATGGACCCAGACCAGGCCCACCAGGAGGGTACCAAGAGAACATCACCTGCAGAAGGACCCTCTGGCTGAAGGGTGTCATGGAAAGCCAGGACAGGCAAACTCTCCAGAGACTCTCAGTAAGGCCACATTTCTCAAAGACTAGGTATGAAAGGTGTGATTTGCTTCTAAATAGGTTGGTACAAAAATGGTGTGTTTTCAAATAAAAGTTAGTCTGACTGAAGTCTCAATGTTCTCCTGAAATAATGTACCAAGTCAGGACTTACGTAATCCTAAGAAACTGAGGAGGAGCCTGGGGTCTCTGGTGGCCACTGAGCTACTCAGAAGACAAGGCAGCAAAATCTCTGTCTCAGAGCAGGGGAGAGACAGGGCCCAACCACAGTGGGTGCTTCTAACCCAGGGCGTTCTCCTCGCGCCCTCCGTGGCAGATACACCCAGCACAGTGGCTCCCAGCAAGGCTTCGGCCGAGGAGCTCCCAAGTGTCTACCCAGCACTTCTGCAGCACCAGCGCCCGAGACCTCAGCCCTAGTGGAGTGGGGAAAGCTGAAGTGAGGGGGTTCCGTGACTCCAAGTCTTGTGCTCAGAGATTCAGCCACCCAACAGGAAGCGAAACCGCAGGCCCATCTGTAAGTGAAAAAATAAAATGAGGAAGCCGGGAGAGGAAGCTTGGCAGTGAACCCTGATCTGGGGCTGATGACTCTGTCGTCGGGCCCAGACTTGGGCCAGGGGGAGTCTGGGTTGTCCAGGTGATTTCAACCAGCCTTTGTGGAATGACTCCTCTGTGCCAAGACCCATGGGAGGTGCTGGGGACGTCAAGATCAGTTAGACCTCAAGTTCACGGACAGCCACTGGCAGCTGCAGATCCCTTTAGGAAGAAGGTGATTTCTCGCTCCTGGGGTTAAGGAAGGTGTGGCTCACAAACCACCTGTCCCTGGAAATGTAAATAAAGTTGACTGCGGCCCCCCGTGCTTATGATTAGGTGACGTCTAATACCACCTCCGAAATTTCCAACAAATTCCAGGGCCTCGGGGCTCATGATCCCTTCTGACTCTGGGCACCCGACGAACAGGACATGGTGCTGCACTCTCTACAGCTTTCCTTTCCTCTGCCCAGCTCTGGTCCAGACAGGAACTCATCCTTCTTCTACAAAAAACTCACCCAAACTGGAATCGTATTAAAAAACAAAAACAATGGTCCAGAGATGGACCCTGAAAGATGGAGATGAATGTGCCTTGGGTCAGAATTGGCCTGGGCTATGAAGTCTCATGGAGTGACTTCATGAGCTCAGAGTCAGCCACTCACTCAGGCCCATGTGGGTTCATCAGAATTGAATGAAAACATATGGGTGTGGGTTTTACATTTAAATGACTCAAAATATCATATTATTTTGTCCTATCTTTAAAAGCCTTCCAGCTGGCTCATCATGGGAATCCTCACTGGCCACCTCCCTCCACGGTGCTCCATCACCTTCGCTCAAGAGGGTCGCGCACCTCACTTGTCAACATCAGTATTAGGATGCACCCATTTACAGAGTAGAGGTTGGTGACTTTGACAAATGAACATAGTACATGGCCATCAGCCAGGGGCTTCCTCGAGCCCTTTGTGTTCAGTACCAATTGTACCCATTCTATCCTCCCCATCTCTGTCTCCAGGTGATCATCGACCTGCTACCAACCGTTCTAGCTTTGGTCTCACCAGTTCTCTAATGTAGAAGTATAAAACACAGGATGATGTACTTTTTTGGTGGGGGGCGTACTGGGGATTGAACTCAGGGGCACTTGACCACTGAGCCACATCCCAGCCCTATTTTGTATTTTATTAGAGACAGGGTCTCACAGAGTTGTTTAGCGCCTCACCAAATTGCTGAGGCTGGTTTTGAACTCGAGATACTCCTGTCTCTACCTCTTGATCTGCTGGGATTACAGGCATGCGCCACCATGCCCAGCAGGATGGTATACTTTTTGTGGCTATGAATCGACTCCTGACACTTAGCTACGCTATTGCTCACTGTTAAGCAATGAGCAATTTCTTTTTTGACTTAGCACTAAATAATTCATTGAACAAATATTCTACAGTCTGTTCATCTAATCACCTCGTGATGGACATTGGAGTCCTTCTTCTTTCTTTATTAACAGGCTATGTTATGAACACACTTTTGTAAAACTTTGTGTGGAAATAAGCTTTAATTCTCTTTAGTAAAACATTGAGAAGTGGTATTACTGAGTATGGTATTACACTTAACTTTGTAAGAAACCCACAAACCTTTTTCCAAAGAGGTTGTACAATTTTATATCGTACTAACTGGACTTCCAGGTAATCTTCATCCTCCCCCAAATTTATTATTGCCTGTCTTTAATTGTACCCATTCTATCTGGGAGTGCAACAACGATCTCTTTATTATTTGGAGTAATGATGCCGAGCATCTTTTCCTGCATTTCTTGGCCATTTGAGTATAATCTTTTGTGAAATATCTAATCAAAGCTTTTGCCCACTTTAAAATGAGTTATCCTTTTATTACTGATTTGTAGGATTTATGTTTATGTCCTAGACACCAGTCTTTTGTCATTTGCCTGTTTTGCAGATATTTTTCCCTGTCTATGAACCACCTTTTTGTTTTCTCAGTGCTCTTTTGAAGAGCATAAGTTTTAAATTTTTGTGTGGTATAAGTTTTGTACTTCTTTCTTCTATGATCTCTCCAAGAAATCTCTGCCTTCCTCCAAATCGTGAGGAGTTTTCCTGTGTTTCTTCTTAGATGTTTTTATAGGTTAGTGTTTACATTGAGGTCTAGAATTCCATGGCTGGGTTAATGTTTGCAAATGGTGTTAGGGCTCAGGTTCACTTTTTGTCCAAATATGCAGTACCATTGTTGGGAAGAAAATCCTTTTAAATAGCCTTAATTAACATCTTTGCCAAAAATTTGCTGATCACACATGCCTGGTTCCTTCTGCACCCCGGCCTGTTCCATTGTTCCCTATGCTCATCCTTATGCCAGGACCACACTGTCTTTACTACTGTAGCTTTATTTATCTCTTTTGAAATCAGATAATGTAAGCTCTACAACATTGCCCTTCTCTTTCAACATTGTTTTAGAAATTCTAGATTCTCATATTTCCATATAAATTTTAGAATAAGACTGCAAATTTCTTTAAAAAAAAAAACAACAAACTTCTGGATTTTTGAAATTGGGTTTGCCATACATCTATAGATCTTTGGGTAGAAAGACATTTTACCAATATTGAGACTTTGAATCCATTTTCTCAAGGTATCTTTTAATTATGCTTAACAATATTATATAGTTTCCAGAGTATAGGACGTCCACATTTTGTTAAATTATTTCATAATTATTTCATGTTTTACACTTTTCTAAAAGTTAATGTTTAAAATTCCAATGTTGAGCTATTTGTGGTGATTACATAGAAAGATAATCAATTTTATATTTTTATGCTGCATCTTGCTAATTAGTCTAGGAATTTCTTGAAACGTTGTGAGAATGTTCTATAAACATAATCATGCCATCATGTCAGTAAGACAGCTTTACTTCTTCCTTTCCTTTCTTCCTGCATTTTATTTTCTAATGAATTTCCCAGGACTTCTAGGACAGTATTGCCTAGAAGTAGTGTGAGTGTATATTCTTCCCTTGTTCCTGATCACAAAAGAAAAAGCATTCAGTGTCTCTCCATGAAGCATGATAACTGTCTGCTCTCTTTTTTTTTTTTCAGATTTGAGAAATTCCTTTCCATTCCTAGTGTGTTAGGCCAGTTTTCCATCACCATAACAAAATACCTAGACAGGAGAATTAAAAGGAGGAAAGATTTATTTCCATTCAAGGTTTCAGTTGTGGCTGCCTGGTCCTTCACTTTGATCTCTGTGGTGGTCATGGCAGAAGCACATGGTGGAGCAAAGGTGCTCACCTCCTGGTAGCTGGAAAGCAGAAAGGGAAAGGAAGGGGACAGGTGGGCAATGGCACTCTCCATGACCTAGGGCGCCCTCACGGTTACCACACCATTCCAGTAGTGCCATTAGCTGGGGACCAAGCCTTCAACACATAAGCTTTGAGGGACATTTAAGGTCCAAACCATAACACTAATCTATAAGTATTTTTGTCATAAATGGATGTTCCATTTTGTCAAAAGCCTCTTCTGTACGTATGGAGGTGATTAGATGATGTCTCACCTTTAATTTTTTAACAAGGTCAAATTTACTTGGATTGATTTTCTAATGTCCAACGAATCTTTCATTCCAGCCATGAACTATACTTAACCATTCTTTTCCCATGTAGCTGGATTTGTTTACTAGAACATAGGTAAAGATTTGGGGGAGGGTGGGGAGTAGGAGTGGGATCTGCATCTACCAAAGGGATTGGTTTGCTGTTTTCTTAAAATGCCTTGATCTGGTTTTGATGTTAGAGGGATGCTGGCCTCAAATAATGAGCTGGGAAGTTTCCCTCTCCTCTACTTTTGAAAGAATTTCTGGAAGATTGGAATAATTTATTCTTTACATAGATGATGGAATTCACTGGTGAAGTCATTTGGGCCTTAAGCTTTCTTTTTGGAGAGTTTTCAAATTATAAATTCAATTCATTTGATAGCTATAAATTCTTCCAGTTTTTTTTTATTTCTTTTTGTGTCTGTTATATTAATGTCTTCCAAAGAATTGGTCAATAGCATTTAAATTGTCAAATAGCTAGCATAATACTGTTCATCAAATTTATTATCTTTTATTGCTATTCCCTATTTTCTTTTTAATATTTATAGGATTTATAGTGATAGCCCCCTTTATTCCTGATATTAGCAATTTGTATTCTCTCTCTCTCTCTCTCTCTCTCTCTCTCTCTCTCTCTCTCTCTCTCTCTCTCTCTGACTCTCTTGGCTTCTGAATTCTCAGAAGCATTAGAATCACCTGTACTTACAACTGTATTTCTGGTTCCCTCCTATGCTTTGTGCTGCTATGAATTTTACTTCTATACATGTTTAAGTCCACAAAATACTTTGTAATTTCTTGCTTTAAATAATGAATTACCTGTTAAAGAATTTAAAAATGATAACAGGGCTGGGGTGTGGCTCAGTGGTAGAGCAGTTGCCTGGCCTGTGTGAGGCACTGGGTTCGATTCTCAGCACCTAAATTTTTTTAAAAAAAATAATAACAATGTTTTCATGTTTTTCTCTAAGTTTTTTTTTTTTTTTATTTCTGGTGCTCTGCCTTCTTTTGTTGATTCCAAGTTTCTATGTGGTGTTCTCTTACCTTTAAGAAGTTCCGTTAGTAGCATTTCTGACCTCAGGTCTATGGGTGACAAACTCTGTTTTTATTTTCCTGAAAAATATATTTTTGAAGAACATTTCCATTGTATATAAAATTCTACCTTGATAGTGTGTTTTTATTTCAGCACCTGAAATATGCCATTCTATTGTGTCTGGGGCTTATAATAACGCTTAAAAGATAAATTTGTGGTCATTATTATCTTTGTTATTCTAAATGTAATTTGTCTCTTTTCTCTGATAAATGTTAATATTTTCTCCTTTTTGTCACTGGATTTTTGGCAAATCAGTTGTGTGTTTAATGTTATTTTCTCTGTGTTTATCCTGCTTGGGTTTATTTGACCTTTTAGAACTTGTGAGTATGTAATCATGTAATTTAAAAAAATTGGTGATTCCTTTAAATATTGCTTTCTTTCCATATTTTCTTTCTTTTTTATGGCTTCAATTATGCTTCTGGTTCTTATAGGTCACTAAGGCTTCATTCATTTATTGACTTTTCTCTCTTTGTTTCATTTTGGATAGTTTCTATTGGGTCTTTTATCTTTTTATCTGGTGTGTCTGATCTTTTGCTTACATCATCTAGTGAATTTCTCTTTTCACATTGTATTTTTAATCTGTAGAAGTTCTTTTTATTATCCTTTGTTGTTCTTTTCACAGTTTGGGGTAGGATAATATATTCAGCTTTGTTTTCTGGCTCATCACTCCCGTGGCTCTTGTTATTATCTAAGTGACTAGAATAATGTTTGGGTGCTTTTGACCTCAGAAGGAGTGTCACAAAGTCAAAATCTCTCTCTCTGACCTTTTCATAGCCTCCTTTACCTGCTCTTCTCTTCTCTCCAAGCAGGCCGTGGAAAATGGAATTTCTCTTCCCCAAGACTGGTCCTAGAAACTAAAAATATACTCTGATCCTCTCCCACCGCTCTATCTTGGACATGGCTATAAATAAACTGGTGATAAGATGTCCACTTCAGAACGAGTCCTGCCTCTTTCCTTAGAGGAAGGAATGCTGCGGAGAGAGGCCAAGAAGAATCTGTTTGCAGGGCCTCCCCACTCCGTCTATGAGCAATCGTGACTACTCAGTAAAGTCTCATAACACCCCCAAAGCATGGGGTTAGGAGCCTCCAGATGGTTGAACCCGTGGAGGTTCCCGGAGGGTGGGCACCTGGAGAGGACGTGGAAGCTTCCTGCCCCTTCCCCTCCACCTCGCCACTGCTTCTCCTCATCCTTGGTGTCCTGTGAATGTCCTCTAAAGAATGTCCTCTAAACCACTGACTGTATTTTCCTGAGTTCTGTGAGTCCTCAAGAAAATTAATGAAACCTGAGGAGGGGTCGTGGGTGCCCTGGTTCACACCGGCCAGAAGCATAGGTGAGACCTGGGGCTTGTGAACGGCGTCTGAAGTGTGTGTGGGACGCAGTGCTGGGGACTGAGCCCAGGACCTGCAGGATGCTGCCTCCTTGTAGACAACTTCACGCCCAGTGGTGTCCACCACTGCTTCCAGCAAGCAGTGGTGGACAGACACCCCCATGCTTTGTAGAGGTGCAGGTGTTTTCAGCCTTGATCGTCGTGGTGCGAGAGCAGGGGACAAGCAGACTCGGTGGTTTTCCTACACACTCACGTGTTCCTGGTTTTGACGAAAATATTTAAGCCCATTGATTACAGCTACATTAACGTCCTTGTCTGCTCATCGTTGTTTCTGTCACTCTGGATCTGTTTCTCCTGATGTCACTTCTTGGGGTCATGAGTCAGACTTTCCAGCTTTGCCATGGTCTCTTCCTTTTGTCACTGGGTGCCCAGTGTCCGCTGCCCTCCTTTAGAGTGTGCTCTGTGTCACGGCAGGAGCTGAACTGACTCGTGGATAACTGGTCGCCTAACTTCTTGCTTTTCTTCTTCTTTTTTCATTTTCCTTTCTTTCTTTTATTTTGAGATGGGAGTCTCGCTGGGCTACCCAGGCTGTCCTGGAACTGCTGGTCTGAAATGATTCTCCCACCTCAGCGTCCCTTGTTGCTGGGACTCTGGGTGTGTGCCATCGCATCTAGCTTAAGGTCTTGATTTTAAATCTTATTAGATAACTTCAGTCTTAAATATAGGATTAGTTTTTCCACTGTTCTTGTGTTTCCTGCCAACTGAACGCAAATGGTGTTCACCTAGCATTTCCTTTATATCTCCTGCCTTCTGTGTGCAATGGAAAATGTCCAGATTAGCGTTCTGGTCATTGTCATCCAGCCTTGTGGAATCTCGCCCTAGGCATGGGCAGCTTAGTATTCATCCATGGACTCAGGGGGAGTCCCTCTCTCCCTCTGCCGGGTCCTCTCCTTCTGTACTCATGTCCATAGTCCCAGCTGCTTCCCCCTACTCTGATTTCTGTCTCCTCTACAAAGACCCTCTGCTCTCTTTGGAATTTCTTTTCCTCTCCCAGCATCCAGAGTTTCTCCAGGAGAAGCCAGGAGAAACTTCCTGTAGCACTCACCATCTGTCACTGCCAGTTGCCCAATATCTGAAAACAGTTGTTTCACATGCCTTTTCCAGTTTTCTAGTTGTTTACAGAGGAAGCATACGTTTAACCTCAATTGCTCTAGGCTGGCTCCAATTGGAAGCCCATCCTTTTAAAGAGTAATTTAAGTCCAGCATTTCCTGGGGAATGTGTTTTCATAGCCACCTCTCCTCCTAGGTTTGACGAATTCAAAAGGTCATCTGCTCCATCTTTTCCCATAAAAAGCAATTATTTTTTCCCTCAGTCTTCACAAGTTTCTCTGCCCTTTCTGCTTTAAAGGGGCCAATTTTACTTTAAATCTTTTTTATAATTCTCATCCAAATTTTTGCAGAAAAGATGACTGAACAGGGTTCTGGAATGTGAGGAGAAGTGTTCTGGACAAATGAGTTGGGAAGGCTTTTCTGGAATAAGGAAGTTAAAGGACGGTATAATAGGTGGCACCTTCAATGGTGCCTGGTGATTCAGTGTGGCTGCAGCTCTAAGTTCAGAGGGGATGGTGGGAACAGTGGGTCTTTGGAAGGATGAGTAGGAAACTGGGTGAAGGAGGTTCAGAGTAACGAGGCCCGGGAAGGCCTTTAGTGTTGTCCCATGGACTTGGGACCTTACCCCCAAAGCAGAGCTGTTCATATGATCACATCTGTATTATGAGGAAAATCACTCCAGCATCCATGGAAACATTTACATGAAGAGCTTGAGAGCGTCAGCTGCCTATTGTCATCAATCAGATGAGATCACAAAGAATTGAAGGAGCAGTGTGGACCTGGAGTGAGGTAACTTCCATAGAGACACAGAGAGGGCTGATTCAAGGGGACTTTGGGAGCTAAAGTGAATGTCACTAGTTTGATTGGCAGTTGGAAGAGAGGGAGATGGAGACAGGTGAGATAATTTCTGAGATTTCAGCTTGGGTGATGGATGGATGGTCACGATGATGGATGAGAGGACAGTGGTGGGTGCAGCTCCGGACGTGCTTCACCACGTGAGCTGTGTCGGGAGATGGACGAATGTGGAGTTGGGAAGAGAGGTCAGAGTTGGGTACTTATCATGCATACCTATACCAGCAAGAACATGACAGACTGGCCTATTTACCTAAGGAAGAGTTTATGAAAGTGTGTGGTCCTTCCTGGGCCACTCACATCAGATTCCTCTGCAGTGCTGAATAAACCCAGCTGATTCTCCGATTGCTGTAGGACCAAGAACCTGCAAGAACAAGCTGCACAGTTGACTCTTATGCCCAGTAAATTAGAAAACAATGAAGCATCCATTTAACACGTGAGAAGAAATTGGATATATGAGGCTTACCGGTGATGTCTTTCTCTCATATCAGAAGTGCAAGAAATCTTAAGAGTTTAGGCTGCAAGATGCCTGGTATTGGACACCAAGTGGAGGGCCTTGAACCCCAAGTTACTACTGAACATATCTGGACAATGTGAGATTAAGTTTTTATCCTCAAATTTAAAGAAAAAGGCAGTTTGGAGGAGTCAGTAATTATGTAAGATGGTAGAAGGAGATGACAAAATTACCAGTGATATTTAATGCTAAGACACAAAGGCAGTGATGAAACTGTCTTTCTTCACAAGATGTAAACACTTATGGGCATAGGAATGCTGGGATGCTCCCAACTGGATGAATACGTGGGCTCCATGATGCTCTTCTTAAGGTTAACACATGAGCTTACAGCTTAACCTTCTTAAATTCCCATTGTCCCTAATCCTTATTGTGACGCTGTCAACTTAGAGAAAGATTTATTATGTAAGTAGTTTTGAGTAACTATGTATTTAAAAATAGGCAGAGAACAACACTGAATGGAAGCGCTATTGTGCTGTTACGTGAGCACAATGACCTTCCTTATAGAAGCATAAAGAGAGAAAATGCAGTCTTCAGGCTCTCCTAGTAGTGGTTTTTCCTTGGAATATTTTTGGGAGTTTCAGGCAGATAAAGACCACGTTTTACATATAAAATGTAATTCAAAGGCAGTTTAAAAAGTATAAGCTATGGTTAGATTTTAGTATGAATGGGAGTTATAAGAGATATTGAAGATAACAATAATAACGAACATTACTGAACACGTGCAGTGCCCTCTGTGAAGCTTTTTACACATATGAATTCACTTGATCTTCCCCAAAGGTCTCCCTGAGGTAAGCACTATCATGATCCCCACTTTTTCGATAAGAAAGCTGAAACTCAGAGGTTACTCTGGGTCCCAAGCTGGTAAGAGTCAGAGTTGGGATTCATGTTCATGCTTGTGGCCACAGCAACCCACATGCTATTGAGATGATGAAGATGAGGAAGAGTAGAAAAAGAGTAATTGAAATAAGATGGAAGCAAAACCACTAAAAAGATGCTTCGGATTTTTTAAGAAAATTTTTTTTTGCCACAGGAAATTCCACAAGTAGCAGAGGTTAGAAGATAAATATGGTGATAACAGATTGTGAAATATACCTTATGCCCTAGGGGCACTCTGATGTACAGTATCCCCTAAGATCAAGCAATAAATATTTACCTGATCTGTGATCAAAACAGTTGAGAACCCCAAAAATAGATGTCAAGTAAATAAAAACAAGAAATAAAGATCAGAAAACAGGAAGCAGAAAGGCGTGGGCAGGCTCTGGGGTCCCTTAAACGGTTCTGACAGCAGAAGAAATTAAGGGTTTACCGGGAAATCATCTGGAAACATCTGGATGGTTGGAAGCTCCTGGAAGATGCTTGCTCCTCCAGCAGATGGGCTGACTGCCTGGTGCAAGGAAGGTTCCCCAAGGGATTTTCATAAAATGTGTGGAAAGAGGGAAATGGCAAAGTCTGTAGTAAAATAAGAATTTCCCACTTTATTTCAGAGAAAGCTACAGGCCCTTTAGCTATGTGGATTTAGACCGCAAGACCTTAGCAAGCTCTTAACTACCCTCACACTAGGAAGGCCAGCCTCAGGGTGAAGGCCCAGCTCAAGGAGGCAGTACAGGATAGGCAGGTGGGCTGCCGGAGACCTGCTTCTGGGAACATGGAAGTCTCCATGGTGGCACTGGGGGGGCGACATGGCCTCATGCAGCTGGATGAGGAGGAGGCCATTCCCAGGGTAGGCACAGTGGAGGTGGATGAGCACACTAGGGTCAGATGAGCGGAAGGCTGGGTCTCCAGGACAGTATGGCAGAAAGCGATAGCTTTGTCAAACAGCCCTGTGGGTGGCCATGTGCAGCGGCTCACAAAGGAAAGGCCAGTGAGCCTTCGGGAGTGGGGACCGTCACATCCCACACAGTTCAGAGGAACTTGGGGGAGGAGCGTGGGGAACAGAAGGTGTCCAAGTGTAAGAAAGACCCAGGAAAAGACGGTTCCAAACCCAAATGATAAAGGAGATAAAGAACAAAGGGAGGAAGGGAGAGTCTGAAGGTTTGCAAAGTCACTTTAGAGTGGAGGGTACGTGGTCAAACCATCATTTTGTGCATGATGCCAAGTAGGTATGTGGCATCTTGGTTAAAAAAATTTTTAAAAAGCATTTTCATAACAGTAAGGATAATCTGATTCAAAGGCAGTTGATGACCATGTTTCCTAAGGATTAAAGATAGTTCTTTTGGCCTTTAAAGATAGATTCTAATAAAGAGACCAGGGAAAGATAAATAGTTTTGTCCAATACCTGATGCAGATCATGGACAGAAGGTGGCTCACAAACATCTCTTCAAATAAATATTTGAATGAGAGTTATCTCAACTGTTAGTGAAGCAAAGCACGGCAAAATTGGAATGAATGTTAATTTTGTTTTTAAAAAGTCTACAGAAGAAAGAAGAATTAAAATTGGAAGTATGTTTGTATAATTCTCAAAATGGAATTGGGAAAGCTTGGGTAAATAGAATCATCAGTATCATAAGTCAGCAAGAAAAGTACGGAAATGAGTTTAGTTAAAGCCAGAAAGTTAAACCAAGTGATTTTAAATTTATTATTTTGAATTTGAAAATATTTCTAAACACAGATGATCTCAAATAGTTCCTGTTTCTAAACAAATTGAAAATTTGAACTAAACTTGTGGTGTCAAAGGCACCCATCAGCTCCTGCCCCATCTCCTGCCCCAGCTGCAGTTGTCACAACCTGTTAAAGGCAGGCTCAGGCTGGCCCAGGCTGGACCCCGTAGGACCTGGTTTATCCTGGGTTGGTGTCTCCTTTATGGTAATCCAGTAAGTCCCGAGTTTTCAGTTCTGTGAATGTTGCAATGAAATTGACATGGGTGCAGTAAAATAGGTGGGGAATTATGATCTACAGGTTTTTTATTATATTAATTAATAGTTCATAACTATATTCTTATTAATAACTATAAATTATACAACTATATTATGTGCTCTATGTAATATTTTTATAAGATGTTTTGCATCTGGGATGATGGGGGAAATGAAGAGTGGGGCAGAAGGGTAGAGTTCTGTACATTTGAAAGTAGTCTCTGGTCCTCTCTCAGGATGCCTCCTGGCTTCCTTCCTGCTGCCCACAGTGGAGGCCCGTCCGCCCTGGGGCCATTTCTCCCACTCCTTGGTGCTTTCAGTCTCTTTCTTCTTCAGTTCTGAATGCAACCCTGAGGCCCCCTCAGATCACCCCTGTAAGGTGTTTCTGCTGAGAGGACCCAGCTCCCGGGGCCTTCTACCCTGATTGAGTGGAGCCTCTGGTCTCTCCTCCTTCAGATGATGCCAACGTAGCTCCAAGGGAGTTTTTCATGGACCGTGGCCTTTTTCTCGAGGTGGCATCTTCTGGAATTCCCAGCAAGCCTTCTCTCCACGTTCATGTGCAGTTTTGGTCCATCTTCTGGTAGAAAATAAGATTTGCTTTAATTCTTCAGGAATTCTTGATTTTTCGAAGATATGGACAGAGGTGAATCTTTTCTACGAGGCTCTAGAACTCTGGCTGTACTGGAATCGGTGTCCGTCAGTGCTCTCCAGAGAAACAGAATCAGCAGGAGATTTTATCTCCGTCTGTCTCTTTCTCTGAAGTGATTTATTTTAAGGAATGGGCTCAGGAGATTAAGTGGGTGGAGGGGCTCACAAACTCCATATCTGCAGGAAAGGTCAGGAGAGGGATGGCCGAAGCCCAGTTGATAAGCCAGATAAAATGCATTCATTTTTCCACATCACAAGGGTGTCTTGGAAAACACGAGCAAAGGCAAATACCTAAAATCAGATATCAGAGAGTTTGGGGGAAAAAAATTACCCTTCGTTAAGAAAGAATATTCTGGGAAATATATTCTCTCAGACTTCCCAATCTGGCTCAAACGTGATATGAGGGGTGGTATTGACAGAAGAAAAATCTAACAAACTGAAGAAAGGAAGGAAGTCAATATTTAAGACACAAAATTCATTTGGAGAGTTCATAAAGTTAAAGTGCTATGTTTTTATGTGCTCAGGAACATCTATTGTGCTTGGAGAAATTGAAGGTATTAAATACATAGACTTAGCAGGCCATGTGCGTCAGTGAGGTGAGGAAGATCAGGCTAGATAAAGAGAAGGAGACTGTCCAGATTCTTTGCTCTTGAGATCACAACACGCAGGTGAGCCAAGAACCTAGTTTGAGGAGGAACAAGTGGGCAGAGTTCTCAATTAAACGGACTATGTCAGAGTCATTTTGTCTCACCCCAGGAAGAGAATTCTTTCCTCAGGCTAATGATTTATAATGAGTAGAAACACCTGGAAATACAGTAGCCAGGCAACAGTCTTGTAAATTTCCATTCTGGAGATGGATTGGGGTTGAAATCTGGAAAGGAATTTGAGAAGGTTCCCTTGGAAAGGGTTTAAGCCAAGAGATATTGCTTACCACTGAAGAACATCTTGGGCATAATGTGCAACTGCTCTTTATCTTGTCACACCTCCGTACATATAAGTCCAGCAGATTCCTGGCAAGTCTGTCACTCTCTTTGGATGGTAGGAGACCCAAGAAAATAAAGCAAGGTCATGGGTATTAGGCCGATGCTGTCATGTTGTTTCAGGAAGGCAAGGGGTCTCTAAAGAAGGACTTACGGCATTCAGAGGAGCTGAGGTCCGGGGATTGGTGTGGCAACATAGAGAGCCTTAGAATGAAATCACAGTTAAAATGAACTTCCATGGGAAGTAGATGGAGCAACCAGAGCGTGCAAAAACACGGTTGAGGACTTCAGCTCAGACTTAGCCAAGATCTGAATAAATGGATGAGGACAGAAGGGTCCGCGTGATGTTCAGAGCCAACAGGCTGGACTAAGTCCAGTTGCTTGGAGCAGATACAAGCTTTGAAGGAGAGACACGTTTGCTTCTATCATCTCCATCAAGAAGAGTGGTGGTAAGACTGGCTAGTTTTAGATTTTCACCATCAGGTAGAAAGAAAAGCTGAAGATAGGCATGAAAATACTAAGAGGATTTGGAGCGGTCAGATAACTTCAGTTTATAAGAGGTAAGGCAACAAACCTGCGTGCAAGTTCAGGGTCCCTTTTGGAAATCTCCCACCCGTGTGGTCCCAGAGAAGTCGAAGGAGGGCCAGGAGGTGGGGGATGAGCAAATGCATTCCCGGTTTTAGAAAAAGAGGAATTCTGCAAACTACTCATGGCAAATCAGATTTCATTCCAGGGAAAGTTTCTAAAATAGAATATTAAGCAGATGGCTTGTGAGCACTGAGAACAGGAAGCAGTGACTCATTAGGAAAAGTTATGCCAAACCTCATAACCATCCTCTTTTTTTCTTTATTACACACCATGATTGGTGAAGCAGGGGAAAAAACTGGGGAAATTCTTCACAAAAATCTGCCTTGATTTCAACAGAGCATTTGCCAGAGACGGATGAAAGTCTGGTAGACACAATACTGAAATATTAGCTGAGCGTTGGGACAGTCAGGTGAAATTGTGGCTGGTTGAACAACCACTTCTAAAAGAGTGTGGATTAATAGGTTGCTGTCAACTGCACGGACCACGGGAGAGAAGTGTTAACCTGGCTCGGCTCTCTTGGCTGGCTTCAATATTTTATCAATTGCTTGGCTAAGGATGGAGAAGGCCACATAAAATTTGCCGATGATACAAGCTGAGAGCACGAGGAGATAATGTGACAGATGCAGGAACTGAGATTTGAAATTATTTTGACATCCAAAACACTAGGCAGAACCTAGCAAGATAAAATTTAACGAGGACCAATATAAAATGTAAAATCCTACCCTTGGAACTTCACAGAAGCAAACTGTTAATGACTGGCCCTCAGCCTCTTTTTAACTGTGGCTACAGAATCCAGCTGCTTCGCTGCAGTGGCAAGCACCTTGAATTTCCCTGGCCTGAGGCAAGAATCTAAAAAACCTCTAAGGCACATTTTCAGCCACCTTGCTAGACTATCCTGCAGTTATTTCCGCAGTCCTTCCTTATAGCCAGTGTCCACAGCACTGAGCCCCTTCCTATTATCTGGGATTCCATGGCCCTCATCTCTAGTCTCTTTTTGACATGTCTCTGAATATGCTGCCAATTTGGATTTGCATATTCGTTGACGGTGCAGAGGTCCGCAAACCCTCTGCACTGGCACTGTTTAAAGATTGACCTTGAACTTGGGTTTTGTTGGGGCCTTATAGTCTGTAACCTCAAAGTTTGATATGGTATGTGAATGCACCCGAGGCACTTTCCTATCCTGGCTGGACCACGGATAGCACCAAGGCATGAAAGTGGTCATCTATATTGAAGTTGAAGCTGCAGACATGACCTCGTTTTCCAGAGTGGTGGAGAGAAGCCAAGGAAGAAGACAGCTGAGGATCAAATTCTAAGAGAAACCTCAAGAGTTGTGATAAGTCAATGGGGAGGAGGAGGAGTGCCCAACAGTGGAGGCCGAACTAGGAAAGTTGGCATCACAGGAGGCGACATGGAGGATGGTTTTCAGGAGAGGGGACTGCTCGTCAGTGCCACAGGAGCAAACAGGATCAGAGCCCTAAACTCTTTCAACTAGACTCAGAAAAAGTGAGACCATCAATGACACTGGCAAATGCAGGTCCTGGAGGAGCAGCAGAGAAGCCCATTGCAAAGGTGGAGAGGGAAGGGGGCTGAGGACAGGGACAGAGGCATCTCCTGCATGTTTGAATCAGGGGAGGAGAATGACAAGGGGAGTCGTCAGAAAGGGATGCAGGGTAGGCCGAGGCCATAGTGTGTGTGTGCACGTGTGCTTGCTGTTGTCACCCTGTGTGGCCTGGAAAATGCACTGGAGAGAGGAAACTCACATGGAACGTGGGCTTCTGGTGGAAGAGTCTTTGCACGTCCAGCCCCGGTTCTTCCCGTGCTTCCTCTCCCTCTCTCCTTTCCTCACCTCCTCCTTTCTGCTTCTCTTCCTTCCGCCTCCAGTCCTTTCTCTTTAGAGCTCGGAGCCCATGCGCATTCTTTTCTCCTTGCGTGTGACAAATCGTCACTATTTGCAGCGATGGTCTAAACTGCCACGAGAGTTTCAACGCCTGCACTGAGGCAGGAGCTCGCGTTAAGCAGGGCCGCTCAGAAAGGACACTAGTGACCGAAATACAGGGACTGAGTCCCTGCACTCAGCCTCAGACACGAGAGCAATACTTGAAGGGAGACATGCACCAACTAGAGTGTGCCCGAAACCGACAACATCCAAGTAGAGGAGGTTCTGGAAACCAGGGTATATGTGCAAACTTCAGAAAAGCTGGGAGACTTAGCTTCAAAAGAGAATATTAGGCTGAAGGAGGGGGTGGGCCAGTGTCATGCCATGATCTTCTGAGGGCATGCTTTAGAACCCGGGCATGCAAGTTTCTTGAAACTGATTTCAGTATCATGTTCAGAGGACCTCTCCACACTAGTTCTTGGAATTGTTATCTCCCTTTTGCCAGAAGCAGAAGCCAAGTGTCCTGTCCTCAGGGAGGACATGGCTCCTTATGGTCCCAATGTGGCTTTAAGTTCTTGCCTAAAAATTTCTAGAAAATTCCTGATTAATATTGTTGCTGGATGGCCTAGTCCATCATTAAGGTGGCCCCAGGAAATGGTCACGTGTTCCATCCCTAGCTTAGACTATTCTCAAGCCACTGGGAAGTCCTCAATCAGGTGGTTTGGAGGAAGGAGCAATGGAGCAGTGGAATTTGGAGAGGCAACCAGCGAGGGCACATTGCAGCGCTGTAGCTGGGCATTGCCTGACCACGAAGGAGCGCCCATGCAGAAGGTCCAAGGGAAGAAAGAAGAACCACGCAGGTCTTTGTAAACACGTTCTTTGAACAGATTGAACACTCTGAATGTAGCCCCCTGAACACGGGCTGTCCAGTAGCCCCCTCCCCACTTTTCTTTTCCACTTCCTGCCCCTTGGGAGTTCGTCTCTGCTGTCTTCCCTCTCTGGGAACCCTAGACATTGCTTAGAACAGGGACTAGAAAGGGTACAGCTAGCGGCAGAAACTGTAACCCACGCCTGACATTTCCTCTCCTTGTGCCCTACCCCATCCAAAGACTTTTATTATGGCTTTGTGGATCCTGTGCCTTATTTTATAGTCCTTGTGGGTGCTATTTTTGCCTGTTTACTGAAAGCATCATCAGCTTTCCCCCCAGTGATCCATTGTAGCTCTGACCATTCATTCATTCAATGCACACTCACCAGTCTTTGCTTTATAAATATGTGGTCGATGACCACTAGGGGGAAGCCACTTCAATAAGAGTTTCAGGTGGTTTTTATTGATCTGCAATGGTGTAAAGGTAGGAGAAAAGACCCAGGGACTTCTGCGGTTGTTGCCTTTGGACTTCTTGCCAGTCTTCCTTTGTTTTTCTTTCTTTGGGGGAGGTACCTGGGATTGAACTCAGGACTACGTGACGACTGAGCCACATCCCCAGCCCTACTTTGTATTTTATTTAGAGACAGGGTCTCACTGAGTTGCTTAGCGCCTTGCTTTTGCTGAGGCTGGCTTTGAACTCTCATCCTCCTGCCTCAGCCTCCTGAGCATCTAAGATGGTAGGCATGCCCCACAGCGCCCCGCCATCCCTCCTGTGTTTATTCCACAGTGTAGCCCACCAGGTCCATGTGTGCTGACTGCTGGGGTCTGTGGGCTTAACCTGTAGCACTTGACCTAGCTCATTGCCGTTCCCAGGATTCCATCACATCCTCTACCCAGTACCCTTCTGACCCTCTGCTGTGTAATCAGCAAAGTCTTGGCTGGCTCCTAGAGGAACCAGAAATGCTGAGACCTTTGGTGCTGAGGCAGAGAATCTGACTGCATGGATGAGTAATCTGGCCATTTCTCTTTTGGGTAGGGGAAGAAAGCCAGTTCTCTAGTCCACTTCCCCAATCGACATCCACAACTCTGCTGCTCTCACCACCCTTGGGGGTCATTGCGGCAAACAATATTTTTTAAGTTCTGCAAATTTTTGTGCTTGAAGAAATTGCCTACTGTTTTTCCCTCATGCAACAGCAACTTAGGCAAAACACATCTCTGCTGGATTAGGTATCACAAACAAATATCTGTATGAGAAAATCATTAAAATTAAGCATATTTTTGATGGGTCAGGATTCCCCTGAGATCCTTTCATGCACCGGTTAGTTTACTGGACTGGTCATGCCTCCTCTTGCTCTCGGTGGGCTGAACAAGAATCACCTTGTTTTATTGTCTAATTTTGCTGCTAAGCACTACCATAGTCATTAAGTAGAAGTTTTTAAAACATCAATTTATTGAAATTAGTTTTAGTAAAAGCACATTTAATGGAAGAATCCAACAGAGGCAGGTGCTGTGGTGCTGTTCTGCAAAGCTGTTCCCACTGTGGGAACACTCGTTTTGCCCTTTTAAAAGTTTACATCATGGGGAAAAGAAGTGACTTAACATCTGCACCTCCCTGCCACCACTCTCACAACCTCCAGGAGGAGAGTCAGTGCAGCAGCAATGTCAGCATTACAGCACGGTACCCACGCTTTGTGTATCTAAGGAAAGACATGTGGTGAGCCTCTCATTGGCCCAATTAATTTTAAACAGTAGAAAGATGATCGCCATACACCTACAAATCCTCACTAAGAGGTAAAAACCCATGGAATGACGTCTTGACTGACAGCCCTTTTCATACGTGGAAGTGGGCAGAGGCAAGGTGTGGGGAGAGTTATCTGAGTTTGGTTTTCTAAGCTGATGAATTCTGGGAGTCTAGGGGCTGAGTGACTAGTGCCATCCCCGCCCTTCCACTGGTCTGTCTTCTAAGAAGTTGTTTCTGACTTACAGAAGTAAAGTCAAAGTCCCTGTGATATATACGCAACCACAATTCCATGTGCTTATCAGTCTGTAATCCTTTTTTTTCTTTTTTTGTGAAAAATTTGGAGATCTGTCACAAAACTATCCTATATGTGATGCTCCATCGAGCTCCCTTCTTGCTCTATTGCTGCAATGTAGAGGCACCTCCAGAGATTTAAACATAGACCAGAATTCCAGTTTCCTTGTGTTTGGGTGTTATGTTGACTAATATAATGAGAACACAAATATATCTTTTTTAAGCATCAACTACAAGCTCAGTATTTAGGATGTAACATTCAAAAAGTTTTATGGTAGATCATCTGGGTTCTTTATTTCTGACTGTTGATACTGCCTGCTCAGTCCCTTTAACTTCAAGACAGAGTAGAGGAATCTTAATCCCATCCAGGCCAAATCAGCCTCAAAGCCCCTCCCTACATCTGTTTCGGTTTTCATCTCCTGAGGAATCAACTCTGATTGTCTACTCCAATTTCTCCTTCTTTCTTTTATCAAAAGGATTAAGCTTTTTGATATTTTGATTTTGTTTTTCTTGGCTTAGGTCTTTCTTCAAGCACTAAATTAGGCCTAGTTCTAGAAGTGAAATCTAGGAGGATATGGGGGTGGGGACAGTGACATTAAAAATATCCACAAAGCCATGATATATAACTTCCTTAATAGTCACCGTAAAGAGCCATTGATAGCTATTAAACATCACAAGGTTATTATTTTTCTTAAACTAAACAAAAGAGACTCTATCCAAATGGAATCTAATTCAAACAGAGTTTTTTTTCCTGCCTTTCAAAGTGTTCAAAACAAAAGTATTATTTAAGTCTAAATACTTGATATATGTTGTTAAAGCTCAATGTGGAGAAGAGTTTATACATGCAGCAAGATCTAGGCTCACTGAGAAAAATTCAGTGTTTCATTTGCTTCCTATGATGTCTAAAGATCCTCAGGACTTTGGCAGAAGCCAACTGGTTGGTCAGTGATAGATGTCAAGACCCACAGAATTTCTCATGGGAACCGTTTACCTGTTTATGACAATCAATGAACCCATGAGTGTTTGCAGCAGAGAAATCACTTAGGAAATCCATGACTTGTGCTGTTATTTAAGCTTCAAACATAATAGACTAATATTGACTAACAGCTTTGGACCCACAGATGATAGCCTATCCATCCCTTCCTTCCTTCCTTTCTCTTTTGGTGGAAGGAGGTAGGAAGGATAAAATTCTCCTTAAGTTTCAGAATCACGGATACTGAGTTCTTTTAGCATCTCAGGGTGTTATGGGTTGAATTGTGTCCCTTCTAAAACTCATAAAGCAAAGTTGAAGCCCCCCAGTATTTCAGACTGTGAACTTATTTGGAAATAGGGTCATTGCAGGTATAATTATTTAAGACAAGTTCATATGGGAGTAGAGTGGCCCCTAATCCAATTTAGACACAGCCATACACTCTGGGAAATGCCTTCTAAAAGGTGCAGGCAGAAGACACCCATCCTAAAGCCAAGGAATGCCTGCAACAGATCCTTTCTATCTATTTCAAAGGGAGCAAGATCCCGAGGATGCCTGGACTTCAAGTCTTCCAGCTCCAGAAACACGAAAGAGTAAGTTTCTGTTGTTCTAAGCTACCAAGTTTGTGATAATTTGTTATAGCAGCTACGGGGAACTCATACAAATAATAATGCAGTGAAATAAGCCAATCCCCCCAAATCCAAAGGCTGAATGTTTTCTCTGATATGTGGATGCTAATTCACAATGGGGAGGGGCTAGGGAAAATAGAGTTACTTTAGATTTGGGGGAGGGGAAGGGGTATGAGTGTAAGAAAGAGAATAGAATGAATCATGACTGGTGTGATTCTACATCATGTCCAACCAGAAGAATGAGAAATTATACTCCATCTATGTATGTTGTATCAAAGTGCATTCTACTGTCATGTATAACTAATTATAACAAATAAAAATAGAAGGACTTACATTAGGAGGCAGTTAGTTTCCATAGGGAAATTGTGACATTCATCCATTTTATAATCTTTCCATCCTGCCTATGTGGACTGAATTGTATTCCCCCAAAATTCCTATTTTGAAGCCATGGCCCCCTGTACCTCAGAATGTGACTGTATTTGAAGGGAAGGCCTTTAAAGGGATGATGGAGTTAGAAGAAGGTTGAGTCCTAATCCAATTTCACTGGTGTCCCTATAAGAAAAGGAGATGTGGAATTGGTTGGTTGTAACCCTTTTGGAGTTTAACCCTTTATAAAATACACTCATGCCCTAGTTTCCTTGCTGTGCAGAGGTTTCTGGCTGCCATAGTACCACTGTTCTGTTTTTGCCTTGGTTTCCTGTGCCTTTGAAGTCATATCCTAGAGATCATTGCTGAGACCAATATCCAGAAGCACTTTTCCTGTTTTCTTCTTGGAATTTTATGCTTTTAGGTCTTAAAGTCTTTAATCCATTTTGAGCTAACGTTTGTGACCACAGGTCCTTCCTGTGGATATTCAGATTCCCAGCATCATTTCTTAAGAGACCGTCCCTTCCCTTCATGTATCCTATTGTCAAACATCAATTGACTTTACATTCATGGGTCAATGTCTGTGTTTCCACCCTGTTCTGTCTGTCTCTCTGCATCTGTTTTCATGCCAGTACACACTTTCTTGATCACTGTCAATCTGAGATCCATTTTGAAATTAGGAAGTGTGATGTCTCCAACTTTGTTCTTGCTTAAAATTGTTTAGGCCATTTGGGGTCCCCTCTTGTTTCCTATGAATTTTAGGTTTGCTTTTTCTATTTTTGTAAAAAGTGTCACCGGAATTTTGATAGGGATTGCATTTACTCTGCACAGGGCTTGGAGTAATGTGGACACCGGCAGCATGACTTCTCATCCGTGAACACGGGTCTTTCCATTTGCTTGTGTCTGCTTTAGTCTCCTTCATCAATGTTGCATATTTTTTAGTGTATGAGACTTTCACGTCCTTGGTTAAGTTTATTCAGAAGCATTTTTATTCTTTTTTTGATGTCATTGTAAGTGGAATTTAAAAAAAAATATTTTGGGGTAACCCATTGTTAGTGTATAGAAAGGCAACTGAGTTTTGTATATTGACTTTTGATTCTGCAATTTATTAACTAGTTCTAACAATTGTTCAGTGTTTTTGTGGGGAGAGAGTTCTATCTGCAAACAGATAACTTAACATTTTTCTTCCTGATGGGGGTACTTTCTTGCCTAATTATTCCTGCAAGTCCTAACTGATGAGAATTCCCAGCCTATATTGAATAGAAGTGTCAATATTGGGTATTCCTTGCCTGGTCCCATATCTTAAAGTAAAAGCTTTCAGTTTTTCACCACTGAACATGATGTTAGCTGCTTTTGTGTGTACATATGTGTGTGTATGTATTCATGTGTTTTTTTTTTGTATGTTTGTATGTGTGGTTTGGGTTTGGGTGTGTGTGTGTGTGTGTGTGTGTGTGTGTGTGGTGCTAGGGACTGAACAGGGCCTCCTATGTGCCATGCAAATGCTCTACCACTGAGCTGTATCCCCAGGCCCATGCTGGCTGCCATTTGAGACAAAATACACTAATTTGGAGGACATTATGCTGAATGAAACAAACCAGATACAGAAAGACAAATACTACATGGTATAGGTTATGTGATGAACCTGAAATAGTCAAACTCACAGAGGGGGTAAAATGGTGATGGCCGAGGGCCGGATGGAGAAAGAATTGGGGCGATTTTAGTCCAAGGGTAAAAAGTTTTGGTTTTTACAAGATAAATAGATTCTAAAGAGCTACAGCACAATCTCAAATACATACAGCTGTATATTAATTATCAGAACCATTTTTATATATAAAAAATGTCAAAATTTTGTCATTCCCTTTTGAAGAAACAAAATTCTTTGTTTGAAGCTGTGAGTTTGCTGTCCATGATGTTAATGTGTATGGTACTAGTATTTCCTGGCTTATGGAGAGTTTGCTGTCTGCACAAATGAAATTGGTGAGCTTTCTAGTTCATGCTTTTATTAGCATGAGGATCTGCTGTTCAGGATTTCGTAGTCCACAGTGGCTGATGAGCACACTCATAGGCCACCACTGTGGGGGGGACATTCTGTGACCAGTGGTCATGAGCATACCTTATTGGGGGTATCCAATACCCATGGACATCAGCACATTGTATCCTGATTTAACTCTTTTGTCTCTGTAGTCTTAAGCCAGAGTGGTTTAAGTGATGAGTTGGAGGCCACTTGAATTCCAAATAAACTACAAAATTTACATGTCTCTGATCTTTCCTTTGCTTTAGCATGTGTCTAAGGAGTAGGAAGTCCAAGGTTTATTGCAGTTGTAAGACATTTGGTAGATTGGTAAAATCAGTCACCAACTCTAGCAGTTAGTCATTGATATGTGTGACCCTGTACTTCTTCACTTTTCTTTCCAACCAACCCCACATTCATCCCAAGTTTTAACTGCATACCTTAGTATAGCAATATAGCCCAGGATATATTAGAATAAGATATGTCCCAGGTGTTTTGGAAAGCACGTAACTCCCTTATATCAGCTACAGCTTTTTGATGAAAGCAACAGAAATGTTCTCTGGATAAACTAAACACACACACACACACACACACACACACACATACACACACAGAAATTCTAAGAAAGTCAGGTGTGGTGACACATGCCTATAATCCCAGCATCTTGGGAGGTTGAGAAAGGAGGATTGTGAGTTCAAAGCCAGCCTCAGCAACTTAATGAGGCCCTAAGCAACTTAGGGAGACCCTGTTTCTAAATAAAATACAAAATAGAGCTGGGGATGAGGCAAAATGGTTACATGCCCCTAGGTTCAATCCCCAGGACCAAAAAAAAAAAAAAAAGAAAGAAAGAAAGAAAGAAAGAAAGAAAGAAAGAAAAAGAGAGAATTCTGAAAAAGCTGTGGGATCACAGGATTAAACAACAACAAAAACAAAAGCTCAAATAAAGCCACAGCAACAACTAAAGAACTAGACAAAGAAGAGAGCTTCAAAGCCTGATGTAGCAGAGACTCCTTGAGCTTTGTCAAGGTTTGCTGTCGAAATTCATCAGCTTCAACCACCTTCATTGTCTCCATTGTTCTCTGATGATTCTAGTTCTAGGAAGGACCCAGCTGCTGACCTGGATTGGGTCTTTCCTTGTCTAATGAGCGCAGGGACTTTGACCATTTTATCCAGTTGTATTTAATGAGGTGGCGCCCGCTCCTCAAAAGGAAATCAGAATCTAGTTTTTCAGAAGGTGAGAGGAAAACTGACAGTCAAAGAGGAACACACAGCCATCAGTCATGAGCTTCCTTATGGTGGGAGAGTTGACCTGAGCTCACAGGTTTAGTTTTGCATGCACACCCCCTGTGCAGGGCTGCTAGGTATTCCTTTCCAACTGACAGCTGGTCCACTCACACTGTCTCATGGACAGAAAGTGTCCCTTCTACCATGTCTCTACCAGGCAACAGCTACCTGCTCTTGGGAATCACTCTGATACCTCGGGCCCTGAACTTGAGGCAGACTGCTTCTGAAGCCCTTAGAGAATTTTATAAGAAACAAGGAGCATCTTGATAGCTTAAAAAAGAGGAACCAGTTTTTCCTGGAAATCAAGTCAAGTAGCAGTGTGAAGCCTAAGATGGAACTCTGTGCTTCCAGATGCACTGGAGAACCCTTCTTCACTCTTTGTTTTTAGTAAAATTTCCCAAAAGGTGAGACTGCAGAGCTACTGGAAAGTTCTAGGCACTGGAATGTAAATGCATGTGCTTTGGATTAAAGCAGGCTTTCCTCTTAACTATGTTTGCTAAGACTACCAAGGTCAGTTTTCCCAAGGCTTTAAAATGATGCTCTGTGACCTCCTTGGGTGACACTCCTTGGGTCCTGGGTAAAGGGCCCACTTGTGTTTCTCCATTTTGGTATTCTAAAGACCTAGAGAGTTGAAGTCCACAAGGGAGTGAAAATCATCCAAAGTCACAGCAAAGTGACCTTCCATATTGTAAAAATACCAATCACTATGTAGCTATATGATATAAAACAACACTTGATTATTTAGTGTGCTATTGCTTAATGTTTAAAGGTGCCAATGCTCAAACAAGAAATGCAGTTATGTTAGGGAGCATAGTATAAAACACAGCCACAATACTCAGAGAAGACAGCTTAATCCTCTTCATCCTGAAGTTGTCAATGAAACCAAGAACTTCATGGCCAGACCCATGCAGATGGGAGTACTTGGCAGAGGGCGGCATCACTGGGAATTTCATGTAGTATTGGTACAACTTCCTAGTTCCATGAGATGGGAAGGGAGACGATACAGAGCAGATAGCCAGGAAAGAAAATAAGAGAGTGCTTCTAGTAGACTATGCCCTTTCCTACTCTGAGCAACCTGATTCTACTGCCAGCAAGCCACGAGAGTGGAATGAAGTCCAAGGACAGTGGGGATGCGTCCAGGGATATCCGGTTTGCGCAAAGAGCACAGAGAGAGGCGTTCTGGGCACTGGAAAAACAGGCTCTTGATCCTAATATCAACATCCAAGGCAAAGTCCATAGATTGAACTCCAGGCCATGAAATTCCCTTTCCCTTTCTCTGTCCCTGAACTTGGTTGACATTTAATTACAGAGATTGTCTGGTGACCTTTTCAGGTCAAAGCAAATTTGGCTCTTATTCTTTCTAAATCCTAAAGTGTGGAGAAAATCCTATTTTCTTAGAAGGGCAATATCAGCCTCTGTTTCCCACAACAGACCTGTTTTTTGTTGGGTGAAAATTGATAGGGGAGAGAAGCCCTCTCAGCCAGCTCCTCACCCCTGCAGCACAGAGGCAGAGGGACCTGCTGCTCCAATACATGGACATTCCAGCCATCCCTGTAGGATTGCGGAGCCTTAACTGTAAGTAGGGTAGTTTTTCTTCCCTAAGTGGAGAGGACTGAGATTCGGAGGCATACAGGGAGGTTTTGTCCAGGGTGGTGGTGAGCCAGAGTGGGGGAGTGAGGAGAGAGATGAGTGAGAAAACTGGGAGAGGAAATGTTTGGAGGAAGCACAGAGATATCCAAGGGAGCATTTTATTACATTTTGTTTCTAAATTCCCTTCCCTTTCTCTTGGTGACATTTTCAGTAGAATTTGTGGTTGTACCTGTTTGGAAGTGTAGTGCCCTTGGTCTCATGGTGGTGTGCATTTAGGGGTGGAGGAGGGGTGGGCAAGTCAAAACCATTCATAAGAGACATACCACATTGGATGACACCATTGTGGACAGGTGTCACTTGGGCCTGGCCCCCTACTCAGTTCTTTATGAGTGGTATCAATTAATCCTCACCACAATCCGACAAGACAGGTCCTGGTGTGTTTTCTGTTAGATCTGTATCAATAGCCTCCTCAAATAAGAGGCTATAGCAGCTTTCAGGAAGGGATGGTGTTTTACTTATCTTTTTTTTTTAAAAAAAGAGTTTTTATGAGTGCATTATGGTTACACATGATAACGGGGTTCATCGTGACATAATCGTACATGCCTGGGACGTAATTTGCTCCATCTCCGTCTCCAGCACTTCCTCTTTCCCTCCCCTCCTGCCTCCTCCCATTTTCCTTCCTTCACCCCAATGATCTTCCTTTCACTTATTCATTTTTTTTCATCTAGTGATTTATAGACACACGTAAAGGTGAAATTCATTGTGGTATATTCATGTATGTACACAGCACAATTCAGTCAGTTTCATTTCCAGTACCTCCCTCTTCCCATACCTCCTCCCTCTCCCTCAATACCCTTCCTAGACAATGTTTGACCTTTGACTTTTTTTTCTTTAATTTTGTACCAGGGGTGCTTCACCACTGGGCCACATCCCCAACCATTTTAATTTTTATTTTGAGATAGGGTTTTGCTAAGTTGTTAGGGCCTTGCTAACTTGCTGAGGCTGGCTTTCAACTTGCAATTCTCCTGCCTCAGTCTAGTGAGCCCCTGGGATTGTAGGTATGCACTACCACCCTGATGACCCTTGACTTTCTAAATATGGCTTATTTCTCTCAGTATTATGTTCTCCAGTTCCATCTATTTACTATCAAATGACATAATTTCAGTCTTTATGGCTAAGTAAAACTCCACTGTGTATGTACACCATTTTCCTTATCTATTCATCTGTTGATGGGCACCTGGGCTGGTTTCATAACTTGGCTATTGTGAATTATGCAGCTATAAACATTGATGTGCCTAGATCCTTGGAATATGCTGATTTTAGTTCCTTTGGATGAATACCAAGGAGTGGGAGAGCTGAATCATAAGATGGTTCTATTCCTAGTCTTTTGAGGAATATACATATTGTTTTTCAAAGTGGTTGTACTAATTTGCAGTCCCACCAACAATGGATGAGTGTACCTTCCCCCCCACCATATCCTCGCCAGCAATTAGATGTTGGTATTCTTGATGATTGTCATTCTAACTGGAGTGAGATGAAATTTCAATGTAGTTTTGATTGACAGTTCTCTGTCAGGGATGTTCAGCATTTTTTCATATTTCTGTCAGCCATTTGTATTTCTTCATTTGAGAAATAGCTGCTTAGTGTTTTTTGCCCATTTATTGATTGGATTATTTGTTTTTTTATGTTTTTTGAGTTTTTTATTTATTCTGGATATCAATCCAGATTTTGTTTTTTGTATGTTGATCAATCTGGCAAAGATCTTCTCTCAGTCTGTAGGCTCTCTCTTCATGCTCCTGTTTCTTTTGCTGGGAAGAAGCTTTTTAATTGATGCTGTCTCACCACTTATTGATTCTGGTTTGATTTCTTGAGCTTTAGGGTTGTTGTTAAAAGTTGGTGCCTGCACCAATATGTTGTGGTGTTGACCACATGTTCTCTTCTGCAGTTGCATAATTTCTGGTTTAATTTCTAGGTCTTTGATCCACTTTGAGTTGACTTTTGTGCAGGGTGAGAGATAGGGACCTAGTTTCCTTTTTCTACATGTGAGTATCCATTTTTCCCTGCTCCATTCATTAAAAGGATTATCTTTTCTCTGACATGTATTTTGGCACATTTGTCTAGTATCAGATGACTGTATCTATGTGGGTTTGTCTCTGTATCTTATCTTCTATTCCATTGATCTTCATGTCTGTTTTGATGCTAATACCGTGCTGTTTTTGTCACTATAGTTCTGTAGTGTAATTTGAGATCAAGTCTGGTGATGTCTTCTGCATTGCTCTTCTTTATCAGGACTGCTTTGGCTATTCTAGGTCTTAAGACTGTTTTCCCAGTCCTGTGAAGAGTGTCTGATATTTTTATGGGGATTACATTGAATTTATAGAATGCTTTTCGTAGTATGACCACTTTGACAATGATAATTCTGCCTATCCAAGAACATGAGGTGTCTTTCCATATTTTAAGGTCTTCTTCAATTTCTTTCTTCAGTGTGCTATAGTTTTCATTGTGGAGATCCTTCACCTCCTTGGTTAGACTTATTCCCAAGTATTTTATTTTATTTTTGGTTATTGTCAATGTGATAGTTTTCCTGATTTCCTTCTCCTATATTTGAGTATAGAAATGCTATTGATTTTTGTATATTGATCTTGTATCCTGTTATTTTCCTAAATTTATTTATCAGCTGTAGAAGTCTTCTGGTGAAGGTTTCTGAGTCTTCTAGATATAGGATCATGTCATCAACAGATAGTTTGAATTCTTATTTACCTATTTGTATTCTTTAATTTCCTTCTCTTATCTGATTGCTCTGTCTAGAGTTTCAGGAACTATATTGAATGGGAATGGTGAAAGTGTACATCCTTATGTTATTCTTGATTTTAGAGGAAATGCTTTCAGTTTTATTTTCCTAGTATGGCCCTGGTCTTGGATTTGCCAGACATAGCACTTACAATGTTGAGGTGAATACCTTCCATCCCTAGTTTCTTTGGTGTTTTTAACATGAATAGATGCTTAATTTTGTCAGAGGCTTTTTCTGCATGTATGGAAATCATCATGTGATTCTTATCTTTAATTCTATTGATGTGGTGAACTCCATGTATTGATTCACCTATGTTGAACCAATCTTGCATCCCTTGGATGAAACCACTTGATCATGTTGTACTATCTTCTTAGTGTGTTTTTGAATGGGTCTGATAATATCTTATGGAGGATTTTTGTGTCTATGTCCAACAGGAATACTGTCCTGTAGTTTTCTTTCCCTGTTGTGTCATTGGTTTTGTATCAGGATGATATTGACTTTGTAGGATGAATTTCACAGTGTTCCTCCTTTTCTATTTCATGGAATAATTTGAGAAGGATTGGGGTAGTTCTTTTAAGACTGAGAATCCATTTGGTTCTGGGCCTTTCCTTGTTTGGAAGGATTTTCATTGCTTGATATTGGTCTAAATTGTCATAGGTAGAAAAAGGAAACTAGGTCCCTATCTTTCACCCTGCCCAAAAGTCAACTCAAAGTGGATCAAAGACCTAAATTGTCTATATCCTTATGGTTCAATTTAGGTAGGTCATAGGTGTCTGAAAGTTTTCCAATTTATTGAAGTAAAAACTTTCAAAATAGTTTCTAATAATTCTCTGAATTTTGACAGGGTCTTTGTTCATATCTCCTTTTCCATTTTTAATTTTGTTGATTTCGGTCTTCTCTCTCTTTGCGGGGGGGTAGTTTGGGTAAGGGTTTATCAATCTTGTTTACCTTTTCAAACAACTCACTATTTGCTGCATTGTTTGTATTTTTTATTCTCAATTTTATTAATTTTGGGTCTAATCTAAATTATTTCCTGTATTCTATGATTTTGGAATTAGTTTGTCCTTCTTTTTCTATTTTTTTCTTTTTTTAACTACCTTATTACTTACTATGATATGTTGTATCACTATTTCATTTGTTTCTAAATTTTTTTCAAAATTTCTCTTCTGAGTTCTTTTGCTATCCAATCCTCATTTAAAAATGTATTATTTAATCTCCAGGTGTGGAAATAGTTTTTGTTTTTTATCTTGTCATTGATCTCTAATTTCATTTCATTATGATCTTATAGACTGCAAGAATTTATCTTTGTTATCATTGTTTTGTGTCCTGCAACATAAAGTATTTCTGTTATTATTTCATTGAAAAGTTTCAATTGATTCCTATATGCAACTGAAAGGAAAGTGAATTCAGTTTTGATGGATTCAATGTTCTAAGGATGTCTGTTAACTCCATTAATGTAGGTGCACCAAAGTTTGGGGTATAACTATTGATAATCATTGTATCTTATTTTTGGATGATTCCTGTAACCAGTATGAATGAACCTTCTTTTACTCTTTTGATTAATCTTGACTTTAAAACTACTTTGTCAGACGTGAGACTAACTACTTCTGCTGACTCTTGTTCTAAATTTGTGTGGTACATCTTTTTCTATCCTTTCACCTTCAGTCTGTGGATGTCTTTGCCTGTAAGGTGTGTCTTTTGTGAATAACATATGGTTGTCTTATTCTTTAATCCATTCTGACAATCTGTCCTTTGACTGGAGAGTTCACACCACTTACATTCAGTGTTATTATAGAGAGATGATTTTTATTTCCTGCCATTTTCACTTTATTTATAATCCTTAATTCAGACTTGATTCTCCTTTGTTTAACTGTTTTAAGTGAGACTCATCCATATGCTGACTCTGATATTTATTTTTCAGTTATTCTGCATGAAACATTTCATGGAGCATATTTTGTAGTGCTGACTTGGTGATTATGAATTCTTCTGGGTTTTGCTTTTCATGGAAGATTTTATTTAAGCTTCGATTCTGAAGGAGAGTTTTTCTGGATCTACTAATCTTCATTGACACCCATTATTTTTCAGGGCTTGATTATATTATTCCAACCCTCCATGGCTCTTAGGTCTGGAATAAGAAATCAGTAGAAATTTGAATTGGCTTAAATTAATGACTGATGGTTTTTCTCTTCTGACTTTTAAATTCTATCCTTGTTTTGCATATTAGGTGTGTCTTGTAGAGGATCTTTTTTTATCTTGCCTGGGGTTCTAAATGCCTCTTGTATTTGGATTTCTATCTCATTCCTAGGGTTTGGAAAATTTTCTGTTATTATTTCATTGAAAAGTTTCAATTGATTCCTATATTTGGTCTCTTAGTGTTATCTTGGATTTCTCAGATATTCTGGTCATGGTTTCTAAACATCTTTTTATTTTTTACCATTGATTTTATTTTCAAGATCATATACTTTTGTATATAATCTTCAAGACCTGATCATCTGTCTTCTAAGTCATCTAATCTATTGGTGATACTTTTAACTGAATTTTTAATCTGATTTATTTCGTCTTTTATTTTTCAGGATTTCTGTTTGGTTCTTTTTTAGAATCTCTCTTTATTGAAGTGTTCTTTCACATTCTATATTTTCTCTCTTATTTCATTCCTTACATCTTCTTTTAGTTCATCAAGCATTTTTATGAACTTTCTAAATTCTTTATCCAACATTTCCTCCAATGGTATCAGTTGTAGAAGTGTTGCGCTGTGTGCTGTTTGGGGTGGTTTTTTCCCTTGCGTTTTCATATTGTTTCTATCCTCTCCTGGGATGACTATTTCTTCTAAGGAAGTATATCTTCTATCCCTTTGTGCAAGGGACTGTTTAGTGAGCATCTTTATCTTAACCACAGGCTGGGTGAGTATCCAAATATTGCTATTCCCACTCAATGTGTATCCCCTGCTACTTCCAGGATTGGCACCACTTTGAGAGAAGATTCCAAATCCTATTAAATTCTATCAGTTCAGAGCGAAGCCATCTATAATAAATCCTGAAAATATTCTCCAAGTTCCTCTGACTGTAAAATTATAGTAATGTTCTTGAACAAGTTGAGAAATTATTTATTAAAGAGAGTAAGGTCACTATTATACTCTAATAGGATTGAAAATGGAAGAGAAAATGTGGAAGAGGGAAAAATAAGAAAGAAAAGATAGGGAAAAATAATAAAAACTAGGATAAAAATATCAGAAAAAACGAGGGAGGGATTTGAGATAGGAGCAGGAAATGTAGACTAAGAGGGACAGGTGTAAACCTGAACAGGAAAACAAAGATATAAAGAATGATTCCAATTAATGCTTTAAAACTTTAGAAAAAATGGGGCTGGGATTGTGGCTTAGCGGTAGAGCACTTGCCTAGCATGTGTAGGGCCCTGGGTTCGATCCTCAGCACCACATAAAAATAAATGAATGGAATAAAGTTATTGTATCCAACTACAACTAAAAAAATAAATATTGAAAAAAACTTTAGAAAAAATGTAGTCAAATGGTTCAGGGATCTAATATTGGATAATAAGGGAACATCTGTCAATTCAATAAGAAAGGCAATACTTGTAAGATCAAAATTGACAGTAGAGCTATTTATGATAATCCATGCTGAGGTAGGAAGATTTCTTATTGAGTCTTCCTGATTTGGATTTCATTAGGATTTAGAATCTTTAGAAGATGCCCCCTACTCTCTGACTATTCCTCCAAATTTCCCTGGGTGTAGAGGTAGGGATCATACCAGCTCACTCCTGATGAAATTCTCAGAGGTCCCCTCTGGTCTTTGGTGTATCCAGGTACCTACTAGCTTTCTATTGAGTCAGAGAAGAAGGTTCTTAATTGTCTGTGACTTAGCAGCCAGGTGGCACATAGAAGGTACTCTCTTTGTTAAGTTGGACTGAACTGAGCAGGAGATAGGATTGAAAATAGAGATTAAAGTTAGATTGTAAAGACTTGATTGACAAATCAAGTTTGAATTCCATCTTAATTATTGGGATGGCTGGGATAAGATAGAGAGAGCTAGATGTGTGGAAGGCTTTGGGGCAAAGAAGTGCATTCTGCTTATCATGGTTGGTAAGCCTCATGCAGGTAAGTTACATTGTATAGCTCGGTTTGAATGGAACTCAGCTCTGTCTTGCAGGAATATACTATTGACATGTCTTTGTCGACTGATTATGATATTAAAAATCAGCCAAGAGTGACAATCCAGAAGCTAAAGTTTTTCTCTGAGCTCTCCTTTGGTTTATAAAAAAAAATGGATGCAACAAATCTTATTAAAACTCTGAAGAAAATTATTAGCATTGAAGTTTCAACCAAAAATATATGATCAGCCACCAATCAATAATAAAGATTATTATTCTAGCCAGGCATGGTAGCTCACACCTGTAATCTAAATGGTTCAAGAGGCTGAGGCAGGAGGAGCACAAGTTCAAAGCCAGCTTCAGCAACTTAGTGAGGCCCAAAATGACTTAGTGAGACCCTGTTTCTAAATAAAACATAAAAAGGGCTCAGTGGCTAAGTGCTCCTGGGTTCAACCTCTGGTTAAAACCAAAACAGAGAGAAAGAGAGAGAGAAAGAGAGAGAGAGAGAGAGAGAGAGAGAGAGAGAGAGAGAGATTGATTTTATTATTCTCAATATTTGTAAAAGGGAACGATCTAGCATAGTTTTGTATGTCCTCTCTATTGCAACATTTTCTTCAAGTCTCCTTTTGTTTATTTTGTCCAAGTTGACAAGAATAGAAGAATCAGAATTTGAGAAATTATCCATCAAGGACAAACATGATAACTGTTATCACAAAGTCCCCCAACTTCAGAATTTTTCAGATACAATAAAAGCTCATAAATTAATCTCATTTTTTTCTAAGAGCTTAATAGAATCCATATATTTTCCTAAGATAAGATCATGCAAGCTAAGAAAATAAGCTAATTTGCCTTTGACAAGTATTGTATCAACTTAATGTGCTAACCGTGTTCATCTCCTTGCTGATTGGAAGCTCTGATTAACAGTTACAAATGTCTTTGAATGAGAAAATGAGAAAACAATTGAATCATTATTTGTAAGCAGCTTTGTTGGTGGTAAAAATGTTTTTCAAACAAATATTTTTCAAGGTGCATACATAACAAAATATTGCCTTTGGAAAATATTTTTGGGAAGAAATTTCATGCATTCCTGTTTAGGGACACCTGTGCTAGGGACATGGAGTTCTGAGAGTTAGGATAATCTCAAGGCCAGCAGTTCAGGATCTCTTCTTACCATTACCCCAACACTTACTTAAGCCTTCTGCATGCTGTAGATCCTTTGTTAAGCTGGTTGAAAGCGTCTATTCCCTAGTTTCTGTTGGTGGTGGTTTCTTTTTTAGTATGAGGAATGAAAGTTCTCCAGATTTTATCCTTAGGTTTCTTCCTCTTCCAGTTTCCCATGGAATCAAAGCAAAGTGAAACCCTTTCATTTCTGGCAGAACTGGACAGGTGATTCAGGACCCCTCCTTACGGAGAACTGTGATTGTGTCATTGAGGTTAAAGAGTCATCACCAGGGCTTCATTTGAACACCTCGGTGGCTTGTCCTCATCTCATTTCTCACGTTGTTCTTGTGGTCTTGCTGCTGAGGCTTCCTGCTGAGAACTCAGAGCCACGGAGGAAGCTTCAGAGGAGAAAGCAAAGCCTGCTATCACCTTGGCCTGCGCAGAGAGAGCAGCCCCAACCGACTGGTAAACATTCTTTCAACCAGTACTTTTTTCCCAGTGTCGTGAAAGACAATATTGAAAGGGAAAAACCTTATGCTTATTAAGGGAAACAAATGGCTGCGATTTGAATCAAAAGAAAGAACACAAGCGGCTTGCATTTCAACAAGCGAGATCTCATGCAAACCGCACCTTATTCTAGAAAATGGAATGTAGTAGACACATGTCTGGTCCCCAAGTGAAAGAGGGACATGCGCAAAACCCTGGCCTTTTGGACAATGAAATAGAAGAAGTGGAAAAAAATGAGAGTTTGTTTTTCATGTTATTTGCTTCTGTGTTGGTTGAAGCAAGCTCAAAGCCTGTAGCACGAGATGAAAAGCTGGAAAAAGCTGAACTAAGTGAAATAGTATGAAGATGTAGAGTTAGGGGTAGTACCCTTTTTCAAAACAGAGCAAGCCCAGCAATGTCACCTCCAGAAACCATTATGTGGAATTAAAAAAAAAAATCAGAGCAAAGAAATTTATTAAGAAGAGGATTTTGTGTGTGTGTGTGTGTGTGTGTGTGTGTGTGTGTGTGTGTGAGCCCCTCTCCTTTGGCTCTGCCAATGTGTAGGGAAACAGACCTCCTCTCCAGGCAGCATGTTATTGTACCCTAGCCCCTCTGGAGCTGGCACACTTCAGCCACATCGCGGTGACATCAGGGAGATTTGGCCAGGGTGGACTTTATGTCTTCTTGTTTTTTTTTTTTTTTTTTTTGTTTGTTTGTTTGTTTTTTACTTGAAAGAGGAAGTTTGTTTTTCAAAATAGTTATTGTTTGCCATTTAGGAGGGCTGAGATCATCACCTTCACTTGCTCATTGGCAAGTTAATGGAGAAAATTCTTTCAAGAGGCATGGAAGAGCCACCCCGCTCAGCTGATCAAGGGGACCAGTGCCATCATTCCCAGCCTGTGCCATCTGGAAGGCCCATGGCAAGGATGTGAGCGGAAGGGAGCCCGCCCTTGTTCTGTTTCCTGGTGCCCCAAAGATGGTCTTTGGCCTGACCAGATCAGCACTTGCCTCTTTTTCCTTTATTAACCTTACCGTTTTGAGCACACATTTTAAAACCTATGATATTTTGTTTTCCTCTTAAAAAAATATGTGATACAAACCGCTGGTACTATTCTGAAGAACTCTTTCCCAATGTGTTTACCAGCTCCTTAATTCGACTACTATATTTTGAAGTTTTGTGCTTTCCACCTTCCTGGAGCTCTGGTAAACAGCGCCCAGGAATCCTAAAGCTGCATCTGTATAGACCATAGAGGCTTATTTCAAGGCTGGTGGTTTTAATTCTGTTACACAAGGAATCCGAAGAATACAGAGTCCCTTCTCCCTCAGTGGCTGGCTCCACTCAGCTTGCAGTGCCCAATTTCAGAATTCTTCTGGGTGGCCAAAACTTGGAGAACAGAGAACGCCTTTGAAGAAGCAGTGTGCTCCGTGGTTAAGAGAATCCAGTTAGTTGTCAATCAACAGATTATTTAATAATACATTATCAACATTTACTTACAGGTGTCTATGCCTTTACGGTGTGGGAATTAATCACCATCTGACAGCATCCCTCAAAGTTGGAGAATACAATGAATCTTATGACTTCCTTCCTTTACACGGATTAGAAAATGGGTTCATAGAGCCCGAATAACCTGCCCACAGTTGGTCAGAGGGGGAAGTCTAATGTGCCCTTGTTCACAGCATCAAATTATTTATATTATGCTATTCAGAGTGTGACTAGAGAAGAGAAGGCTGTTTTTCTGAAAACTGTTTCAAAACTCTGCAGAAAGATAAGCAGCTTGTGAACAAATTGCATCCCTAAGCACCCTAATTGGCTCCCAGTAAAGGAGGCAGTGTATCGATCTGCATTTCTGCACATGCTCCTTAGAAAGGTACAAAGCAGACTTTTGCATCCATCTGCCAAAGTCGAGTTTTTGTCTGAACACAGGTAGTATTAGCTTTGGGGTATTGTCTGGAGGATCCAAGGGGGTGGGATGTGTACAAATTATGTCAAATAAAAGTTTTCCAAATTAAGCCAAATAAAAGTTTTCCGAAATGCCTCTCTACTTCTTCTTTCTCACCTATTTTCTTTCTCTAAAGATTCCTTTTAGAAGGGCTGGTTAAAGAAAATCTCAGAGTGAAGAAAGAAAAATGAATTCAATAAGGTTAGACGTAGAAGATTTTTAGAAACGTCCCTGATGCTATTTTAATACCACACCACCTTGCTTACAATAGCTTTGCAAATCTTGAAGTCAAGAAGCATCGGTCCTCCAGCGGTGTTATCATTCAGCATTGGTTGGCTCTCCTCTGCCTCTCCACGTAAAGTCCAGGATCAATGCATTGATATCTGGAATTTTGATGGGGATTGCATAGAATGTAGAGATCAAGTTGGGGGCAATTGTTATCTCGACAATACTGAGTTTTCCTGTAAATGAACATGAACTCTCTCTCTACTTGTGTAGTTCTTTTTAAAATTTGTTTGATCTAATACTATTTCTAGAAGATTCAGTATGAAAGCAACATTGTTTTAAAAACTTGTCTTTAACATATTTTTTTCATTTTCTTCATCAGCAAAATAAATGACTCCTTATAGACCTCCCTATCATTCTGGAAGTTATCCATGCTTGAAATCCATAGGGGTAGAAATAAAATCACAGATAATATTTTTATTTACTCAAGCATTAATTTTTCAATATTAGAATGAACTGAATAATATTGCTATGGTTAGGATAAGTGTCCCCCAAATGCCTATGTGTTAAGAGCTTGGCTCTGAGCTTATGGAGCTATTGGGAGGGGGTGGGCACATTTGCATTTTGAAAGGTGGAGCTTCATGGAAGGAAGTTAGGTCATTGAGGTGTGCCCCTGAAGGAGATATTGGGACTGCAACTCTTTCCTCTCTCTCTCTGTTTTCCTTGAGGTAAAAGCTTCCGTTAACTGTAGAACCATCTGCACTCATAAGGGTCTATCATGCCCATATTCAGCAGCTTCTCCAGTTCTTCATCCTCTACCGCCCTCGAAGTCGGTGATGCCCCAGGGCTGCACTGCCCAGTACTGTAGCCATTAGCCACACGTGGTGATTTATGTTTTCATTAATTAAAATTCACTGAAATTTAAAGTTTAGTTCCTCTGTCACACTACTACATTCCAAGTGCTTCATAGCTATAAGTGCTTAGTGGCCACCGCACTGGACAGTGCAGAATTAGAATATATTCCTCACTGTAGAAAGTTCCTTAAGACAGAACTGGCCTGGATCGGTAGTTTTCAAATGTCACTGTGCAGGAGGATCACCAGGAACCTAGATTAAAGTGCACATTCTCCCATCAAACTGAAGAGCTCTGCACAGCCAAGGAAGCAATCAACAAGGCAAAGGGTCAACCACTTTGGGAGAGAATATTTGCAAACCATACACCTAATTAGGGGTTGGTGTCTAGAATAGATAAGGAACTCTTATCAATTTCATATCTCTTATCTGAAATGCTCTGGACACAAGGTGTTTTTTTTTTTTAATTTCAGGTTTTGGAACATTTGCATGCATATAAGGAGATATCCCAGGGAGAGAACCAAGTCTAAACATGAAATCCATTCATCTTTCATATACACAAGCTTACAGGGAATTTTATACCAAATATTTGATGTGTCTTCAGTTTAATTGTTATGCATCACATGAGGTCAGATGCAGAATTTTCCACTTTTGTTACCATGTCAGTGCTCAGAAAGATTTGGACTTTGGAACATTTCAGGCTTGGAATTTTTGGATTAGGGATGCTCATGTTGTAGCAAGAAAACAAATAACTAAATTTAAAATTGGGCATAGGATCTTTTTTTAAAAAATTTGTTCTAATTAGTTATACATGACAGTAGAATGCATTTTGACACACTGTACACAAATGGAGCACAATTTCTTCTTCCTCTGGGCTTAATATCGTGCAGAGTCAACACCTGTAGTGCATTCATACATGTATGTGGAGTAAAATGTCCATCTCATTCCACCAAAACCCACCTCCTCTCTCCCCTCTGAACAATCCAAAATTCCTTCATTCTTTCCTACCCCCAACCCCCCATTATGGATTAGTGTCCACTTATCAGAGAAAGCATAAGGCCTTTGGTTTTTTGAGTTTGGCTTATTTTGCTTAGCATGATATTCTCCAGCTCCATACATTTACCTGCAAATGCCATAATTTTGTTCTTCTTTAATGCTGAGTAATATTCCATTGTGTATATCTACCACATTTTCTTTATCCATTCATCTGTTGAAGAGCATCTAGGTTGGTTCCATAGTGTAGCTATTGTGAATTGAGCTGCTATAAACATTGATGTGGCTGTGTCACTATAGTATGCTGATTTTAAATCCTTTGGGTATAAACCGAGGAATGGGATATTGGGTCAAATAGTGATTCCATTCCTAATTTTCTGAGGAATCTCCATACTGCTTTCCATAATGATTGCAACAATTTGCAATCCTACCAGCAATGTATAAGTGTACCTTTTCCCCCACATCCTCACCAACACTTATAGTTGCTTGTATTGCCATTCTGACTGGAGTGAGATGAAATCTTAGAGTAGTTTTGATTTGCATTTCTCTAATAGCTGAAGATGATGAACATTTTTTCATATGTTAATTGATTGTATTTCTTCTTCTGTGAAGTGTCTGTTCAGTTCCTTAGCCCATTTATTGATTGAGTTATTTGTTTTTTTGGTGTTAAGTTTTTTGAAATTTTCATATATCCTGGAGATTAATATTCTACCTGAAGTGTGTGGTGGTAAAGATTTTCTCCTATTCTGTAGGTTCTCTCTTAACAATTTTTATTGTTTCCTTTGCTGAAAGAAGGTTTTAGTTTGAATCCACCCCATTTATTGCTTCTTGATTTTACTTCTTGTGCTTTAGGAGTCTTGTTAAGGAAGTTGGTTTCTAAGCCAACGTGGTGGAGATTTGGTTTGGACCTAGGATCTTAACAGATATTTCTCAACATGACAAATATGGCTCAATATGGCTAAGATGCTCAATGTGATATCACCAGAGAAATGTAAATTTAAATCACAATAAGATCTAAATTCACAACCATTAGAATGGCCATTATCAAAAGATGAAAGATAGCATGTTAGAGAAGATGGGAGGAAAGGAAACATTGACATATTATTGGTGGGAATGTAAATTAGTGCAGCTATTTTGGAAAACAGTATGGAGGTTCCTCAAAATATTAAAAGTGGAATTACAATATGATCCAACAATTATACTACTAGGTATTTATTCAAAGGAAGTGAAATCAGTATGTCAAAGAGATATCTGCACTTCTGTGTTTGTGTTTAGCATTATTTCAAGATATGAAATATACTGCATGTGTATCAGTAGATGAATTGATGAAGAAAAAAATGTGATACACACAAACACACACAGGGAGTACATTTGGCCTTTAAAAAGAAAGAAATTCTGCCATTTCTAACAACATGGATGAACCGAGAGGATATCATTATCAGTTTGATTCGGGCAATCTACAATGTATATATATATATTTCATAAGAACATAATGTACATGATAAATACAATTTAAAAAGTAAAAAATAATGGTGAAGTTAAAGAAAAAAGGAGATTCTCAAATGTTATTCTCAGTAGGTCCTGATTGGGGTCCAGGGATCTGCATTTTAATAGACACCTACTTCTGGTGTCTACACACTAGGTTTTGACAAACATTATCCACTGGCGTTAAAAACATTTGCTACTTTTTGGAGCAAGTTTTTATTTTTTAAGTCTTAATCTTTCACAGACTGATACAATAAAAATAAATCACTAGGAAAATAAATATTTAAAAATAAAACATAAAATACAAGCTCTATTTTAAAATTTGATTTAGAAGATATAAAATTTCTCTGCCAAGTTGCTGTACAAATATCTAACTGTGTGTTCTCAGTTTTTGGACTTGTCTGTGGACCATACTTAGAGTAGCAACGTGCTAGGAAAATGAAAGGACTTGTGTCAATAAAAAAATGGAGTTGGGTCCATTTGTTTTTCTAATACAATGGAATAGATGAGGGTAACTCAGAGATTCTTAGTTGTGTCTTGTAAGCTCACGTTCCTCTGTTAAAAATTTTAAACCTCTCTTTAGAACTCTATGATACTAAAATGAAAAAGGCTTAGGAAATAGTATCTGAGGTCATTTGCTGATTCTGGAGACACAAGAAGTGGAGTGCCCACGTTTAATTACACAAGGGCGGAGGGAAGGACTGTGGGAGAAATAATGATGGTGTCTGCAGTGAAGGAGAGTCAGTTTGATATCCAGGGACTACAGGGAAGAAGCGTGGGAGGGAGAGGAGGGAGAGAGTGGGAGGTGACTGTCTGTCTGCTAGTGAATCTAGGGATGACATTGGTCCCATTACTGATGATTTCCTCATGGCTACCATGAGCTCAATTGGTCTTGAATTCTCTGTGGATGGTTATGGCTGATGGTGTCTCTTTTCCCTTCTCTTAATGGGTCAGCCCACGTGCATCTATGGAGGATAAAGAGTCAGACATTTGTGATGTTGATGTCATAAGTGAAACCACTCCGCTCGTGGAAGGTATGGAGAGCAGAGCTGTCTTCCCAGGTATAATGAAAGGTGATTCCTTAGTAGCATAAAAAGTCAACGTGAATTTCCCATTTTGTTTGAATGTTCAAATGAGGCTCTAAAAATGTCATGGGCTGCTAATTTTCATAAATCCCTTTTTATCTATGAATTCCCTTGTCATGTTTTCTGAAGGAACCTGATCTTTTGTACCACAGTGTCAGCATTCTGGCTTTACGGATTGAATCCCCGAGGTATTGCCTATCATGTTTCTTTCATCTCCCATGTTCTGTGCAAAATGGTGGTTAAATCTAGATCAGCAGTGGCCAATAAAAATATAACTTGAGCCGAATATGCAATTAAAAATTTTCTAGTAGCTGCCTGAAAAGATATGAAGAAACAGATGAAATTTATTTTTATAATAGCTTTGTTAAGATAACCAACACACAATAAACTGAACATATTTTAAGTATACAATTTGAAACTAGCACTGTAATCAGGGTATCACACATATTCATCACCCCCAAAACATTTTCTCATGATATTGGGGGATCTTTATGTCCTGTCCCTCTGTCTCTCCCCATTCCAAAACAATGATTGATTTACTTCTGTCACTATACGTTTACTTGCATTTTCCAGAATTTTATATAGTGGCATCACATCATGTCCTCACTTTTATCTAGGTTTTTCACTATGAATAATTATTTTCAAGTTCATGCATTTAATGCATGAATTAACAACTCCTTTTTTATTTCTAAGACTAACTCTATGATATGGACATATTAATATGCCACAATTTTTCACCCATGACTATATATTAAAATTTATTTTAGACTTATTCTCAAAAATAAGAAAATATTTTCTTGACAATATGTGAAGCATATTTGAAGAAGGCCATGTAGTCACACAAAAATCAAACAATAATATTATAACATTGTTAACATATGGTGTTGGAATATTTCCTGATGGTAATACAATAAAAATAGAAAAAATATGTATTTTAAATATCTTGACAACTTTGGTACCAAAAATGCTTTCTGAGTATATATATATATATATATATATATATACACATACATGTATAAAATCATGAAGAACATCTTAATAGAAATATATAGGATACACAAAAATAAAATCAGAAAAAATAGCCTTAAAGGCTTTTGGCATTCAGGAGTAAAAACATAAAAAATAGTGTTCTATACAGAAATTCAAAACAATGAAATTGCTACAGTTAGTGATGAGTGTTTTTATTACCGGATGGGAGAAAGGAAGGTAGGGGCTGAAACGAACAATCCTCTGAACATGCTAATTACTGAATAACTCAAACAAAATTGGAACTTGGAAAGGGAGCAGCAGATGAAGGTTAAAGATTTAAGCTATATTACATGTGGCCATAAATTTCAGAATATACATAGAGTGGATAATCATATTAAAAACAAGATATAATCAGAGAATTTACAAAGGGAGCAATACAATTGCTTTAATAACAACAATTTCAATTTCACTTGTAAACTCGAATCATAACGCTTTTTGGTTTTGTTTTATTTTTCTTAAGTCACTAAATAGAGTCTAATGAAAATACCCAACGCTAATGGTGCTGTGATGTCCCCATACTTTATTGCTGACTATATATTTTCACAATCCTTTTCAGAGGCAATTTGGCAACACATACCAAGAGTCATGATGGCATTCGCATCATTTGCATAAGCCTTGGGGAGTATTTCCTAAGGTCAACATACATTAGGAAATCAGAGGATGGTTACTCTTGCACTCTGAAGAGTTTACGTCAAGGTCATTTCAGGAAATGCTTTCAGTGGCAAAGGCATCCTGGACACTCGCTCAGGAAGTGGCTCGGAGGACATTCTGTGGTCAGTCCCAAACCTCAGGAGGGTAGTGCACTTGCACAATGAGAGAGGAAGTCCAGTGCCAGGACCCACCCAGGGATGTGGCATGCAGGTCCAGGAGAAGAGGAGTCTTCGGAACCATACTATGGGCCAGCGTCCTCACCTGGGTCTTTGTGGGCTGTAGCAGGTCTTTGGAGACTGACTAGCAAGGCTGAAGTCCTGGGTTAAGAGTTCTGCCTTACAATCTGATTCACTGTCCCCTTTCATAAAGCAGAGGTAAAAGTAGTGCCAGGACTAATGTGATCATACACATCAGGTATGCATAGCTCAGTGCTGGGCATGTTCTGCTACTTACTCAACCTTGGCTTTGTGTTGTTAACATAGCTGGCAGAGACTCCAGAGGTCTGGTCCTAGCCTACCACTAACTAGTCAAGTGAGTTTGGACATATCAGTTAATCTCCCAGAGAGCTGGGCTGGATTAGCTGATCTCTTTCACCAGCATTTCAATGTTGCTGCTGAGACAGTCCTGGCTCCCCTGGGGTTTAAGAGCTTATACTACTTGGAGTCAGATGCACCTACATATAGACCCCGGCTACGTCTACTTGTAGCAATGTGATTTGGGGCATATTATTTCACCCTTCTATGCCTCCATTTTCTCACTAATAAAATGGGGCTAACATGAGCCTTTGAAAGGGTTCCAGGAGGGGGTAGCAGATTGGCTGGCCCAGGTGAGGGTTCCTTAGAAGGAGCCCTTGCAATTGTGATTTATTTTTATGTACCACATTTTCTTGATCCATTCATCTTTTTTTATTATTACAACATTTCTTACATACATGACAATAGTGGAGTGCATTACATTCATAATTTTTTTTGCATTACAATTGTTAATATGCCTTTATGAACAATTTACCAAATCTCTGTTTGTATATATGGTATGTTGACACCAAATTCACATCTTCATACATGAATTTTGTGTAATGATGACCGTCTCCTTCCACTATCCTTGCTATTGTGATTCTAACTAGGTCAGAGTCACATGACCACAGATTTTTGACATTGGTAGGGTTGTTAGAAGTATAGTAACCATAGTGATTTCAAATATTATATTTCTTGTCCATATAAACTATAATTTGTGCTGGGAATTAAAAATATTTTACAGTAAAATTTCTTGTTCCTAGGTAGGTTCAGAATTCTGAATAATCCCAATATGCTTTGATTTTGGGCTGCAATTTAAAAGTTCCTGTTCTAAACATTGTACATTGTACATTTAAATCATAGCTGGAGGAAGGCAGATGGATGATGTTAACCAATGATGAGGGTCAAGGGTGATAAAATTATTTTGGAAATGCTATGGAATAGAGATGGAGTCGCTAATGAAAACTACCAGGGGGAATTCTGTTGAAGTGTGATCATGCAGTTTGCAATTAGCTAGTTCTAGAGGAAGTTGTCGAAATTCTTGCTCCCAGGACTAGCAGTATAGAAACAATGTTCTTAGCAACTGAGGATTCGTTATTCTATGGGATATCATTTTCTGTTTTAACCTTCCATCTGCCTTACAGCAATATGTTGGATATAAATAGTTCCACACCAGCAAATTAGGATATGAAATAACTTCTAATCCCATCTCTTACACCCCTCTTCATGCTGTCTCACTGTTCTCTCTCATGCTTGGTGTGAAAATTCCCGAAGGGCAAAGTCACATAGCTACTCCTGTTCTAAAATTAGATCTGAGTGATGGTGAGAAATTTGGAAACAGTCACAGATCTTAAAGAATTCCATTAGTGTTATTGATGTGCCACATTATATGCTTTTAATGGGATCATTAGCCAAAGGATAGAATAATAAAAATTTAAAGCTAGAGTAAAGCTAAAGAGGTAAACTAATCCAAACCATTTATTTCACAGATGACAAAATGAGACTAGGAGGTGAAGTGACTTTCTCAAAGTCACTTGGTGAGTCAGTGGCAGGGCTGGGGTGGGTACCCAGTCCTGGGCTCTACACCCATCCTGCTCCCAATAGATGATGAAGTCCTTAAACTTTCCTCACATCTCATGATGACATCATGGGGACTGACTATCTGGGGAGCAATAAATGTTTTATGAAGTTTATGAATTCATGTGAAATAGTATTATAGGAGAAATGCAAGGCCTTCTGATTCTCTATTCTTGCCATTATTAATGAGCCTTTGGATGGTAGAGGGAAGAATCTCAAAATTACAAAGTGATGAATATCAGCCCCAAAGCTTAATACGTAAAAGCTCAGTAACTCACCAGAGACTAAAACCATTGAAATTTGCCATTATGCCTTTTAATTCAACACAATGCTCTAAAATTGTATTTTCAGTTACACTGAAAAAGTATACATCAAGAAGGGAAGATGAGAAAGTTGAGTCCCCATTGTTCATCCAGGAGAAGCAAGGGGGAGCGCAGATGGTGACATTCTCAGGGGGATCATGCAGAGCCCAAAGTGTCACGTGTGGTCATTGCAGAAGCACATGATCTGACATTAAAAACACCCACATTTTCTAAAAAGCATAGAATACTATTTATTTACATATGTAGCAGAACTGTTTCTATACTTGAGCCCAGGTCTGTCTGACTGGATTCCAAGCTTTCATCTGTTGGAAAGTTTTGATAATTGCAGAACAAGTGAAGGGCACAATTAAAATCACCTAGAGAACCATCATCTAGACAGTGCCATCAAAACCATTTGGTATCTGATATTTTTGCTATCATTTACTCGATCATTAGACATATTCCCCTATATTTTTTTTCTTTTTAAAACTACAGATAGGAAGGAAGACAGGGACAGAGGTAAGTGGTAGAGGTAGTGATGGTGTTGTTGGTGGAGGTGGTGAGTGTGTGTGTGTGTGTGTGTGTGTGTGTGTGTGTTGGAGCTGGAAAGTGGAGGATCTGGGGACAGATGATGGACATCTTTGACAGCCTGAACTTTTGAAAAGTGGTGGTTTTCAACTGTTGTTCAGGCTACGGGGGAGGATGTCGGCAGCCTTTACGCCACATAGTGAGAGCAGAGCTTGTATTATGATGTGCGGCACGTGCTCGCGCATGCAGCTGAAACAGAGGCTTCATGAAGCAGCACTTACCTTTCTGGTAGGCACACTTTGTTAGTTTTTGTTCTTTTTTCTTCTATCTGGTTTATTTTTTTACAATGCTGATCATGACTCATTAAACTGAAATCAGTCCATCCTTGACCAAAACTTCACTCTGAGGCCCAGAACTGTTTAATCAGCTTGGAGGCTACTCTTTTCCCGTATTGCTTCACTTTGGACAGGGTGAAGAGAGTAGCTGGGAACCCTGAGTTAGGGAGAAGGGAGAACGTGAGTGGTGGAATGAGAGGAGGGGGTTCAAGTCTGTGTCCTTGTTTCCTGGGTAGGCTTCTTTGCTGAATAAGGGGCTAACTCCACCCACCCCCAGCTCTTACCCCAACCAGGACCAGGCTACATGAGGTTACAAAGTGTGTTTGTTTGTTTATTTACTTTACTTTCTTTCACATAGAGTGTGGCTTTGGTTTTAGTGATAACAAATAAAAACCGAAATGTTTTGGAGAAGGTGGGCAGAGCAATAATAAGAAAATATCATGATATGTTGAAATTCTGGAACGTAAGGTGTCCAGACGGTGACCCCCAGAGCAGGACTGTGCCCTCGTGCCTTCAGGGTGAGCTCTGTAAGCAAAGAGCAGATGCTCTCTTCACCCTGTGGCTGCTCATCCTCTGCGGAGCTTCACTGGAGGGTGTTCACCCAGGCAGAAAATAGAGCAATAAGGACAAAAGGAGGTCTCGGAACTGAGTAGCCTGCCCTGTGCCACAGAGTGAAGTGTGGTCAGTGACGGCCTCAACACATGACCTTGGTCCCATCAGTGATCATACTCTCACCCAGGGACAGCAGCCGTGCCCCACACTGTAGCAATCTGCTCCTCCTGTCTGTGGAGGGGTTGGTGTGAACCTACTGTGCTACCAGTCCTGCAGAAGTCCTGCACATACGGCTCAGTACATGACACCTGACGATGGTAACAGATGGCCATGCACTTGCCATGCTGTCCTTTATATCATTATTTGAGAATGTACTCCTCAACTTACCAAAAATGTTCTAAAATTGTGTGCTGTGGGGCCAGCAGCAAGTGCAGACAGAGCTCCAGAGGTGGCGTTGAGTGGTTGACCTACACCATCTAGGTGTGTGCATATGTCCTCTGACGTTGGCTAACGTGAGTTTCTCAGAGCCTTCACCATCATTCAGTAATGTGTGACTGGACAGTAGAGTCTAAACTATAAACATACTTACGAGTTATTTTGATTTGTTTCGCTATCCAAAGGCCTAGAAAGAAGTATGTCATACTACTCAAACATGATTTTCTTTACCTGGCCAGATGATATGAAGCATGTATTTTTTTTTCTTGGTGATATTCTTAGTTTTTCAACTTTTAAAGTTCAGCAAAAGTTACTTTTGATAACGGCTGAGGCAGGCGGTGTATCCGTGAGCCATCCCGCCATCAGGCAGGAACATCCTGGGGAGGGGGCAGAACTTCAGGCAGGCTGGCTTCCCTAGGTCAAGGGCAAAGCCGTGGTGGGGCCCAGCTGTGAGCTGTCAGCCCTCTATCCTCCCTGAAGGAGTAGGAGGAGGTCTCTGTGTGGCCCAGTGTCTACCAAAGTCCACCCCTTGCCTGCCTCAGATGCTCTTCCCTCATGTTCTAGGCTCACCTCCTCAAGGATGGCATCTCCAGGCTCCTGGCAGGTCTCGCTTTGTGAAGATGGTTCCTAGAGAAGGAGTAGTGGGACCGAGTTCAGCCCCATCAGTGCACCTGGAGTTGGGGCCCAATCGATGCTCGTCCTCCCCCTCCTTTACTACCGGCTCAGGTTCCCTCCAACCTCAGCTGGTGGCCCAGCTGGACACAGAGGCCAGGCCACCATCCCGTTGTACCCGAAGGGAGCTCAGTTTCTCCTCCTCTTGTCCTTCCCCGGCCAGGCAGCATTTTTCTTCTTACTGTAGAAATCTGGGCATGGGTGTTCTGAGGGACACCCCAGGATGTCACATGGGTGTTCTGAGGACACCCCAGGATGTCACATGGGTGCCAAGTGCTTTATTCCCTGCCCCTGTAGAGAGCAGCCTACATCCACCTGATGATGCAGGCCCATCACGTCTGTGACCAGGTGAGTCCTTCCTGGACACATATCCTTTTAAAAAAATGACCTCTTTTAAGGTAGGATTTACACAGAATTAAACTCACGTGCCTGAAGTGTAAGTGTGATGAGTTTTGACTCATTATCCCCACTATCAAGAAATAGGGCCTTCCGTTGCAGAAAGCTCCCTCTTCTCCATGAATATTGAGTTAGCGCTTGCCCCCTATAGGGTGTAGACATGGTTTTACTTTCTTTAGAATTTAATATTAACGGAATGATCCAAGAGTCTTCCCTGTGGTTGCATAATGCTGTTGTCTCCTCCTTTTTCCTGCCGAGGAGCGTTCCACTCTAAGGATATACCAACAGTTTGTCTGGCCAGACATGTCTCAATTCCTTCTTGGGCAGTCTCCAGTTGGGCCTATGAGGACTAGAGCTGCTATAAATACTCACGTCTTTGTGTGGACATATGTTCTCATTTTTCTTGGGTAAATACCTAGAAGCAGGATTGCTGGGTCATATGATAAGCATATGTTCAACTTTATCAGAAACCGCCAAGTTATGTTCTGAAATGGTTGTGACATTTTATATTCAAGCAGTCACGTTGGAGCGTCCCAGGCAGCCCACTCTTTTTTTCTTTTTCCTCAGGGAGAAGCTGAGATAATTGATTCTAGATATCTTTTCTAAATATAAGTTATGAATTCCTCTCCACATACTGCTATTGTGGTATGCAGCCATCTTGATAGGCTGTTGTTTATCATTAAATAAAACATTTAAAATTTTCCTTTATGGTTTCTTCTTTGATCCACTGGTTAATTAACCATGAAAACATGAATTTCCAAATATTAGTAGATTTCCAAGGCACCTCTCTGTTACTGATTGCTGAGTTAATTCTGTTGTGGTCCGAGATCACATTTTAATAGAATTTCAGCTCTTTTAAAGTTGCTGCCCTGTGCTGTGGAACAGTGTATGTTCCCTAGTGGCAAATGTTTATGTGTATTTACAAAGAATGTGGTTTCTGCTTTTGTTGTGCACAGTATTCTATAAAGTGTGATTATGTGAAAAAAACAGTGATCTTGCAAAGCAAAGTTTGGTTCCTTCTCTTCCATTCATGAATGAGGAGAGCAGTGCTTCTCTTGGCAGAGGCGTGGGCCTCTTTTCTGGGTTCAGAGGGGCCAGGGAATCTGCCATTGACCTGTGTCCCCAGCCAGGCCCTTGAACTTGACACAGCACTTTCCCGAGTGGTGAATCCACTCTTGGTATAATGGATTCTGAGCCAGATCATCAGCTTTCTGCACCCTTTAGTTGCAGGAGGTGAGAGTCTCTGTGCGTGGTTTGAAGGAGCGCCCTGGCTTTCATACCTCACCTTAATCACCAGCGGCTTCTCCTTGAGTTCCCAGTGGCCATCTCATCCCATAATCCAGATAATTACTGTTTCCCCTCAGTCTCTCTAATGCGGAGGCTTTGCAACCATCAGCATTTCTCTTCCATGGGTACCCCATTTCAGTTCTCAGTTCCCTCCCACTGTCTCCCAGAGGTGATTAGCACTCTACCATGGGGTGGGAGGTGGGTGGTCTGGCTCCCAGATCCCTACTTCAGAGTCTGTAAGCAAGTGAGGGAAGCAGGTTTCTATAAAGAGAGAGGTTGAACTGTGAGGCCTTTGCAACTGAACTTTGGTCCAACAGGAAGCTGGGGAACATAAAAGCTTCCCCATGGAGGCCTCTGCACACCACAGGGAGCAGTCTTTGGAGCAGGATGCATCAAGGAAAGGAGCATATCCTAGTGCAAGACAGCTCCCTGCAGCTGGAGGTGGTGCTGAGAGAAAGACTCAGCTGCGGACCCCTGATCAGCACCCTGGGAACTCCACAGTGTTGGGGGATCTGGATGGCATATTGCCACACCCGCTCCACCATGGCTAACAAATCCTGAATGCTGCCACGCTTTAAGAGGTCACCGATGACCTCCTGATCCTTCTGCCTGTCACTTCCAGTATGACCATTAAAACAGAGCACAGAATACAAAGACACAGCTATAGTTTCTGCAGATACTTTATTTGCATCTCCAGGTGGAGTTTATTGAAGATGGAGAGTCTGGTTTTTTTCCTTACCTCTCTCACAATTCTCATCCATATGGCCACCAACTTTATCTATGCCATCCCTTTATGCTTTTTATGTTGGAGACGTCCTGGAAATCTCTGAAGGAAGGCAGGGGAAAGAAGTTCATCCCGGGCTACCACTTTTGGCAGGGCAGGTTGTGAACTGCACAGCTCTCCATGGAGGTTTTGAGTGAAACAAAAGGAGGAGGCCCTCCCCGTTTTTTCCTAGACAATTTTATTTCTACAAATTATGCCCATCACATTTCCTATAGGTTTTAGCATAAGTCATACTTGGCTTTGGTAATGGAAGTGGGAAGAAAGAGAGAGAAAAAAAATTAGAAGCATAGAAAGATTGGTTTTTGTGTGAAATCAGCTCAGATGGAGAAGGCATGAGGTGGGAAGACAGCATAAGGTGTAACTTCATGCAAGTGCTCAGGAGAGTGAATTGGGGATTGTATAGCCGAGGAGTTGGTCAGGGATGGTAAAGAGAGGAACTGGCCACAGAGAACAATAACGGGACATAGTTGCCCCTTTGTGGTATAACTCTGGGAGAAGCAGACCTAGGCACCACTCTGCAGACTGCCCTCATTAGAACAGGAGCCACAGAGGGATGGGTAGGTTATCTTTGTATGGACAGTGACTCAGAGCAGGTGAGAAGGTCTGCAAGAGCAGATGACTTCACATTTACTGTACATTTACCTTGATCATCATATGGCTGATGGCCCCCTTCCTATCTGCCTCTAGAGAGAATTACTAGAAAATTTAAACGTTGCAACTTGAAAGCTTGACCCACACAATCAGAAAGTAGGATACAGCTGTGGGTGTGGGTGAGCAGAAGTAACCCCAAACAAGAAAGCATGTCTTTTTTAGAATTGATTTTTATGGGTGCATTTATATAATTATAATGGAATTTGTTGTTATATATTCATTCATGCACACACTCTAACAATATCATTTAGTCAGTTTTGTTCCCTAGGACTTTCCTCCCCCCTCCTCCATGTACAAATCTCCTTCTAGTCTTTATGTTCATTCTACTGAGTGCCACCCCTGATGCAATCATTGGTAGGAGAGGGGGTGGTAAAATGGGAAGGACTGACACTTAGTGATGTTCCCTCCATTCATCATCTACCTCTACCTAGAAAGCCACCCCAAAACTAAAGGGTTAAAAAAACATGTTATGTGCTCATGATTCCAGGGGTCAGCAATATGGGTTGGTCTCAGCTGGGGGTTCTTCTGCTGTCACACCTGGGTCACTCCTGTGGCTGCTGTCCTCTGTGGGCTTGAGCTGGGTGTTCTAAGATGAGCTCACTCCAGGGCTTGGCCCCCCTCTACCTGGTTCTCATTGCAAAGAGACCAGTCCCAGCTTCTTCACGAGGTGATCTCAGGTTCCAAGAGGGTGAGAGCAGAAAGACGTAGCCCAGGCTCTGAAGCTCCATGGTGTCACAGGGTCACACCCACTGCACTGTATAGCTAAGTAAGTCACAAGTTCTGCGGGGACTGAAGGAGTGTGGGCAGATTCCTTCTCATCATGGAAGAAGGTGGCAAGTCACAGGACATGGCTTCCAGGAGGTGGGAGATTTTTGTGGCCATCTTTGAAAATAATCTATCACATGTCTAAGGCTAGTGAGGGAACGAGGAGACATTAGCTAGTCCTGCACCTTTCACTTGTTAACCAGTTGGCCAAGATGAACAGGGAATGTTTCCTTTTTTAAAAAAAATGCTCTACATTTTAAGAAGTATTTATTTTTTAGTTGTAGATGGACACAATTCATTTATTTTATTATTATGTGGTGCTGAGGATCAAACCCAGTGCCTCACGTATGCTAGGTGAGCACTCTACCTCTGAGCCACAACCCCAATCCAAAATGTTTCCTTTAAAGGGGGGAAATGATCATCCTAATATCCCAATAGACATCTGTCACTGTGTAGGGGGTCAAAAGTCAGTGACTCTGCCAGTACAGGGAGGTTTAAATACTTCAATGAATGTTCAGATGTTTTTAAATTACTTATCTATGAATGTTTTGGTGTTTTTGAAGTAAGGTTAATGATGCCATTAGAAGAACGTTCTAATGCTTGCTCTGCTAAATATACAACCATAATAAATTGCTGGCCATCTTCTTACATTAGAATTGTAAATGACCTTTAATGTGGCCTGCTATTTTTACTTGATGAGAAACTACATCAAATTATTGACATCTACAAATACTGTAAATGGAAATGACTTATCCCCAGGAAGCACAGGCCACTTTGTGAGAATTTGATGATTTCAGTGGTTAAAAAGAGGAGAAGAGTAATTGGGATGAAAGTGAATATTTTCTGCACACCTACTATGTGCCAGGCATGCTATATATGTTAACTCACAGTTCCCAATAATCCCACGTGTTGAGTAGTACAATCATTCTTTTTGCTGACGAAAAACCTGAGGTTCAGCAAGGCAAATGCCTTGTCAAAAGTCGTCACTTTGATAAACAGTTGGAAGGCCAGGAGTCAACCTAAATCTCCCCCAGCTCATTTCCAATGTTAATGAGATTGATATATATTATATTATATATATATATATATATATATATATATATACACTAATATTATGCACATTTTAGCATACTTTCAAAAAAATCCAGTTCATAAACTTTTTTTCTGCTGCCACACTTCATGATTATACTCTTTAATGATTGCATAATATTTTCATATTCCTTTGATATTTTGGACCCTGATTCAATTTCACCATTCTCTTGATTTGGATATGTAGGTTGTTTATGTTAGGGCTCAGCACCATGCATTAGATTAAATATGTCCTAATAAAACTTCTAGGGATGATTGTAACTATTTTCTGTATCAAATGTTGTGTTTATAGCTCATGTGGACTTTGTCATTCTTTTTAATTTTCTTTTGTCATTTTCCTTGAAATGGAATTTATTAACAAGATTAGACCTGCTTAGATAATTGTAAGTACGTGAAATTAGGCACATTCTTATTGCCTAGTATTTTCACTCATGATACCCAAATCCTCTTGCTTACTTCAAAAGTGGTTCCTTTCTCAGCACAAACCTGTTTGCATTGTAAAGCAGCATTTTCTGAATCACATGAAAGGGTGAGTTTCTGATGTCACAGAGCAGAGTAGGGTGGCATCCAAATAAATGCACATCTCACCTCTAGCCAGTAGATGTCTCTGTTTCATTCACCCTCCATTGCAGGTTTCTCCTGAATGGGAAAACTTGGGAGCAAAACCTTGGGCAGGAGGTTGTCTCTTGTTACTTCCCAATAGCCTCCTCTGTCCCTTGTCCTCTCCTCTCACCTAGTTCCCTGATTGGTAGTAGAGGCAGGAGTGCCATTTGAGTTTAAACACATTCTCTACTTCACCAAACCTGTTTTTGCAAACCGCTTGGTTACCGAAAGCAATCTCCAGAGCCGAAGCCTTTCTCTTTAAATAGCACCATTCTCAAAACTAAAAGCTGTGTTACTGAGTCATAACAATTAATTACATTCAGAGGTGAGAAGACAGGATTTAACGCTCTAATGCGATTTGAATTTAGGCTGCTATCTCATCCCACTGCTATTTAAAACAAAATCACTTTTCCACGGAAGCATCGGCAACTAAGGATGGTTTCAAAGCTTAAGTCTGAAGACATCCCTGGCAACCGAATATTCCCATTTTAGCTTCCTGGGAGGTTTCAGATGTATGTTTGGATTTTCTAGAGAAGTGGGGGCTCAGAGATCTGTTATTTCCACCACAAATTTTCTAACTGTGGCAGGTGTGCAGGGTGCATTATTAGAAAAGGGAGAATATTGGCTCAAAACAGAAATCACATCAGCAAATATCTAAGGCACCTTTCCAGATGGGGCTGGCAGCCATACCTCAGGAGAAGGGATGCACTGGAGGTTCCGAGCAAGCACAGGGGCTGCAGAAGGGGCTGAGAAGGTTTAAGTGGTTTTTGGGCAGCAGGACAAGGTCTTTTGGATGTCTGGGAGACAGAGGCCAGCTCCTCAGAGACAGCTCTGTGGCTTTGCCAGAGGCTCCTGGAGATCACGAGGGTTCTGGACTTGCCTGCAGGGCAGCATCACGTAGTGACTGTACCATCCAGAAGGAGCTGCCTGGAGCCCTGGATGTACATGGCCACTCTCTTTTGTGGGGCTTTGTGAGCCATGCACTCCGGAAGCCTTGAGAGATGGGGTTTCCATTCCTACGATAGATGCTGGAATGACCCCATGAGCTAAGGGCTGGATTCTGTAGTGCCTTGATCCCTGGAGATCACTGCTCCTGGGGGTGAGGGAGATGGACAGGCACGGGTGCTTATTTTGGCATTGCACAGGTAGTCAGGCTCCAGGTGTCTCTGTTGGAATGCTCTCAGGACCCTTTCCTGCCAGTGCTGCTGACCTTTGGAAATTGCCTTTCAGAAGCCTGGGGCTGTTCTCTTCCTATCCTTCTCTCTTCCTTCCTTGGGGTTCTGGAAGCTCTTCCCACGGTGTTCTTCTTGCACACTCTTCACCAGCCCTGCAGACTCAGCTTGACATCCCAGTCCCACCAAGCTCCCCTGATTCCCCAGCCCCAGATGGTTTCTCTTTCCATAGTCTTTTCAGAGGAGGGAGAGGCACGGGACATGAGCTGAAGTCATCTGAGTGCACACTCTCCAGGTCATCTACTGGCTTTGTGATCTGGACAAGTGATCCAAACTCCACAAGCTTCATTGTTTCATCCCCACGGTGCTAATATTAACATTTCTCTAGCTGACTTGCCAGAGGACAGGGAGAGCAGGGCCTGCACAGGAAGGGAGGGGGGGTCTTTCAGGACAGCCAGCACTAGCCTGTGAGCTCAGGCCAGGGAGCCTGGGATGGCTTCCTTTTGGGTTTCAGTGCCTCCTGAGCACCTGGTGGATCTCAGGAGTCCTGTAGCTGATGGGGCTTGTGCCACCCTTCTCACCCCTCACCATGCAGATCCCTCCCCTCTTCCATATCTCACAACGGGCATTCCCCAGGGCCCTGATCTCAGAAGCTCTACTCTTCCCTTCTTAGGACATCCACCCTGTTACATTTTCTTCCTGACATTTATCACCACTGGATATAGCAACGGCTTGTTCATGTGTTTTCTCCATCATAACTATCTCCTCCACCTAGAATGCAAGCTCAGGAGAGCAGGAACACGCTCTCATATTCTGCCCCACTGGATTCTCGGAACCCAACACAAGGGCAGGAGCATAATAGGTGCCCAGTTAAGTCGAAAGGGAAGAATGAATGGAGGTCTCTCTCCAGCACAGTGCCAGGCACGTCACCAGCGCTTCTGAGATCCCGGCTGAATGGAAGCCTGGGACCCCCAGGACTATGCCTGCCTTTTATAAGAAGCCACCTCCCCCAACAGTCCCCAGGCCCTTTCTCCCAGCCAGGCTGTCCCCCTTTCCAAATCCTATACTACTGGGGCTTCCCCTGTTCTGGCCTCGGCATTCGTGCCTTGCCAGGGTCCCGGGACCGCCGGGTCTGTGCCCCCGACCCCCCCACCATTGGGCCCCGGGCGCCCGCCCCGGGCATGCTCAGAGCGCGCAGGTCCGGGCGGCGGCAGCGGCGGCGGCGGCGGGGGGAGGAGGGAGCGGCCGCCGCCGCCGCCGCCGTGCGCTCGCGGGCCCGGGCGGAGCTGCGCAATCCTCTCGCAGCTGCGCCAGGACAGCCGGCGCGCGGCCGAGCCCACAAGTTGCCGGCAGCAGAGCGCCGCGCCGCCTCCTCCAGCTCCCAGCCCTCTGCGCCCACCCCGCAGCGGTGGCCGGCGCCAGGACGCACATCCCGCCGACACTCACCCCAGATGTGAAAGCGGGACTGCAGCCCCTCACCCCCCGGCGCGATCCACAGAGTCTCGCCAGCCTCTCCTCCGTCAAACCCCACGGCTGGAAGATGTGGCAGCCGGCCACCGAGCGCCTGCAGGTAAGGAGACCCAGGAGGCCGGGGGCCAGCCTGGAGGAGGAGGTGACCGGCTGGAGGAACCCAGTTGGTGATGCCGCTGCCCACTTGCTGGGGATTTGCCCTGTAAGAAGCATCCATGGGAACTGGATGCTGTTGGCTTCACCCAGAGCCGGGTACCCTGCGAGGGTAAGGGGGTGATGAAACCGAGGACCACACTGCTTGGAGCCTTACAACTTTTGGCTTGGAGGTGTTTGTGTGCGAGTTGGTATAAATAATGTTGGGTTTTCTGAGCAGCAATTTTAGATTGCATTCCACTGACACAATTTACTGGTCTGGGATTAGGATTATTTGAATCCAGATTTTTTTTTTCCTTTTTGTCTCTAGGAAAGACAGAACAAATGATTTGTGAAAGCATCCATTTGCCAATATAATTTGGATATGTCAAGCTTGGTTTGGCTTGGTCATGGTATGCTACTTATTTTATTTTCCCCTTATTCATTGGCTCTCTTCCTTCATCTCTCCCTGAATCCCAGCTCCTCCAGATATTTGAAAGTCAGAAGTTTAAGTTCAGGCAGGAATAGTTAAGTCCCCTGTTACCCCATCAAAAGTTTTTCATAGCTTGGTCCTGAAATGCCATACTGCCTGTGATTTGGATTCTTCTGAAGCTAGGGAGTTGAAGAGCGGGTTCAAATCAGAAAAAGGGATATTTTTCCCAGTGATACTCCTTCAGAGACACTTTGGGTCTTGGGATGGCCCTGTCTGCAAGGTTCGATGACTGCCTTCGATGACTGCCTTTTGCCCACAGATAGTCTCTGGAGGGGGTGGGGGGGGGGGAGACAGCTACTCTCCACTGAATCCTGCAGTTAAACTTTTGGCAGGCTCAGAGCCATATTGTTTTGTAGTAAACTTTAAAGAAGTGTTTAAGTGGTAAAATAGAGCACCCCTGGAGGCTGAGCATCTCTGAAGACTTAGGACAGAGAGGCCAGGAGTCCTGGCTGGCTTGGGCGGTTTCCTCAATGAACATTCCAAGCCTCAAAGAGACAGTCAGTCCCTCAGACGCTGGGCAGGCCAACTTTTGCCTGTTAGTCCTCATACCAAGGATTAACCTGCAGAGGGCATTGCATTTAGCAGAAACAGATGCCCCACAGCTCCATTCCAAGTCTCCCTGGCCATGATTTTTGGGGAGTGTGTTCACTTTAGCAAAGCCCCCAGACCAGTTTCTTGGGGTCTCAGACAGAATAAGCAAGAAAACCTGCTGCTGGCTTTGAAGATGAAGAGGTAGGTGACCAGGTTCCTGACACCCCTGTCTTATTAGGTGAACCTCAGCAGTGAGCCCAGTTATAATTGGCACAAGGTGATGTAAATGTATTTTGGCAGCGGCACCAGATGTCAGTGGTGCATTTGAATTCCTCCTTTAGAACAAGGCATGATTTTGATTTCAAAGAAGCAAAATGATTGATGGGAGGTGGTGACTCCCATCCAAGAGCAGAGAGTAGCTTTTGGAAGTCCTTACAGAGATGTGGTCCCAGTTCCTGGAGGTGGTATTTATGGCCTGGTGATCTGTGCCTCTGAAGAGTTTGTAGATTTTCATCTCTTGAAGTGATTCCTACTGGCTTGTTTCACTTAGAGAGTCCTGTCAGCTCTGGAGCACGTGACTCTTGGCAGGCATGAGCTCTGGCTTGAGTCCTCCGTGGAGATCTTTCCCTGACTGAAATGTTTCCCTGCTCTTCTGTGAAATGTGCACACGTGCGTTTGGCATGAATCTGGGGTTTTTTGCAGTTGCGTTTGCAGTGGGTTTGTTTTATTCCAGGGTGCCATGTGGAAAGAGCATGGTTTTAAGTTTTTCAAAAACTCTGGTAATAAACAGGGCTTATCACGAAGATCCAGTCACTGTCGGAAGGCACTTACCGGTCTAGTCTCCACTTGAGATCCCCAAATTCAAATCGTTGCGTGAAGCCGTTTCTTTTTAAAAAATACATCTCAAGGCTTGAGGTTATCCAAGTGAGCCCACTGGGAAAAATCTTCACACTCATGGCTTCTTCCAAACAGCCACTGGACTCTTCTTAAAAACACAGAATCTGTAGACCTGTATGTTTTTCCTTTTTGCTTCTCGGGGAGGGAGCCGTGACAGTGAGGTGGTGAGTGAGCTGCTTGTAATAGTATTTTATTTACATTCTTTGTGGTTGTCTTTGTCATGGTCTCTGTTTCCTGTCTGGGATTTTTTTCCTTCCCCTTCGCCCTCAGGCATGATCATATAGAAAGGGTGGCTTCCGATTCCTCAGTGAGTAGGATGCTTTACCAAGCCCAGAAGCCAGGCCAAGGACACACATTAGAAATGGCGTTGAATGGGAAAATAGATGGTGGCCCCTCCCGGGTATCAGACCCAGCCTCTCCCCTCCTCTCATGCAACCTCACTCATTTTTTTTCTCATTAATTTTTGATACAAACGTTATAACTGGGACAAGCTGCAAGGAAGAAAATGCTTCAAGGAAGCCTCTCCAGAGCTTCCAAATGGGATCAAGAAATCAATCGATTGTATAAATACCTAGAAATCAAAAAAGGTGAGAGAAAAAAAGAACCAACGTCCTTTCTAGTTGATTTTGCCAGTTCCTGGAGGGCGATGCTGATTCGAAGGCTCCATGAGAGTGTGGCATGGCTTTGCCTAGAGAGTCACCTTTTAACTAATTGGCTTTTGAATGTGGCAATTGGTTCCCGGGCCCAGGAGAGGGTATCTCTGATCAGATTTGATTATCATTATCATTGACCACTTGATGGCCAAGAAAGAAAAAAAAAAAAAAAAAAACGAGGCTGATATTTTCTGATATGAGGTTTAGGTCTTTGACCCAAATCCAGTAGAGGCGAAGGGACCTGTTGCCCTGAGCAGGGCTGAGCCGGGTGATTGCTCATTCAGTCACAGGGACTGCGGCAACTTCATCTGCTCCCTTGAATGTTAAAACTTGTGTCGCATCCCACTCGAGCCCTGGCCGGGAGCTTCTGCCATTAAACATATAATAGGATCAAAAGGAATGTGAAGATTTAAAATACCGCCCCGATTTTTAAAAATGTAAATATGAAATTTTCCCTTTTCACCTTCTCTGCACAGTGAACTTTTTTTTTTTTTTCTTCTTCCTTGCAGGGACTCGGTAGGGTTATAAATTTTTAAAGAAGCAGATTTGAAACAAGCTCTTTTCAGGCAAGTAAAGTGGACTTCTCAGTAGAAAAAGGCTCATTATTGCTTTTTTAAAATAGAGACCAGATTACTTCTGACCTTGATATTTAAAATTTTTCATTGGATTCCTGATTGGCTTAATTGTTGTGCTGGGTGGATCCCTTCAAAGTAGCAAACCCATCTGTGCCAAATGTGGGCGGACTTTGCCATAAGGATCATGTATTTCCCCAGAGAAAATGTCTTCGGTGAGCTACTAGATGCTTTTTATGGAGGACAGGAAAGGAGACAAGCAGGAGAAAGATGAGACAAGACTGAGTTCCAGACAAAGGAGGCCACACTTCCTCAGTGTCGTCGTTATTTAAGAATAGGGTGGAGCTCAGTGTCAGAATTTATCAGAAATAAATTTAAATTCTAGCAAATTCTAACCATGGAGTCTATGAAACTGTCTTTCCACGGGGTGTTTAATAAAGGCTCCAATGCAATCGTTTGCCTGTCTTTCCTGAGATTCGGGTTTTCCATGGCAGAATGTGTAACTTTTCATCCCTGAGGCTGGATTTTGGCTTCCCACCGGGGCCATGCTGTCCTCACCCATCCTTCTTCACTTTTATTTTGGTCAAGGCCTGTGCACAGGCATTTCCAAAAGAGGGTGAGATGAGGGAGTGCAGGAGAAAAAACACATCCTAAAGACCTTTCTTTTGGTTTAACTTTGGGCTGATAAAGAAGGTTGAAGTTCTCAACTAAATATTGTTGGAGGAGTTAGAAGGTAAGAGGACTTCTTTCCCCAGGATGGTCTTGCTCTTGCCCTGTCTTGATTTGGAGCGTGGATTATTCTAGATGTATTTCTCTATGATGACGCCGGTTTCACTTTTCCCCTGAGAAGTGACACTGAAGAACCCTCCAACACGTCAGCTGCAGCCCATTAGACCTGGCTCATCAGGCAGAGGGAGAATGTTGGCCAATCTGATACTTTTCCAGGCAGACCAAATTGACAGCAGGGACTCCCAGCAAGGACAGGAAGAGAATGGCTGGCCTTTATGGAGTGTGCACTGTGTGTGTGGCACTGTGTTGAATTTATTTGAATTACTGAGCTCATTTATCCCCCATAACCATTCTTACCCCCATTTCATAGATAAAGAAACTGGAGGCCAGAGAGTTGGAATGATTTGTGTGGGCTCAGGCCGCCAGAAAAGAACTGAGCCAGGGTTTGACCCAGGTGGTCTGGCTCTAGGCCTTCTTTCTCTCCACTTCACTGTGGTGCAGAAGGTCTAGAGACATTGTGCAATGCTGTACACGTGTTCCCACTGGTGCCATGAACCAACGGAATTAGCGCAATAGCTGATTTGCTGGCTCCAAGAGGCTACTCTCATATTCCTGCTGAAGCGGTGCAGTTGCCTGTGTTGGGCCAAGGCTCCCCTGTGTTTGGTGTCCCAGATCTTTGGGAGAAATAAACCTCTGTATCATACTTAGGCTGAAATTCCCAGGTGCCTTTGAAACTCTCTTCAGCTGAAGTACACAGCCATTTACCCAGAATGGAGACCTTGGAAGATGCTAATCAAGCTGGATCACATATGTGGTCATCCCAATTTTAGACAAAGCGTGGGGAAGGAGAGACGATAGGAATGTTCCAGAGCAGCTGCTTAGAAAGCAGCAAGCCCTTCTCTTACCCAGGCACAGGTGTTTGGCCAAATCTGTTCTGCTTTCCTTTTCATCCCATATAGTTGCAGGTAAGCATGAAGCATCAGTCCTTATTGTTCATAAAGAAAAACTGATGACCAAGTTATATTGTTCTATGGTGTACATGAAAAATATGTAACAACAAATCCTACCATTAGGTACCACTATAATGTAATAATAATAATAAGAAGAAGAAGAAGAAGAAGAGAAGAAGAAGAAGAAGCAACACTGTAAAAAAATGAGAGGAAGAAAAGTTGGGGTTTCATTGATGGGGAGCCTTAGTCTCTCTCAGAAGTAAAATGCTGTCTTATGTCATTGACTCTTTCTTCAAGTTCATCAGCAAAATCTCTTAACAAATAATTTGCAAAGTGCAAGCGCTGGGAAAACTCTGCCCCTTGGTTACCCGTTGCCTAATGGTTCTTTCATGTTGACTGCACTGGGTTATCTTGGAGTGTTAGGCAACTTTTGCATTTTGTTTGATGTTCCAGATTATCTCTCTCCTCCCTTCTCTGCACACTGACTCCATTCTGTCCTGAAAATTAGCCCTGGAAGACTCTGGAAGAGTCAGCCCCTCACAGTCCTGCAGCTCCTGGGGGTCAGGCTGCCTTCCAGGGGAGTCTTTTACTCCATGAATAGCAGCAGTCCAGGGGCTTGTTAGTGGTCAGCAAATAAAACCAGCCCAGAAATGCTCAATGGCTGCAGTGTGCTGTTCTGTCCCCAAGGGCACTGATCTAAACGAGAGCTTTATATGAGTAGAGCGAGAAGACATAGTTGAGATGTTTGTCCAAAGACTTCTGTAAAGTCTAGTGAAAGTGCTTTCCTATCAGTTATGTTAAAAAAATGAATCTTGATCCCAGTTGATCAAAATTAGTGATAAGGAATCACAGTATATTTGCCAGATTCCACCCCTCAGCCACAGACGGGAAGGATGGTGTCAAGGAACAGGAGGAGACCCGCTTTGTGCTTTGGGCATATTCCAAGACTCCCAAAGTCACAGTGAGCTCTTCCACTTGGTGCTGATGCCACGTAGGTCCCTCATGGGGCAGAAGTCCTCTTTTGCATTCTCGATGGCCCAGGACTTCTCCTCCCCATATGTTTCAACTAAGATCTTACTTGCATCAGGGTCATTCTGGCAATGACCTTGTTAGCCAGTTTTTTTCCTGAATCAGGAGTCACTTGGTTAAAAAAAATCAATGAAAAAACAGAACTGCCTTTCTATAAATAATTTTAACTCAATTGCTTATTTGCAGTGTTTCAGCATCGTTTTTTAACTTCTCTGAGTTTTGCTCTCCCTGTCTATAGAATGGAGACGTCTACTTTGCAAAGATTTTGGTATACAGTAAGTGCTCAATAGATAGGAGCACACCTGTCAGGGCTGGTCACCTTAGGAACAGGACCTGTGCTTGTCCCACACCTCACCTTCCTCTTGAGTTATAGGAAGTTGTGGTCCCCCGACTGTCATGACCTTTACGATTGGGAGTTTAGTTTTGTCAGTCTCATAAGCACAAAGGGGTTTCGAGGTGGCCCTGGGCTTGGGCAGCTGTCCACCCTGTGGTCTGACCGCTTGGGTCCTTGTTTTGGAGGGGCCTAGCTGTGGCTATCCTGAGTGGGTGTCTGTGGTGACCTCTGACACTTACTTAGTTTCTGCCAGGTAATGATCTCGGGTCAGGAAGAAGCCTTCCCTTTTGTACATAGCGGATGTCACGCTGAAGGTGACCATTAGCAAGTCCCATGTGTATCCTGCCATTGAGAGTCCACTGCTCCAAAAGATATTTTGAGTTGGTTAAGTCATTCTAAAAGCCACTAAACACATAGCTGCTGCCACTCAGGGACAGTAGGAAGGTCACATAGTGGATGGGTATTCCCAGGCATGTGGGTGCCCAGAGGGCCAGCAGAGGAAGCACTCGGAGCCAAGGTCCTGGGCCAGCCTTGCCTCATGGCCCAGCGATGCTGCAGCGGGAGTTGGCATCTGCCAGTGGCTTTCGTGTCATCTTTACCTTTCCTTTCCCGCCAGGTTCCCTTTCTATGGAGAAAATCAAGAAATATTATCTATGTTCCTCAAGACTCACCTTTGTGGAACTAGCAGCACTCTTAGGGAAAATAGCAAGAGCATCCAGCTTTTACTAAACACTGACTATATCCCTGGCTCTTATCTGTCCTCCCAGCGTGGAGGCAGAGCTGGGGTTCTCGTCCAGCTCGCTGGCTGCAGGGGCCACGATCCTCGGCAGCCTCTTGGATCATGCACGCAGAGCCCTTTTATTCTTGAGACGTTTCTAAAGGACAGGTTTTTTTTTTCCCCCCTCATTTATGGATGACATAATGGATGCCCAGAGAATTCAGGTTCAATCCAGGTTAGGTCTCTCTAACTCATTGCTATGGGTAACTTTCACTTGAGTCTGTGAACTAACTTTTTTCTCTGCTAACAGAGCTCTACCTTGATCAGGGCAAGGATGGTCAGGCCTTAGTGTCTGGGAGAGTGGTCCAGCCTGGCCATGACCATCTCATCATAGTTGGTCTTGGGTTTGCCAGGAACATTTTTAAATGTTGGCATACAGGAGAGTATCTATTAGGGATGGCTTCACTTCAAGTGAAGCTTCTTGAGGAAAGAGCCTTCCATACCCTCCTTTCTTTTTCCTTCTGTTGTGAGCAAAGCTGTGATGTCTGCCATTGTAACAGTGATTCTGAAGCCACAAATGATAAGGCCAAGAGGCAATCTGCCAGGAGGCTTGGATAAGATGGAAGGGACTTGGTTCATTAAGTGGCTGCTGAATTTACCTTCTAATAACAGTTCAGGTTGAAAAATTACCACCTTCTGGCATTTGCTTAAGCCTGTATAGTACACTAGTTGGGACTTCTAATTTTTTGTACCTTTGACGTTGCTACTGAGGGTTCAAACCAGGTTAGGTCTCCGTATTTTACTCATTGCTATGGGTTGAACTGTGTCCCCTCAAAAGATAAATTGAAGTCTTAATCCCTGGTGCCATGAATATAACTTATTTATAAATAAGGCCTGTGTAGATGCAGTCAGGTCAAGTGAGGTCATGTATAGGAGGCCACATGAGGATGGAGGCAGAGCATGGAGAGAGGCTGCCACAAGCCAAGGAGTGCCAGGGATTGTGGCCCCCACCCAGGGCTGGAAGAAGTGTGGGAAGTGTTCTTCCCTAGAGCCCCTGGATGGGGTGTGGTGCTTCTGGCATCTTGATTTTGGACTCCCATGAGACAGTTTCCGCTCTGCTGAGCTGTCCGGCATGCAGCAAAGTCATGCTGCCTCCTGAGTGCCTGCTCTGCTCCCAGTGGCCAGGGTGTATTGCCTGTGGGCCTGGGTGCCCAGGTGGGGTGCAGAGTTGCCAGGAGAAAAGGGCTCCATAACTGTCACTCTCCCTCGAGACTCGATCCATCCAGTTTCTTTGTGAGTGACAGATTCTACCACCCACTGTACAGCGGGACGGGCCAGCCATTCCTCTACTGTGAGTGTCATCCTGGTGGGGAGCAGCAGCTGTGGTCTCTGTCCCCATCTTCTGTTGTCCCCTAGGAACGGGCCGTGGGCTGGGTGGTGGCTGCTGGCTGTTTTCAGACTTGAATTCTTGGTAGCCTGGTGTACTCGTTGTCTAAGGCTGCCCCAATGACGTGCCACAGACTAGGTGTGTCGTCTACAGCTCTGGAGCCCTCCAGCAGCACTGGTACCTTCTGGACTGAGAGGGAGAATCAGTTCCAGTCTCTGTCCCAGCGTCTGCTGGTGTGCCAGGGTCTTCCACATCCCTTGGCTTCCGGTGGCATCAGCTCGGCTGTCCCACGATGAACTCCCTGCCGGTGTGTTGTCCAAACCTTCCCCTTACAAGTGCGTCAGTCATTCCTGTGGGTTCCGTGGCCTGCTTTGCTCCAGTGTGGCCTCATCTTTACTGATCACACATACAACTGCCCCATTTCCAAACAGGGTCCCATTCTGAGGTCCTAGGGGCTAGGATTCCAACATGCCACTTTGTGGGGGAGGTGGGGGAGTGGGGGTAGGGACCCAATGGAACCCATAACACTTTAGTGTAGAATTGGGTTTCTGCCATGCAGCAATCCATTTCTTCCCACTTGGCCAACCATCAGGGGGGAAAAAAGGGGGCAATGAGAATTTTGTTCAAGTCGTTGTACAGATGTGAAAAGGATTGCTACATCTACCGTGTGCCGAGGATTTAAATTAAAAAAAATATATATATACCTTTTTAGGAGAAGAAATCAGAGAGTTCAAAAGTATATAAAGAAGTTACTAACTTAGCCCATTCCCAGTTCTACCTCTGAAGAAATTTGTATGATCTGGTCAGTGGTTATTTTCCCTAGACTTTTGCAAACATATACAGATCCATAAATGCATGTTTAGGTTTTTCTCATGTATTTGGGTTCTGTAGCCCCCTGTCCCCACTTCACAGCATTTCCTGGGAGCCTTTTATGATCAATCCATGCAGCTCCAGCCTGTTGCTCTTGGAGCCTGTGCAGAAGTTTGTGGTAGAGTCCCGCTGCAACTCAGGCCTTCATTTCCCTGTGAGGGGGTGTTTAAGTTCAGTCCCTTGCTCTTTTACCTTTCCCCTGTAAACTGTGTGCTATAAGGATTTGTGCATACCCTCATGTGCTTGTGCCTGTGTTTCTTTATTTCTGAACTGTCAAATCGGAATGGCTGAGTCAAAGAGTGTATGTGGTCTCAAATTGAGCAGCAGCTGTCAAGGAAGGCCTTTATAGACAGCTCTGCATGTTGATCCGACGAAATTCATATCATTTGACAAAGGTACAAAGAAGAGAGTGGACCCCGTGTCTTAGTTTGCTTGAGATGCTACAACAAAAATTCCCTAGACTGGTGGCTTATAAATGGCAGAAATGTGTTTCTTATAATATTAGAGAAGTCTAGAAGTCTAAGATCGTAGTCCCGGAAGATTCATTGTCTAGTAAGGACCTGTTTCCTGGTGCAAAGAGATGGCACTTCCTTGCTGTGTCCTCATGTGGAGGAGGGGGTGGACAAGCTTCCTTGGGCCTGTTTTAGGGCACTAATTCCATCCACCCCCAGGGCCTAGTTGCCCCCACAAAGGCTTCACTTCCTAATACTCTCATGCTGGGGGTTAGAATTTTCACACATGGATTTGTTCAGACCAGAGCAACTAGAGAAAAGATGATAGTATTTTCAACAAATGGCGATGGAACAATTGGCTATCAACATGCAAAACAAAAGCCATAGCATCTAGGACAGATCCAAATACAGATGGTCCCCAGTGAGCACTGTTTTGACTTATGGTTTGTCAATGCTACAGTCGTGCCAGAGCACATCCATAGGGCTGCTCTGTTTTTCACTTTCAGTATTAAGTAAATTGCATGGAATATTTAATACTTTATTGTAAAATAGGCATTGTGTTGGACGATTGTGCCCAACTAATAGGCTAATGTTAGTGTTCAGAGATTGCTTTAGGCAGGCTGGGCTAAGCCATGAAGTTTGATACGTGCATTGAATGCATCATTGACTTCAGATGCTTTCAGCTCATGATGAGTTTATTGGGACTTCACTCTTAGTACGTTGAGGGATTATGTTCCATGTACATTCATCCATACCTCATACTATACATCAAGGTGAATCAAAAGTTGATCATAGGCCGAGTATGGTGGTGCGTGCCTGTAATCCCAGTGACTTGGGAAGCTGAGACAGGAGGATCGAAAGTTCAAAGCCAGCCTCAGCAATGGCAAGGCGCTAAGCAACTCAGTGAGACCCTGTCTCTAAATAAAATACAAAATAGGGCTGGGGATGTGGCTACTTGGTTGAGTGCTCCTGAATTCAATCCCTGCTACCAAAAAAAAAAAATAATAATAAAGAAAAAAAAGTTGATCATAGTCCTGAGTTTAACAAAACTCTTAGATAAAACAGCAGACTATCATTGTGACTTGTGCACATCTGTCTAAGCATCACTACCATCACGATAATGAACAACCCATGGCATCCAAGAGCCTCTTTGAGTTGGGCAGAGATTTCTTAAAGCAATGACAGAAACACAATCAATGAACAAAACATCGAATTGTATCACAATGAAAAACCTGTGCTCTTTAAAAATATTCTTAAGAGAATGAAAAGACATGATCTAGGCATGGAGAAAATATTGGCATATCACATATATAGCAAAAGATCCAGGATACATGAAGAAACTGTTGAAACTCAATAATGAGATACACATCCCAGTTTTTTAAAAAATGGCATAATGGTTTGAACAAAAAAAAATATATGGATAATAAGATAAAGAATAGGTCCACCGATATGCACATGAGAAGATGTTCAATGTCATTAGTCATAAAGACTGCAATGAAATGTTACTTTGCAAAACTACTGGAATAACGGAAGTCAAGGAGGAACCCGGGTGCTCTTGCTATTGGTGGGAAGGTGAAGTGACTGATGCAGGTTAGTAGTTGTCCGAGGATGGCCGGGAGGAAGGACTACACAGGGGTTTGAGGAAGGTTTGGGAGTGATAGATAGGATCAATGTCTCCATTACGGTGATGGTTTCCCGGTTTACACATATGTCAAAATGTATTAAATGGTGCAACTGACAATGTGTCCTCTATACCTCTATGAAGCATTTTGAAGACACGAGTGTGGAATATTATACATCAGGCCCAGAGCTAGAAGTTGAAAGAAGTAGCAGTGCATTCTCAGGATGCCCTAAATCCTGTGGGTTCACTGTAGCTTTCATTTCCCTTTAACTCATAATTAAAATTATAATTTTTTTTTAGAAATTAAAATTGTAACCTAGAATGTACATAATGAACTCGGAAATCGTTCTTGTAGTTCTTTTCTCTCTGTTTAAAACCCTTTTTCATTGAGTTCCAGAAATGACATTTTTTCATCTCTCCCTGTTTGCCTAAGTATCTTATAGGGAAATTAGTGGTTGAACAAGAAAAGAAATCCAGGCAAAGGCGGGAAGTGCGTGGTGGAGCCTTGATCCTGGCTCATTCTCCACGGCCCTCGTTCTCATCCTGGCTCCCAGTCATTCTGTTGGTTTTCCAGCTGTGCTGTCCTCAGGGGCCTTTGAAGCCCTCCATCCCAGTGCCCAGGAGACTCTGGAGACACTGCTGTTGAAGGGGTGACTCCAGGATTGTGGCCCCTGTGGCTGGCTGGCTGGATCCCTTCTGGCTATTCCCCCTTCCCTGACAGAGACACATAGGGAAGACATTTGTCTAACCATCGGTGACTCTTGATTCCTTTGTGAATTAAAGTAATGTGCCTAGCAGATGTAGGATCTGGGTTCCTTACGGAACAGTTCCTTTTCCTTTGACAACTAAAAATGTAGACTGGATGGAACAACTTATCCAATGGCTGTTGACGCTTAGTGAAAAGCATCCACAAAAATGACTTATCTATTTGTTTAAAAGTGTTTTTTTTTCCCTCAAGAAGGAAAATTTGAGGCATTTAACTCAACACCAATGAATGAAAGCCTGTTTGATGAATATGTGAAGGGACCATGTGACACCGTGTCCGGTCTGGGGCCCTGTTCATGTGATGGCAGCAGTGTTAATAAATAACAGGCACGCAACGAGAGTCCCCCGCCAAATCAGGATGTGTGGTAGCCCTAGAAATGGCAAGTAAAACACTAGACTTTGGCTCCTAACTATTTGCTTTACAGGTGAAGGAAAGAGATGAAATAGGTTGAGGGTAGACACAGCAGAGGGGCAAGAAATCCAGGAAGAGGGAACACTGGGAAGTTGTGGGGGTGGGGTCGAGAATACGCACACACCCAGAGAGGAAGAAGGGGAGAGTGGAGGGCATCACACCGACACTTAGTGCTGGCACCTTCCTGGCTCCATAAAGGTAACTGTCACACTTGATGTGCAGAAAAATATATTCATTCATCACATCCTCACACCTGCTCAGGTGGTGAAGGCTGTATGGAGTATCTGACCCTGTTGGAGCAACGCTGCCTGCAGGTGAGGAGACTGGAAATTGGAGATTGATATATGCAGACCCAAAGACACAGGGCGGGCAGTTTGGGGCAAATGGGAGGTGATGAGAATATTTCTTTAGATTACAGGTCAGGCCACCAGGGACCTGGACAGACTACGGACAGTGGAGAGATGGTGGGGCTTTTAATCAGGCACCCATGGCTGCTTTACTCCAGGGTTAAGTCAGGGCCTCTGTTTTGTGTTTTGTATGTGCATTTTCTCAAGTTGAAAATGAAGACAATGGTTGTGAATGTTGAAGTAAAAGAACTTAGCATGGTAACTGGCAGACCACAGGGAGTTGGTAGATACCAGTGCCTTCCCCCATTTCAGATCTGAGGGTCAACGGGGGATAGAAACATTGAACTTTAGAGCCAAGTGGAAAATGCAAGCTTGGCATTTCCCATAGTAGGTTCCATGAAGCGTGAGCACATCGAGTTGCTAGTGGGAGACCTGCCTCCCAGGGCCTGGGGTCCAAATAGTCTGGGAGGCTCCAGGGAAGCCCTGTAGGTCTGGTTACCTGGTGCAGGACTTCTCATAGCCTTTAGGGTGCTGGTGCCCATGGGTTTGCAGGTGGAGGGAGAAGATGGTCCTGGCCACTTAATGAAGGCGTGTTCCACAGCCTGGGGCACGTCAGTGTAGAACTTGAGCTCCTCTAAGTCCACCAACCATGGGGCTGAGGCTTGGCTCCAGCTCGCAGGAATGTTTCCTTTGGCTCCTGCAGTGGATATAAAAACTTTACAAATTAGTTTCCAGGTTTTAAAAATTAGAAGAACTTATAAGGAAAGCTGGACTTTCTGATTCTTTTTTTAAAATGGGCAGGTCAGACCACTGAGGGCCTGTATCTTCATAGAGGGACCACCAAGCATCTGCCGCTGCTGCCCGTGAATGGGAAGAGCATGGCCCCAGCTTGTCCCAGGTGTCAGTCGCAGCTGACACTCTTTGACACAAGAACTGAATCTTCAATTCTTTCCTGTTGGAGTCAGGATGAGATCCTTGATTCCCGGTTCCTAAAGGCCAAGGTGATGAACGGTTTTGTAGCGGAGTTTATTTGTGCAGCATCATTTATTGCTCACTGGTAGCTGACCTTGAGGTCCACGTAGGCAGCTCCTCTCTTCTCTCTTTGGGGAACACGTGGTTGGCTCTTCTCTCCCGGGTGCGCAGAGGCACAGGAACTGCAAGTGTTGTTGCCCATCCTGTTTCTAATCCAGAGCACATGAGAGGGCTTCTGCAGAAGTGGGTGGCATCTTCTGCTTTTAAGTGAATGCAGACCACTCCTTCCTACATCTCCTACGCCAGGCAGCCAACGCTTCTCATTGTTATGGTATTGGCTCATTTGGGGCATTTATACTGCCAAACATTGGAATAGATGGCTTCCAAAAACGGGGTAATGTGAAGGGTGGAGGAGAGTTTTTAATTTCAACATTTTCCTCCTAGATTGTCAGCCTATGAAGAACCGTAGAAATGCTGCTTCGGAAAACCCAACAAGAGGATGTTGGAGATGGTGGCAGCACTGCCTTGTTTAGAGAATCCCGTTTCCACCTCCCCCACAAAAAAAGAACCTCAAAAGCAATTTGCAGACTTTTCCTGGTCCCCCTGGGAGCAGAGCTGCTCTGGTGTTTCTCTGGGGCTCCCACTGCCCATTTCCTGCAGCTACAGATTCTATTTTTAGCATGCAAAGTACCTGGACTCAAGTCACACAGTGGCTTGAGCATAACAGTGCATTACGCCTCCCACCTTCAACCCATCTTCTTGTTTCATGAAAGCACACGTGATCTACAAACTAAAAAAAAAAAAAAAAAAACAGATAGACATTAGATCCTTATGTAGTTCTGAAAAGGCTGGCTTTTGATTAGTAAGGGGGCAAAGTCACATGCTTTTAAAGTTCTTTCCAATAAAAGGTAAAAATATGGTTTTAAAACAAGACCAAAATGAAATCCCTCAAATAACAATGATGAAAGGAGAGATTTGTTATATTTGAAAACCTAAAGTTATAGTTAAGGTTATAGCTGAGTTGAAAACTTTCAGCTCTGAGCTTCCTGGCAGCCCAAGTAAGAAGAGAAACAGGGCAAATTACTTAATCCTCATTCTCTAATAGAAGAAAGTACACCAACTCATGTGGGGCCCCAAACTTATTCATAGCTTGAAGTAGTCCCTGGAATATACCATGTAGCTCTTTATATGGGACATTGTAGCACAGATTTCGGGTAATAGCATTAGTTGCAATTTTGTCTAAAAATAAACAACAGGAATGCTAAGACTGTTTATATAGAAGTAGAAGGGGACATCTGGGGTGGTTTCTACTTAGCTTAATTTCCCATTTTCTGGTAATAGCATCCTGATTTTCTTTGGGGAACTGTTTTCCCCTGTTCCAATGGGAAGCTGCCATCCAGTTTCAGGGGAGAGGTATCTGTTAGTCCACGTGCTCTCTTTCAGCCACAGGGCCACTGGTTGTCCCAGCTAGAGTCATTAAACACTTCCACCCAGGAGCTGGAATCCTGAGTGTGATGACCCAGGGACTGAAGGCAGCCAGGGCTGATAAACCTGATTAATCCCTTTTCTGAAGATTGTCTGTGGTTCTGCTGCATAGACTCTGGGAACTGATCCATCTTTCTCCTTTCTGAGCTTGGTCTTCCCATCCTCCTGTCAATCCAGGGCCATTCCAATATTTAGATTTTTTTTCCTGCTTATGTTATGTGCATAATTTGCTCAAAAGAGATAAGTCATAATTGGCTGATCTCTTTGAGAGTTGGTGTCTGTAGCTTGGAACCACAAATCTCCGATGGACCTGTAGGTAGAATTTTCCCATGAATCACTAACGTTTAGTCTGTTGTTTTATAAAGTTGATATCCTGAGGTGGGCATAGGTAGGTGATAAGAGAAAGAGCCATTCTTGAAAACTCTCAAAGACACGGAAACCCACATGGATACACACACGTTCTTGCAAATGACTATGTATTCCTTGTAAAAAGTGTGCTGGGAGATGAAGAAAGGATGCACACCATTATTTTCTGTTCTGCACATATTCTTACTTTATTAAGTGACTTTGAGCAAAGATAATCCTAATTAATAGTTCTGGCCTGTGGCTCCCATGTTCTGGCCCATCTTTGGAGAAAGATTTTTGTCCTTGTTTATCAGGGTGTAGCCCTGCTATTGGCATCTGCTATAAATCTTAAGGTTTTTATAACTTGGATGTCACTCTCACCTTCCTGCCAAATCTCTGCACTGAAAATGTAGAGTGTCATTTTAAGTAATGATGCTTTTACTGCATCCAAAACAAATAAAGGAATTTTGGTACACATTACAAAACGAATCCCTCTTGTTTCTGAGCTTGGAATGGAAATGGTGTTAGGGATGCAAACAGCTGTTTTGGCCAAAACAGTTAAAGAAAGACAGGGTCACAGGCTGTCTGGTCTCATTTCTTGAGAAACACTTGTAGTCCTTGGATAAAAGTGTGAATGGCTCCATAAGTTCACTCTAGGACAATGTAGATTCTTTAGTCTACAGAGTTCAATGCCTCCATGTCTGGCAGTCCTGACCTTCTGAGAAGAGAATGTAGATCTCAGTCCCGAGGCCCTGCTTCCCCACTTTGATTTCACACAAGGAGGAAATCTTCACCACGAAGCTCTCTGGACCCAGGGAAGTTCATCTGGCATCAGTTAGCTGGCTCACCCTGCCTTCTTCCCCACCCACCTTCTGGTCTGTGCTGCAGGAGCTTGGTGCTTTGTGGAAAACGAACGAACGGCATGGACAAAGTGCAAATCTGCAAATCTGCAGAGTCCTACTACCAAAGCGAATTCAAATTAGTGTTCCCCAGGTGGGAGTCGTTTTAAATATTCAGGTAGAGAGCGCAGCCAGTATCTGTTTAGAAAGTTGGTAGATGGTTTTCAGGAAGTAAGGCAGTCTCGGAAACAAGGAACACAGTTTGAAAACCCTGTAACTTCACATTTCCTTCTCTCTCTGTGTTAATGGTAAATAGCAGAGCTCGATGCTGACCCCTTTACGCCTTGGCCGGGAGAGTTGGCGTTTTTCTGCATAACGTGTAATTCAATGCCTTTGCTGAACAGGGGCTGACCCGTGAGAGATGTGTTCGCTCTGAACTGGAGGGCATGTGGGTTGGCAGGGTACCTAGGGGCAGGGCAAGCACTCAATGAAAACTCAGAGGCAGTCTTTTGGAAATAAAAATGAATTTGCATTTACAGGGAGCCCTACTTTGGACACGAGGGAGAACTGCTCTGCAGTTCTGGAGCCCTCCTTTACTTTCCCTCTCTTCCTTTCCTGCTTCTCTCCTCCTCCTTTCCTCACAGTGAGAGAGAACGTTCTTTCCATTCCTGAATTGTTTGAACTGCCTTGCTGACTGCTGAGCCTTTCCGACATATTTTGCAGCTTTTTCAAGGGGCTACCACTACCTCACCTTTCTCCCATTTTTCTTTTTCAATGACCCTAGGCTCTCGTGGGTTGGAGATCACAGCTGAATTGAACAGGACAAGTACTCTCTTGCTTCACAGCCATTGCCTGTTGTTGTTGTTGTTTTTATCTTTTGAATCTATTTTTATTGGTGCATTGTAATTAGACACAATGGTGGGATTTATTATGCCATCCTCATACATGCACATAACATAACCTGCTCACTCTCCTTCCTCAGGACCTTCCTTCCTGACCCTGCCATCCACTTGCTGTATTCTTATGATGTCCTTTTTTTTCCTTTCTTTCTTTCTTTTTTTTTTTTTTTTTAACTTTTTCTGGCTTATGTTTAAGAGGGCATTATCTCTGCATTAGGTGGTCATCAAAACTCATGTCTTGGATTATAGATGATGGAGACAAATGGATTCATTTTGATCCAAGGACTGAAGAAATAGATATATTGTGGATTTCTTATTACAGGCACTGAGAGTCTATTTTGGACCTCAGCAGATGCTGGCTTTTGCTAAAGAACAAGGTCTTTATCTTTGTCATTTCAATCACTGGCCCTTAAATAGGAAATCTACTTTTGATTTGAGTTGCTAATGCCCACCTGTAAATAAGGAAAAGAGTGACAGAGCATATCCTTTATCTCTAGCATTTCCTGGTGCATCTTTGAGGAATTTTTATGGAGTATAACAATTTCATAAGTGTTAACATTTAAGAAAACAGTTCCCATTCTAAGTATGAATGGAAGCCTGCTTTCGAGATTTCCGACTGGATTAAGGCTGGCCACAGCAGAAGGCAAAGTCATGTCTGAGTCAGAGCTCACACTCGTGGGGGTCCTGAGTACGACCCAGACAGTGGAAAAGACTCAGATGAAATGTCTTTCTGTTGACTTATGGCCTTAACCGACGGGTCTTGGAACTCAAAAGGGTCAGGGAATTACATTGAGACATCTGTTAACCTTGTATGCAGTAAGCATTTGGTATGGACTGAAAAAGTGTAAGCCACGGTGATGTCAACTGCTTTGCAAATCCTGTGTGCTTTATTACAATAGATATTTTTTAGAGTCATTCCTGATTCATGGTGGATTTTAGGCGTTATGCATATTTCCAATCAGTGAGCACCACTGTGTGCTGTATAGGGCAGCATCATTTTAGATTTGGAGGCAGTTGTGATACTTGAAGAGCCGGACACTACCGATTTCATGAATGCACATCCCAGGGTGGAAAATCCACGGGCTGTGGCTGAGACTGGCCGCACTGCTTCCCCTGTGTCCAATGCCTACAGTTTGACTTTAACATGGATCTACTGACCTTTTGGTTTGGGGTGAGGAACCCGATGAGGTTCTAAAGTGGGTAGAAAGAAGAGGTCCTTGTGCTTCAGGAGGTGTCTCTCCGTTCCACAAGAAGTGGATTGTAGTTACATGGGAATCTCCCGTGCTATGCAGGAGGGATGGGGCCCTTCACAGCCTTTCCCTTTTCCTTAGGAAAATGAAAGCTTTCCTGCAGCCTGTGTCCTGTCCTGGAGGTCCTGACATCTCGGATGAGAACTCTGTATGCGGCCCGGCCCTGTGTTTGCTTAGGGCAACAAACCATTTTGACTGGGTGTGTTTTTGCCCCCAGCTCAGTCAGGAAATGGGGAAGATGCTGGGCCACGCACCCTCTGCTCTGCCATGGGTGCTAAGTCAGGGTGGGTGTGGATATCCCAGCAAGTTTCTCAATCTGCCTGGGAACCTTTCCACTTTCTCCCTGAGGCCTGGTGCCACTCAGTTCTCTGATGGGAACCCTCAGCCAGTGCTGGGTCAACTGGTTTTCCAGCCCGATGGCACGTGTTGAGACTCGCCAAGACCATTTTTTTTTTTTAATGATTAAAAAAAAAAAAAAATTGCATCTGAGTGCTCAGAAGTTTGTAATTTTCGTGTTTGGGTGGTTGCTGTTTGGTTAACTTGTTTGGGAAAATGTCATTTAACGCCCGTCTCTTGCCATTTCATCTCCTTTCCTGCCGCCTTTGCACATGGGATGTGAGAAGATTGTATGGAACCAGGCCAAAGGGACTGAAATGTCAGTGACTAGGTAGAAACACTTCTTTCCTCCTCCTCTGTGGTTGGTGTCTGTAAGTGCCTTGATCACACGCTGAGAAGTGGCTTTGATGCTTTGGCTCAGGGTCACGGAGCCTCCGTCTCCTCTGTGCACGGCAGGCCATTTTCCACCCGGGTGTGTTCTGGTGCGTGGTGCCTTTGCCAGGGTGGTTTCCTTGGTCTGAAACAACCCTTTCCGTCCCCTGCCTACTCTGCCTCCCAGAGCAGATGGAGTTGCCTCACTTCTGCCAGCGCCCTCCCCGCCCAGCAGGTGCGGTGAGTCCTCCTCCCTCCGTCTACCTCAGTTGTACCTCTCAGCTCATCCGGCTTCTTCTCTGTGGTAGAATTACTTGTGGGCCTCCATCTTCCAAGACCCTGTCAGCCCCCAGGGACTGGGGCTGGGTCCTCGTTCACCACCAGGCACCCCATGCACCTGGCTTAGTACTTGTGACGTGGATGGAGACGCGAAAGGGGCTCACCGAAGGTATGGATTTACCTAGTGCTTCGGTACACGAGTGATTTTGTGACTTATTATTGCTACCTCTTAACCCCTGTGCAAAGAATATTTAGAGATGGATTCCCAAACAGATTTTGGTGCTAGAAAGCAAGGAGGTGCTCAGAAAGAAAAAAGTTTTAAGAAGACACAGGCTGGGCACAGTGGCACATGCCTATATAATACCAGAGGCTTGGGAGGCTGTGGCAGGAGGATTGCAAGCTCAAAGCCAGCCTGAGCAAATTAGTGAGGCCCTAAGTAACTTAGCAAGACCCTACCTCAAGATTAAAATTAAAAAGGTTTGGGGTTAAGTGCCCATGGGTTCAATCCCTAGTCCCTACCCACTTCCTGCAAATAAATAAATAAATAAATAAATAAGACATGGAAGCCAGCTTGGCTTTTATTGACTAAATATGGTACATATGGTACAATATACGTCATACCCAGAAATAAATGACAGTGGTTGTGGATTATATCCCATCGAACACAATAAGAATCTATTTATATGTACTAAGATTAACTTTTTAAAATAAAAAATATATGTAAATTAGTGAACAGAGGAAATCCCTTCCTGATAATAGAGTGTTCATCAATAAAGAAGAAGTGATATTTAAAAATCACCATTTTGTGATCATCATTGTAATAACTGAGCCAGGCAAGAATCACGGGTGAAGTCTCAAACTTGTGGGAGGGTTTAATGTGAAACAGGCTGTTTATACCATTTCAAGTGTCTCCCACCAATTATAAATTGAGAAAGAGAAGGCAGTAACTTCCCCATGAAGTCAGGTGGACGTCACCTTAGAGAGAGTTAGCGTCACCCTACTGCGGCTGACCTTGGTCACCTGTCTCCCAACAGGACCTCTAGAAGGCTCACTCTTTCTGTTCCGGGAACATAGGCTCTAAAACAGCTGGCTCATGCTCTCCAAAAGTATCCATGACCCGAAAGACAAAGACGGCCTGGGAACCTGTCCCATGTTAAGTCGACGTGGCGACCAAAGGCAAGGGCAGGCTCCTGAATTAGGTCTCGGCCAGGGAACATTTTGACAGAGGACTTGATGATGGGTGGCCTATCATTTCACCATAGCTATGCAAGAGCCTGTGCTTAGGAGACATGCAGTAAAGCATTTGGGGTGAAGTAGGAACGACACCTTCATCTTGTCCTCAGAGGCACCTGGGGGAAGGGGAAGAGGGGAGGAGACAGGGAAGGAAGGAGAAGAAAGAGAGAAGGAACGAGGAGGACGACGAGAAGAGGCAGAAGGGAATATGACTGTCCCTGTAGATCCTGATAACCTTGGAATTATTTCAAAATAAAATGTTGAAGAGAGCCCAGTGCCCATACAAGTTCACAGACACCCTTCCTGGTCATTTTGGGGAGCAGTGGTCACTGAACCGCCCGTGCATCAGGGCAGGCTCTGTTCTCTGCTCTATTTTTTTTCCCCCTCACTGTGCACCAGGTGCAGAACCTGGTGGCTGGCAAAAATAGGCAGTTCCTAAATATTTGACGATCACAGGGGCCTCAGGGCCTTGGAGTCATGGAATATTTATCTTCTCACAATGGCAAATGCAAGTGGCCAAGACACGTTTGACTCCTCTCTAGTTCCCTTGCAGCTAGTTACGGTCAGATAAGAAGTTAGCTGTGGTTAAGCAGAGGGGATCTCCGAGAGGTGCCCGCCTCCCTGCCCCTCTTTGCTCTGTCCCAGCCGGCAAGGCCCTTTAGACCATGTGGTGGGGGGAGCCGGGTGCTGAGAGGCCACTGGGTCCCCCATGCTGGTTACCCCAGACTTCTTTTATGTGAGAGAGAAATAAACATCTACCTCCTGTAAACCGTTATTATTTGGCCTTTTCTTTCATTTACAGCTGAAGCTAATCCTCAGCGATACATTTTGCTTTCTGAACGTCATGGCTATTGAATGTTTGTCCCTATGTGGAGTTTGTGTTCCATGTGTATCCCACACACATGAGCAGTGACACTCTCCGGCTCTGGGGTCTGCTGTTTGCGCTTTCTGTTTTCTCCAAGCGGAACTTCCCTCCTTCTGACATGGATTCCCTTCCTGTCCTTGGCCTGGTGGGTCCCTTTCTGTGGCTCTGGGTGTTTTCTGGAGGACACCCTCCTCCTGTCATGGCAAACTCTCTCCCTTTTGCAAATTGCTCAATTGGCCTGAAAGGCTGGTGAGAACTGGCTTCCTTAGGAGCGTTCTTGTCTTGACCGACCAGCTGGAGACGGGCTGGACATGCAGAGGTGAGCCCTTGGAGTAATCAGAAAATAGGAAACTTGAACCATTTCCAGTGGCCAGCCACGTTTTACTTCAGCTGGAAGAGTCAGAGCCGATCTTTTTAGAGTGCTCCTTCTGTCTGGTGAGTTTGGTTTAGCAAATCTTTGTACTTTTCCGAGTCATGTTTTTTTTTTTTTTTCCTTGCTTGGTGGACGGTTCTCCCTTTGCATCTATTTATTGCCACTAAGGTTTGCGGCACAGTCAGTCCCACAGATAATCAATGGGTGTGTGTGCCCACAGCACAGCATAAATAGAGGAACCTACTTGCAGCTTGTTTATTGCTGGGCTGGCATGTAAGCAGCGGGGCTTAGCCCCTCAATTACGTGTGTGTGGGGTGGAGGGCAGGAACTTGGAAGTGGACCTCACAGGTTCTATTATTTACTTCAAAGCAGTTATTTTTCCAAACGCTACACGGATGGAGATTGGATTTACTTGCACAGTGTCCATCATAATGTCATTTAATGGCCTGAGCGTTGTCATTTGTAGCATGATTTCTTCTGGTGGGCTGGCTGTCTTGGTTCCCCTGGCTAATATGAATTTGAAAGATAATTGGTAATTACTTAAATGAAAAAGGATTATATTTGGAACTATCATGCGTGAGGCCTTCCCACTCTTTCAACTTGGGAACAGTCTGGACAGGAATCAGTAATTGCTATTGTATGCAAATTTTATTTTTAGTCCTGTAGCAAAGAGCACAAATAACTTCTGTGGTTGTTGCTCTTGTGCTTATTGTTGTTGGGGGCCACTCAAGCAGTCAGTAAAACAAAGGAAACACAAAGACAACCAAGAACCAATCAAATCAAATCAAAATGGAGAGGGCTACACCATGAAGCATGATAAACATATTCCCCTGGCCTAGGGGACTCTCTTACAGAGGGGAAAGCGCTCTCCTCGTGACTTTGGGCAGGTTACACAGACTTCTGAGGCTTGGTTTCCCTGCGTAAAATTGATCCAATAATACCTGCTTCGTGGAGTTTTTCCGAGAGTGAGAGGACATCATTTATGGGCAAGTGTTTTGTACACTGTAAAATACTTTCAAGTATTTTTTTAGCTGTCGTCTAATTAAAGGAACAGCGTGCTCTCCCCAGACCTCCAGTGCTCATTTTTCCGTTAAGCAGCACTGCAATTTTGCCTTCTAGATAACAGTGAAGGTTAAGAATTTGTCAAAAATTTTTATGTAATGTGCATCACATATTCTGATTAAAATGGGTAGCATTACCTTCAGGATTATTGTTGGTGTTATTGAAAGTTCATGAGAAAGAAGGTAGGCAAATAAAAAAAAAGAAAAATAAACAAAACAAAAACTAGCTTCTCCCCCTTGGCCTTGGGAATGAGGGGTTAAGAATTACGATCCTATATAGTCAGCTGAATCTTTTACCAGGCGGCTTGGGCGATTACCAGAAGAGTGGTTCTCATCTGGGTCCTGTTTGGGAATCGCCAGGCTTTTGTCCAAGAGATAAGCTTCTTGAGTCCTGTGCTCTGAGAAAACAGGGGGAGTGCAAGGGACTTAGTCATGCAGAAGAGTTTGACACAACAGGTGGGCTTTTAAGAGTGCAGTCCAGGAGAAGATGCAAATGCCTTTATTAGTTCAGACAGCTCTTTTAAGTGTACAGAAAAACAGGCTTGCTGGGGGAGCCGGGCTTTCTTACAGGACAGACCTACTTGGGGGACTTTGATTTTTAGGCAACTGAAAAGCAAGTTAAGGTTCCCTTTAGATTACCCGAGGCTTCTGTCTAAGGAGTTTTGAAGTTCTTCAGGATTCCTTCTGTTTCTCTGAGCCCTGAAGTGCCTAACGCCCTAGCAGGTGTGGTGCCTAATACTGCCAGAAGCAGAACATAATTGGGGGAGGATTTTGCAGGAACCTTTTGACAGGCACTCAGGGAGCAAAGTCTAGGATGTGAAACTCTCATGAGCACATAAGAAAGGAAGAGTCTCCAGTTTTATTTTTTAAAGGGAGAATTGTCTTTGCCGAGGAGGCAATATGCAGAGATTGTACAAAATATTTTGCGTTTATAATAGAGTATTGGGGTTGTACAAAATACAATCTAAAATGAGGAGATCACTGATCTCTTGAGAGGTTACACTGAGTTAAGTGGGTTTAAGATGGGGGAAAATTAAAAGATTCTGAAAGATTGAGTCTCTTTTTAAATGTGGTGGTCTGTGGAGTTAGAATGTGGGGAAAGAGGGTCATGAATATTTGTTGATGAAGACAGTCACACAGGGTAGCTTCGAGGGGACTCGATCCCCAGTTCTGGTTTTCACAGCTGGTTGCAGTGGTCTGGATGATGTTAAGAATCAAGGATACTTTTTTTCTGTGTTTGGAAAACGTGGTGCCAAACCGTTTAAGTCTGACTGGAAACAGGCTCCTCTGAATGAGGTCCTTTTGGCCCAGGAGAGTCCTCGCTCAGGAGCCCTGGTCTCTCTGCCTTACAGCAAGGCCCCAAGTGCCCTGAGGTGGTTGTGAAATGAGGTTGCACTCATCCTCCGTTGAGAACTAAAAAGTAACATATTTTGTTTACACAGCACTGGTTTTATCTTTATTCTCATGTTTGTATTAGAAATGAGTAATTTAGTCCCAGAAAAAGTACCCGTGGGGCACGCTGCCAAGACTCAGTGCCAAACATGAATTTTGTGATTGAAGTATTCAATATTATTAATCGTTGCTACACAAAACCAAGTGAGGCCTTTTTTTTCCCTCCAACATTAGATAATTGAAAAAGATGGCATGATAATCAAACTGTATGAACTGGAATGGTTACATTGGGCTTTGACCGGAGTGGATATGGCCTTGATCTTATACAAATATAAGATTCTTATTCTTCTTGATATAGGAGGATAAAAATGGTCGAGATTATACCAAGTCTCCTTGTTTCTTGGTTTCTTTGATTATTTCCTTGGGTGGTGGGATTGGCTGTGAGGCAAATATTTTTTTTCATTTTCGTCTCTGGGCTTTAATATTCAAATGCCGTATATCTTCAGGATATGAGCTATTTAAATAAAAAAACCACATGCATAACATTCATTTATTTATCCATCAAACGTTCCTTGAGCAACTACTCCGAGCCAGATTCTCTCCTGGGCATTTTTTTTTGTTTTTCATCTTCTGGGAGCTCACCGTCTTGAGGGTGCGGTAGATTGATTCATAAATGTATAACTGCAAGATGGAGAACATAATCTGTAATAAAAGCAGAGAGGGGAAGTCACGAGGCCTGTCTTATATGGGAACCCTTCACAGAGAAGGGGTGTGAGCTGCCAAGGAGGAACAGCCTGTTCTAGGTAGAGGGGAAGGCCCAGGGAGAAGCTGCCCTGAGCTCTGAACTCTGGCTTGTCCACGTTGGTGTGCACGTGAGGCTGGAGGGCGGGGGGCCGGGGAAGCCCAGCCAGCGCCCAAGCACAATTTCCAAGGTTCTTCTTTGGGATTTTCTGAACACAGATGCCATCTTTTAGGCATTGAGAAGCTACTAGGGCCTAAAGGAGACCAAGGTCTTCCGATATTGGTTTTTGGAAGATCTCTCTGATGGTGGTATGGAAAATGTATTAAAAGCAGGGAAATCTGGAGGAGGCTGTTGAAGTGGAGCAGGTGAGAGGGGAGGAGGATATCAGCAAACGCAGTGGGTGATGGGTGGAGGAGGGATTTCTAGGGAGAGTGCAGGACCTGCATCCATGGCAGATGAGGCAGAAGACACTGAGGAGGAGAGCTTGGAGTGGAGTGTGTGCCGCCTTGGTCCGGAGTCAGGGGGTTCTGTAGCAGAGGCAGCAGGTTTCAGGGGTAGCAGCAGAGGCCAGGTGCAGAACCACCGGTTTTACTTTAGGCCTGGTACCCTTTTACCTTGAGGGCCTGCAGCTCTTGCTGTTGTGAGTCTCGGCACGTGGTGTGGGTCTCCATTTCAGCTGGCCTCTAATTAGGCAGAACAGGAAAACAATATTTTACTTGTTGGATGACATATTTTTCTCCACCTCACGATCTAAAGGCCAAGGTCTCCGCCTTTAAAAATGACTATTTCTGAGGGCTAGCTCTGTTCCTGGTATTGTGTCCAGGTACCTGTTGTTAGAAACAGTTTATGGGGGAAAAAACCTGATGCCTCTCTCTGGAGAGGTTAACAGATTTGCCCAAAGTGGGGAAACGGGCATCAAATCAGGACTGTATCATGTGCAAGTATTTTATTACATTTGATTCTTGTAAAAAGATTAATTTTATGGGACAATAGCTGAAAAAATGAAACAATGGGTTGTAAGGTGTTTGGGTCCTTATTTGGTTATTTAAGCTGCTCATTAAGACTTTTTTTTTTCCTATCTGGGACAAATTGAAGCTTGATTTACACATGGCATGATCTTTATGCTACTTAAAAACTCGCCAACTTCTTAGGAAAAAATATAGTTTGAGTATCTTCCAAAATTATAATGGAGGAATTGGATACCTTGAAAATCTGAGCTCACATAAAGAAAACGTTTTTCCATTCTGCTTTTTTTGTGTAACACTTAGGCTTCCTATGGCAGGGTCCACCGTATTTTATAGGTTTTTTTCTGGGTAAAATAAAATTTTCTTTTGGATTGAGGCCAAAACTGAAACAGATTCATCCTACTAAAGTATAAAAAACTGAGACCCCATAAGTTAAAGGTGATTAACTAAACTTAAATTTTTAAAACAAACATAAATCAATAGTCCTATTATCATATAACGGCCATAGAACCCCAAGTTCTAAAAGATATTAGCCCCCATGGTCAGTATAAAATTAAAAATTCTGCCAGGAAAGAAACATATAGACAAGAGAAAAAGGAAAACAGACCCAAAGAAGGCACAGGTATTGAAACAGCAGCCACTTGAAAGCAGCTACTATAAATATGTCCAAGAAACTAAAGTTTTTGTCATAAGAAGTGAACAAACGGAAAACTTCAGCAAAGAAATGGACACTACACAGAATCACCAAATGACAGCTCTAGAACTGAAAATATATGAAATGAAAACTTTGCTACCTGTCTTTAGCAGAAGATTGACAAAAGAAAAAAAAAGGGGGGGTATTGAAGTTGAAAATGGACCAGCTGAAGAATATGGGAGAAAAAAATTAACAATAAAACACTCTGCAAATTTGGCAGGTAACTTATAGATTCAAAAATCTCTGTAAACCCTAAGTGAGAGAAAGCAAAGAAAACCACACTTAGGCAAACTATAGGCAAAATTCTGAAAATTAAAATAATGGGTGAATCATAAAAATGGCCAGAGAAAACTCTGCCTTTATATATAGGAGAGCAATAATATAAATGATCACTAACTAGTCAGAAATAACCATAAACAGGAGTTAATGGGAATGACTCACTTTAAGTGTGGAAAGAAAAGAACAATTTATCTACTCACAACTCTGTTATCTGGGGAGATGTACCTTATAGATGAAAATAAGATTTTCTGCTTACTTAGTTTAGTATATTAGTGTATTAGTCAGCTTTGTATTACTAAAACAAAACACCTGAGATAACTAACTTACAAAGAGAAAAGTTTCACTTAGCTCACAGTTTTGGAGGTTCCAAGTTCCAGATTAGGAAGGCCCAGTTGTTTGGCTTCTAGTGAAGGTGGTGGGTAGTGACATATCATGGGGAATGTGTGTAGGAGCAAATGGTCACATCTCAGGCAGTCCCCCTCAAGGGCATACCTCCAATGGCATAAGGATCTCTTAAAAGGTCCCACCTCTTCACAGTACACAGTACCTCACAATACACCCTTAGAATCATGTCCTTATATATGGGCCTCTGTGGGACATTTAACATTCAAAAACCATAGCATTTGGGAACCTCTCAGTTAAACAAAAATAAATAGGGTTCAGTATTTATTGCATGATGATTTATCAGTAACTAAGAAGTTCTAAAAAATAGAGTCACAATTACAAACTTTGTTTTTTTTTAAATTTTTTTTGGGGGGGTGTTTGATCCTAAATTACTTATTTGCAGAACATCTCAGGGGATTAGGTTTGTTTTTAAAACTCTCCTAGAAATACTAAACTCAGCAATGGAATTTGATATTATTTAGTTTTCATTTTTATTTTCAAAATAGCTCCAGGCTGAAGTGACTTTGGAAAATAATTAGCAGTATATCTTTTTGTGTTAGTAATAATGAAAATGTGAAGCCTTACCTTCATTGCCTGTTCCTCCTTCTAATAACACACTTTCAGAGTTGCATGGCTTTGGGTTCTTGTCAGGTGAAATATTTCCCAGCAGGGCTAAATTGTTCAGTGCTGCCTTGTTAGACTGTTTAGATGTAGATGAAAATAGAATTCCCACCTAGAGTTTTCAATGCATATTTTATGAGTATAATAGTGCCAGGAATATAGATTGAGTCAAATGACAATAAAATCATTATCTTTGGTGTCTCTGTTTGATATTTATGTGTACTCTTACATATACTTTAAAGTATTGCAAATTAATGCTATAAAAAGAAAGTTGTAAAAGTAGTCCAGAGCCGCATTGTAAATGACCTAAAGTCATCTAATTAAAATAGAATTTCAACTTCTTGAATTTAATTCAGTGAAGGATTAAGTGACATAAATTTTACTGCTACTGAATGACATGACCTTCTCTTTGAGTGAATTAAGACATGGAATGTAGGAGATGGTTATTTTTCATTTGCTGTCTTCCTCTCCTAGTCCTCAGTCCACTCAGAGCTCCCTAGAAGTCTAATGCATTTCCTTCCATGGCTAAGTGTGAACTCTCTCCAGGCTCTTATTGCATTGACACTGATTGACAGGTAGGATGTGCTTTGTCTAATTGGGTGGCTGGTAAAGACCTGGTGGACATTCATCTCCGCATTTTTCTTCATTTCCTCCAAGAATTTGAGTCTCAGTCTCTTTTCTAAACCAAAGACTTCTAATCAAAAGACATCTAATAACTGTGTTAAGTCTGCTTTTTATGACTGTGACCAAAAATACCTGACAAGAGCAACGTAGAGGAGGAAAGATTTATTTTGGCTTACAGTCTTAGAGGACTCGTCTATGATGGGCCAACTCCGTTGCAGAAACACTATGGTAGAAGAGCATGATGGAGAATAGCTGTTCAGTTTGTGGCAGATGGAAAGGAGAGGGAGGGGAGAGAAGGAAAGAGGAAGGGGGTACAGGAGCCAGGAACCAGCAACCAGGGACAGATGTAATCCCCAAGGCTCTACACCACCTGCCCACAGTTACCATACAGTAATTCATTCACATTATCCATCCCTCAGATGGATTAATCCACTCATGTGGTTACGAGGTTTCAGCATCATGATCCGATCAACTCACCTCTGACCTTTGCTGCATTACCTAACACATGAGCTTTTGGGGGGACAGTCAAGATCTACTCCATAACATTAACTTCTCCAGCAGTGGTTCTCTATTGTGAGCCCCCATCTTCAGCACAGTCACTCGAAGCTTGTTAGTAGTGCCTATTCCCGGCCCATCCCACCAATGCACCTGAAATGCGGCAGTGTACCCTAAAAGCTCTCCTGGAGACTCCGAGGCTCAATGGAGTTTGAGAACCTCTGTCCTGTAGTTAGGAAAAACTTTCAAATCGCTTTTCCATTCAGTTGATTATTCAAGAACAGAGTAAAGTAGCATCCAAGAGTTCTTGCTGGTGGTGGTAGCAGCATCTTGGATGAGCCACTTTTCAAATTAAGCCAGTAACAAATAATAACAATGATTGTTCATAGTAATAATAAATAGATAGCAGCCTACTCTCTACTGACCACTCTTCTGTGGGTTAAGCCTTGTTCATGCTTCATCTCCTTTAATTCTCTACAGCATCCCTGGGTCAGCACCAATGCTCTTGCCCCTTCACACAAAGGAAACAGGTGTGGGGAAGAAGCTGGCTGAGGTCAAGCTGTTCAGGGATGGAGCCAGGGTTATGGTGCTGGTCTGGTAGTTCTAGCACCAGTGTCAAAAGCTACGTGGTAGTGCTCAGAGTTGAGACAGGCCTGTCTCGTCCTGTCCCTGTTCATATCTCTGCTGTGGGGCCAGAGACTTTCATTTATTTATTTATTTAATGCAAGAAGTGGAGCCAAAGTTCACATCTTTGCAGATAAGCTCCTGTCTTACTTACTCATTTTGTTTTCCTCTCAAATTAATATTCCAAGCTACATTGCTGAAGTAGAGGGAATGTTATTCTTTATTCCCTGGATAAACAATTATTTATAGCCTCTTTTCTTTCAAAAGTTTATTTCATCCTTGAAGTAATGAATTCTACTGACCTTTTATATTTGGGCTCTGGTTTGTGGTTTTTTAAAGGTTTTCCAAAATCAACGAAGCAATGAGGTGGTTTGGCATTTTAAACAGCTAATACAGTATCAAGTTGGATGATTTTAAAAGCAATTAATGCTTGAATAAAGTCCTTATCTGCTGAGTTATACTTGCCTCACTTTAAAAACTTTATTGGTTGATTAGAGGCAGTGTTTCAAATCCCACTCATGATAATTTAGGACTTTATTGCCAAGATATTTTTGACCATCAAAAAAATATATATATATGTTTTAAGCAAGTAAGACATACCATATTAAATGAAGAGGAAGGGGCTCTCCAATGTTGACATTTAACGTGATCATATTTTAAATTAAGAATCAAACCTTAAAGTAACTTTCGAACTTAGTAGTTTGATGCTAGCTCCACCCTCCCCACCATGCAGATTCCATTTCATGAAGGAGACCGAAAGAAGGACATTAATGAAAATTGGAATGATTAATTTCATTATGTGTAAGTCGGTATAAACTAATTCCAGTGTCAGTATAAATTAACTTCAGTGTCAGTAATTGCGTAGGCTTCCTTCCCATGGCTTGCTTCAATAATTGAGAGAGTATCAGGCATTCCTAAGAATTCAGAAGAGCATGTGTATGTGTGTGTGTGCAGAGTGGGGCGAGAGCAAGAAAATGCATACTTCATGTCAGAAATGCCTCTTGGAGTCTAACTTCTTATTTCTGTTAGGGTTTAGCTTTTAATTTTAAGCAAAATACCTCTTTGAAATGATAAAGTCTCTTCTTTACCTCTCCCTCTCCTTGCTCCCTTTCCCTCTTTCTCTCCCACACCACATTCAGTTGAAACCAGGTGAACAGCTTTGCCCTTGTCTGAGACTCAAAAGATATTTTTTTCCCTATTGCATGAGGAGGGCGATTGCAGTTGATTGCGCTCTCTGCCATAAAAACTGTGTGCTGTCTAGAGAATGATGTTTGTTAGGTCACTCTGGTGTGACAGTGTTTTTAGAGGACACTTAAATGAATGAAAAGGGTAAAGGGAGGTGTTCGTGAGACGTTTGTCTTACTTTTCCACCCAAGCGGTTCAGAACTGCCGTGCTCTTTTGTAGGTGTTGACTACCTCATTCTGTGACACTGACGGGTGTTGGTGACGGCATCTATTTTCCTAAGTCCTTTAACATATTCAAAAAAATGAGTAAAGATTGGTTTGGCTTCTATGATTATTCCTCGAATGCAAAAGGATTCCCTAATTCCCAAAGGGAGAATGTTCTGGGTCACACACGACCTGCTGCACGGCCCTATTTAATTTCTTCATGTCAGCAGAAGACTCCACGATCTTTCAAGCACCCTGAGCTCATCAGCTCTGTCTGGGGTCGGCATGGGTGTGCACCCCCGTCGGCATGCTCACAGGCCAGGGGTGAGTCGTTGAGCTTCTCTGATGTTGGAGTGTGAAAACAGCCACAGGGGATGTCGGACCTGAGCAGAGGGGCTGGCTGCATTTAGATGCGGCTGTCCTTGTAGACGTAGGTGGGCTGCCTGGGCCTGGGCTGTGGCTTGCTGACCTGACTCTGGGCTGGTAACTAGAGATTTGTCCATCCTCTGGAACCTGCCTTCCTCCATTTCAGCCTACTGGTCTCCTCCAAGTGAAGAGGATCTTTGTTCAGGTCATGCTGCCCCCCTCAAAATGCCTTCTCAGCTCTTTCCTCCGTACAGTTTCTGGAAGCCTCCGTTGTTAGATGTGGTAGCCTCTTTCCCCACCGATAACCAAGTTCATTCAGTGGGTTTGATGAACCTTGGACTTCTCCATCCTCTGGGAGTGGCACTCCATGTAGAGAAAGGGGACCTTCTCAGTTAAAGGAGAGGGTCTTTCTTAATTGAGAGGAAACACAGTGACTCTGATCCCCACCTCACAGTGTTTGTGGGAGAACCATTTCCATGAGGCTCCAGGTGACCACGCTATCAGGAAGTGGATCCCCTGCTTCTCACTGCCATTGGATGGGGTAAATGCATGTTAGGGAGAGTTTTGTTCTTCAAAAAGGACCTCTTTTCTTCAAAGTTCATGCCAGAATTGACCCCGTGGGGGACTGTCTAGGTGGAACGTGGTTTTCCCAAAGGCTGACTGTCATTACTAACACCGTGGGCAGCCTTGGATGCTCTTTGGCCTTGACAGGTCCTCTTCGGGGTGAGATGTTGCCACCAGCTGTCATGGAGTCTAGTTCCAAGATGGTATTCAAACCCTTTTCTCCAAAGTGCAGGCTTCAGTTTTCTACTCTGTTGAAGAACCACTGAGAAGAAATGTCTTCCTGGGTTCGCCAGTTTTACTACAGTCCTCTTCTCGAGTCCAGCCAGGCACGAATCCCTTGTGCTTCTCTCCTTGAGACGCCTGGGAACCAGACTGTGAAGTCTCTCCCTCCAAGTGGCCTTCTGACCTCTGCCTCCTGCTCCGGACCGCAGTGCCCATTAGCGGGTTCCTACTCGGCTGTGAGTTATCCCTCCCTCCCGTCCGTGGGAGTGGCTGGTGGGATGGCTCTGTCACTGCTGGGCACAACCCCTTGCTCAAGGACAGGGACGATACTTGTCAGTTATCTGTGCAGCAGGGGAGGAAGAGGACACCATCCGTGTTCCAGGGGCTATTTCAAGGATTAATGTCAGCCTTTGTGGCAAGGAGTGTTGTGAAGTCAGAAAAATGCAGTGAAAACAAACCTTAAGCAAACTTCAAATGGAAAGAGAATACATACGCACACCTCAAACCTCTGTCTGGCTGCTGTTGGCTCCACATCCTCCCTGGCTCCTCTCGGGTCTCCCCGAAGCCCCAGCCTCCCGAGGTCTCCATAAGCAGCCTTCAGGCCCCTCCTGGAGTTTTCAGGACCACAGCTTCTGGGCAGCTCCTCTGCTCTGCCTGAGGCTCCAGATGAACAGGGACAGTTTAAATCCATCTCTCTTCTTGAACTTGGTCTCACTTTCCCGTCCCCAGTGGAGGGATTCACTGCTTCTGAGGGCCCCTCCTGCCACAGGTACCAAGCTTTGCGTGGGGAAGGGTCAGGGGGAGAGCCACACCCATAGGGGCTGAGGGAGAAGGTGGAGGATGGGACTGAGGAGGGAAGACTGGAGAGGGCCAGGAAGGGGAAAGAGAGCCGGTATGATCAGGGGGAGTGAGCGTTACAACTGGTACTTCAGTACTTAAAGTCGTGATCATCTGGATGACCAGGTTGCAGAAAACTGGACTTGTGGTCAGCAGTGATGTGAGAGAACAGTCTCTATTCATAGAGAGTTTTATGTTCTGGGAACCGTGCTCCGGGTTCTAAATACCCAGTAACAATGGCCTTTCAAAATAGGTGCTTGTTTGATGCAGGGTAGCCATCAGAAATCCAGGATTGTTCTCCTGGTCCTGTTAGCTTTCTAGTAGGTTAAAAAGATGAGCAAACACATCCTCCAATATTCTCCCCCTAATACCTGAAACTTGAGAATGCTGCATGTGTTAGTTTCCTCTTGATACCATAATAAATAATTGCAAATTTAATGGCCCAAAGTAGCACAGGTTTGTTCTCTTACTGATCTGGAGGTTAGAAGTCCATAGTGGGTCTCACCAAGCTCCGGTCGAGGTGGCAGTAGCTCTGAGTTCATTCTGGAGGGAATCTGTTCCTCACCTTTTCCAGCTCCCACAGATTGCCCTCATTGCTTGGCTTGTGGCCCCTTCCACATTCAAAGCCATTTAAGTTGTTTGAATTTGGCCTCTCTGACACTGATTCTTCTTCCATTTTCCACATTTAAAGGATGCTTGTGGTTACATTGGGCCTAACTGCCTAATCAGGATAACCTCCCTGCTTTAAAGTCAGTGGATTAACAATCTTAATTCCATATACAAATATCTTTCTCCTTACATTGTAATATAACATTTTGACAGATTCCAGGGGGGGATGTGGAAATCTTTGGTTGCAGGGAGGCAGTGTCTGATTTTATCTACCATATTTCATCACATGGCAAAAGAAACTTGGTATATATAATGAAGATAATAGATCTTGAGCCAGGGAGATTATCCTGATCCTCCAGATGGGGGCAACTGAATCCATTACATGGTCCCCTAACAGCAAGAACTTTTCTCTGGTTGGAGTCAGAGAGAGATGGCAGAAGGGAAAGTGGTAAATGGCAGTCACAGCTTGTGCTTCAGTCGCACAGTGTGGCTTTCTCTCTCTCTGTTTTTATTTCATCTCTGCTTTGCTTAGTACTTGTAGAAGGATGGGCCTCCCTTTTGTCCCTTGCAGGCCCACAGTTGGTCTTCAAAGTCTTCCAGTCAGGGGCTCATATGTCCAGCTTTACATCTTCAACCCGAGGTCCAGCCAGTCTCCTGCTGTGCTTCTTTGAGCACCTCCAAGGTTTCATTATTCTTGCTCTATTCTCTGCCTTGATTGCTTATCTTGCCTCAATATCTCTTATCCCACTTGATTTTTCAAAGTTAAATTCAAGTCCACAAAGCTCTAGCAGCTGTGGCCAATAGGCAGATTTCTCCTGTAGCTTTTAAAATCTTGGACATCAACTTATTTATTAGGCATCAAACATTTGGTGGGGGGGGTGTTTCCTGTATCAATTGTAGCCTTCTAAAATATGTGTGTCTTGAGAGTGAGGGTATTTTTATGGATTTTCCAACCTGAAGCACTGTAGCTAATTATCAATAACAGTTTGTGATTGACTGACTAAAAATGGTTCCATAATGATAAACTAGACATGCTTGATAAAGAAGTTTCTTCAGTGTATAGCAACTATCAAAAATCTAGCACTGGCTGTTTTCAGTTACCTGGATTTTAGGACTCTTTATTTCTCATTTCTGTATTTCCTCTTGACATCTTGATTTCCATCCCTGTCACCCCAACACCTACCTTACCTAGGAACACCTGGAATTGTTAAGGAGTTCCCAGCCCCTGTGGCAGTGCGCCGGCTGGCCTTTACTCTCTGCCAGTTCCCCAGTGCAGAATTTATGTAATTCTCACCCCGCTGTTCTCCTTGAACATCGAAAACCTCTCGTGCCAGCCTGGAACAAGTAATCTGATTAGAATAATTCATATCGTGTTATGAAAAACTCAGAGGCAATTTTAACTGTGCTGGTTTTTTATTTCGTAAGGAAGTTCTTATTTTTAAGAAAATCAAACTGAAGAATGTTTGTGGTTTATGAAGAAATCTTCCACTTTCTCCTTTTGCCCGCTCAGATAGTAAGAGTAAATTGGCATTTCCCATCTGAACAGCTTTCTTTAGAAATAGACACACGTTTGTGAGTGGCCAGGGGATGATATTGAAAAGCAGACTCGACGACACACCCTCTGATTTCAGTTCAGAGTGACTTCATGTTGCTTTGGTTTGCAAGTAAATACTTCTCACATGATTTACATGTCTTATATTTTGTACTTCTTGGTAGTTTCATTCCTGTGTGAGTTATGCCTGCCCTCGCTCACATATGTGTGCAGAAATGTATGTGCAAGTTTGTGTTTTTGTGGTGTGAAGGTGGGTGAGTTTGTCAGGGGAAGAGCGTGAGGAAGTATCTGTCTCCCTTGCGCTTCCCATCTCTGTGTGCGTGGGTGAGAGTGTTATGATTTGAGTGTGTCTCCTCCCAAACCCAAGTGTGAGACCTACAGGGCAGTGTGCTGCTGAGAGGGGATCCCTTTAACAGGTCACTGGGTGGGGGCTCCTTCATCCGGCTCACTTGACCTGCCTGCACTTTGAGAGGACACAGCGCTCCTCTGTTCCAAAGGATGCAGCCCTCACGGGACACCTGGATTGCTGGCACCTAGATTTGGACTTCCTGGCTTCCAGAACTGTGAGAGAACAACTTTCCCTTCTTAGTATACCTACTCTGTAGTGTTTTTTAATTGCAGCACAAACAGACCAAAACAAGGAGGTTAAAGAAGTGACATGGCATCACACATCTGGAATATCAAGATGACATTGGTGGGGCTGGGGTTGTGGCTCACCTAGCACATATAAGGCCCTGGGCTCGATCCTCAGCACCACATTAAAATAAAGGTATTGTGTCCAACTACAACTAAAAAATAAATATTTTTTTTTTTTAAAAAGATGACATTGGTGACAACCTACACAATAAAAGCCTAGTAATGAGAGGGGAGCCCAAAGTTTGGGACTCTGGCAGAGTTGAGAGAACACCACTCTAGTGGCTTCAGAGGTACACAAATGATTTCTTTCTGTTTGTTTTTGCAGGGCCGCATACAGGCAAGGCAGGTGCTCTACCACTGAGCAACAGCCCGCAGCCTGGGTTTATTTCTGGCTCTGCTGTTTTGTCAGTGGACTGACCTCCCCGAGCTCCCTGTCCTCATCTATTAACTGGAGCTGAGAATTCTTACCTTGAAGAGTTACAGGGAGAATAAGTTAGCGGTTACTTGTAGACATGGTGAGCGACAGACATTGTTTTTAGGTGACTTCTTCTCATGATGGCCCATGTGACATAGTCACCTGATGATATATTTCCAGGATGACCTCACACACAAAGAGATCTGCTTCAAGGAGGACAGGGTCATTTGATTGGGAAAATTGCCCTAGAGGGCCAAATTTGGGGCTCGTGTGAATTTCCTATAGCCCAAAAGGAGGTCTTGTTCGGTGCTTTTTGGGTTACGGCTGTGGGCTCTACAGCACAAGGCCCAGCCTGCTCCTGGGGTAGCTTGCTAGAGGTTCTGGATGGTGCTGGACCATGAGAGTCACCAAGATCTAGGTGGCCCTGTGATCTTTGTCCCAGATGGACAGAGGCTTGCATGCTGCTCCTGACCCTGAGCATCTTGTGGGTTGGGTGAGAACTCGGTGCGTCACCTGTGGCAGGGTAGCCCCACTGCTCGGCAGGCTGGTTGACAAGAAGGTAAGAGGAGATCACTGACTTCCATGAGTGTTCCTTGAGGAGGGACTGAGGAGGTGCTCAGTTTAATAAACTGAGTTAATTGTAATGTGAAAGAGAAACAGATCAAGAAAAAGGAGTAGAGTATGTGTTATATGTTTATAAACTATAATATATATACACATACTAATATATACTTTAAAAATAATATGTATGGGAAATAACATCCCTTTGGAAATTAAAGTGTGCTGTATTTTGAAAAGTATAGACTGATTTGGTATTAAAAAATGAAAAAAAAAATTTTCCATCTCCAGTAACTCAGACAAACCTTTACAAGCAAATATTACAAAAGTCCCAGAGGCAGCAATAAATTCCTCCCGTTGATTTAAACCCCACCAGGGTCCAAACTTGTGAAACAAATGATGACTTTGCAGTGCTGGCAAACCAGAGGGCTTAGGGGGGCTTTGTACCAAAGGGGCTTATAGAAATTATTCACAGAAAAACTTCCAGTTGTAAAAGAGATAAACAAGCTTTGGATCTGAGTGGTGTTTAATCCGAATGTGCAGTGAGGGCCAAGAAGGATTCCTATTGCAAAACTCGGGACTTACTCAAGAATTTCACTTTAAAAGCTGAGTGGTCCCTGCTTTGCTGACCAAGGTTCATCAATGGAACTGCCTGCCTCCTTTCTGCCCTCCCTTCCTTCTTTTCCTCCTCCTCCTCCCTCTGTCTCTCCCTCCCTTTCTCTCTCTCTGCTTCCTTCCTTCCTTCCTTTTCTCATGTAAGAAGTCTACGTGTTTTTGGCTCTGAGCTCTAGTTCCAAGCATCTTCAATTTCCCCTGTATACATCTAAAACCTCCTTGACAGTTTATCGGAAATGACCTCTCACCTGTAGATCGACATCCCTTACCATGCCAAGGCTAAACATTTCAACTAGAGAAATATATAAGCAATGAATTAAACTGTCAGAAAAACACCAAAGAGGGCAGTTGTTTTACTTCATAAAGTCTTAGCAGAGCTTTCTCCCAGCATGCTTTGTGTCTTTATAAAAGTATTAATATGTACTCTAGGTGTTACTAGAGGAGCTATATAAAACTTAATAGATCACTTGAGTCAAGTTATTGAGTAAAATGACTGCTTTAAGCCAAGTTTGGATGTGCTTTGCAGACGTGCACATTATGGTGTAGAGCACATGAAGCAAAGATGGCTTCTTACTTTGGACATTTTGGAGATGAAGCCTCGCTCTGCCATGAGAGCTATGCCTGGAAGTCAGCGGGTAGGTAAGAGGCACTTGTTAGAAAACCTGGGGCTATCCTACATTTGAGTTTTCTGTATGGCAAAACATTTTGAATGAGGAAGATTCTGTAACCATTCATCACCATTAATGGATTACAACTTTGCTTTTAAGCTTTGCCTCTGGGACAGTGGAAGACCATCCAATCACCTTGCAAGTGCAGGTGAAAATAAACATGGTGCACAGCTTCAAAAACTCCATTGTGGTGTGATGCCTTGGGGGCCAAGGGGCCTTCGGGGTTGGCTTGCTGGCCAACTCCCGGAGAAGGTGGGGTTGATGGAGAAAGTATGTGTCCAGAGCAAAGGGTGGGTTTTATGGCTGGTCATACACGAATCCATTCATTTACTCACAGATTGCTACTCAGCTGCCACTATGAATGACAGTCTTCACTGAACACCCCAATTTAGCTATGGCCCTAGGCTATCCTGGATAGATGTGGGGTGAGGCTGACAAGGGAGCTCAGCAGACCACGTCTCTGTTACTTTATGTTGATGAGACTCAACACCATTGCCCTCCGGGTACTGGCGTGTTTTGGGGATAAGGTGTATTTCTCACACCAAATGATGTTAAAGACTAACAGGGGAAATGTTCTCTCCACAGCAGGATTATATTTTTCACAGGCTTTAAACCTTCTGTTTCACTAATACTAAAGGTATTTTTTTTCTCTGGTGGGATTTCATACATGAACAAATGCTGTTTTTGTGGATAAAGACTCTTTTCCTTAACCTATAAGATTGTTTCAGGAAAGCCACTACTAATATGGTTTTTACAGAGACCTTTTTGTTTAAATCTGAAAGAATGTAAAATTCTCTATCCACATATGTTTTTGGATGTTAATAGATTATACTTACACAAAAGAAGCATGAAAGAACATTTTCAGAGCAGAAAATTTACCCACACACTTACACCCAAAGACATTTGTTAAAACTCTTCAGTATGTTTTCATTCAAGCTATAATTTTTCAGCATGCTTTAAAATATAAAAATGATATATTTGCAAGACATATATACATGCATGCATGTATGAAATGGTAAATGTAAAATTTAATCAAATATTTTGATTATGTTATCTGTTTAAAGATATGTGACCCTTGACATGAAATTAAATGTGAGTATAAATTGTTGCTAACAGTTGGACTGTTCTCCACCTAATGATTCCAATGACCTGGGTTATTTTAGGTCAGAATACTTAGTTTAGACCCTCCCTGTGTTCATCAGCTTCTCACTGCTGTGACCAGACTATCCAATGAGAACAACTTAGAGAAGGAAAAGTTTAATTTGGGGATCACTCTTTCAGAGATCTCCATCCATGCTCAGTAGACTCCAATGCTCTGGATCCAGGGCAGAGTAGGATATTACAGTGGAAGGGTGTGGTGGAGAAAAGCTGCTCGGCTCAGGGCGGTTGAGAAACCGAGAAAGAGCTGGAGGAACCAGGGATGAAATATAATCCCAAGGGCCGGTCCCGGTAACCTGCTTCCTCCAGCCACACCCTACCTGCCTACCTGCCTGGCCTCATTAGCTTTGCGGATATGCTCATAGCCAACCAATAATACTCCCCACTGCAGATTAATTCTAATAGTACTCTGACTCACCCTAATAAAAACCATTCCAATGTAATACTGGCTTAAATGCAAAGACACAAATTCTTCTACAACCAGAAGTGTAGAGATGAGTAATTGCTGGTATTGGTTTTGCCAGCTCCTCAAGTATGCCATCAGAACGACCCATTCTTTTCGTTTTTTCTATTCTACAGAATCTGGTGTGTTGGCTTTCGTCCTCCTGCAATCTCCTTTTGGTTGCAAGAGGGCTGCCACAACACCAGCAGAATATTTATGGTCAAGGATGACACAGGAACAGCTACAGTGCTTTCATGTGGGATGTAAATGGTTTCCTAGGCACCCCAGGAGATTCTGTTTATATTCTATTGTTCTGTTTACATCCTTTTGGTTAAAATTTTATACCACAAGGCTACCAGGCTTTTTTAGCATTATTAATCTCTGACAAAGAAGAGGAAGGCAAAGGGGAATGGGTACTTGCTGCCACCGACAGGGTTTGTAACTTCAGCAAGAGGCGACCGGCTGCTACTGCTGGGCCATCAGAGACCGTACAGATGAGCACAGCCTGAGGTCAACTTGGTGCTGTCAATAGGTCGTCTTTGAAGATGACAATGCTCAGTGACCTGCTCTATCTAACCTAGCAGCTACTGGCCACAGATGGCTCTTACGCCCTTCAAATGTGGCTGTTGTGACTGAAGTGTTGATCATTAATAGTACTTAATTTTAGTGAATACAAGTTTAAAGGTCACGTGGCAGGGCAAGTGGCCATGGATCTGGGCCACATGAGTTGATTAATTTTATCTGAATAATTTTGGAGAGCAAGTTTGGCATTTGGGAGACTATATCCTTTTGTGGCTAAGTGTGTTTTTATAAAAAATACAAAATTCAAGAGAGATGCTATTTGCTCCTGTATGTCTTTATTTCACATTTATTTGTTTTGCTCTACATAGTCAACCTGAAGATCAGTTTCTTTGCCTGAGTAGATTATTTTAAGAGAAAATTTCTCCTCTGGAGATAGCTCTTTTAGAGTTAAGAAAATTTGATATCACTGAAAATTAAAAAAAAAAAAAAAGTTGGAACACCCCATTCTCTCCTGTAGCACTTTTTCAGTGCTATTGCTGTGACAGTGGAACAGAATGATCCATGGAGGGGTCATTCTGACAGTGTGCCTCCTTGCTGACTGCTGTTCTATAAACTATAAACGCACCCCCCCCCCAATCCCTGCCATGAAATGGTTCCAACCTCTGCAATGTGTGAGTTTATTTTGGATTTAATTTTATTCTTGGCCGGTTTCATGAGAAAAATATCAGAGACGACCAGGGAACTTTTAGGATTGAGAGGCCTTCCAGACTCCCCTTGTCCACTCTGGTGTTGGTGAACATTCTGGCACTGCTCTTTGGCCAAAGCTGCTGCGATGGAGTAAACATGGCCAAGTTGCGAGAGAGGACGGCTCTCCAATGTGCTAATAGGAAACATCACTGGGGCTCGGGGGACTGGCGTCCTGGGTGGTGTCACGGGGGCTTGGGAGGTGTCAGCCCCTGCTCAGTTCTGTCAGGAAATGTGAGGGCAAGGCAGTTCTTCCTCCAAGTTAGGATGCACGTGTTCCTTTTAAGTCAACAATGTATCTTCTGCTTTATTCAGAAAGAAAAAGAATGAAATTCTCTAATGGAAAATTCCATAGCTTCAAAAGCAACTGTTAAACTGCTGCTAGAAAGTTGGAAAATGTGTCAGGAGCTGTGGAGGGGCTGGCTGGGCTGCTCTGAGTTACTCCTTGCTGCAGAGAATGGCAGTTTCCCAGCTGTGCCTGTAAAGCGATGGTTTTCAATCATCTGCTCCATTTTGAACTTAATGCTGAGGTGAAATAACTCTTTACCTATTTGTACAAGTAAACCACCACCATCCGGATGCCTGACACCAGCGTAAGGCACAAACGTATAGGTAAATTAATCATGCCAGTGAAAATGACCACATGTGGAATTCTCAAATTAACCAGAAGCACAGGGCTGCAAGCTCACATTTGTAAGGCCAGGCCCATGAGCTTATGGAACACTTCAGACCACCAATGGTGCAACCCCCTCACTCAAGGTTCATTAAAGGAAGAGCACTCTGAGACTGGACATGGAGGCTCCCTGACCCTGTCAATCTGGTCACATGTCACAATCCTTGCCCAGGAAAATCACCACAGCAATGGACCTCTGAATCTCTGTCCTCAGGATTTAGCAGAAGTGGTTTCTCCCGCCCATGACGACCACACAAAGCCCACTGCAAGCTGACACTCTTAAACTGCTGTCCTCTGGACCTTGGCCTAGAATAAGTTACTGCCCTTTGACAGCTCTGTGCCCTGAACACATTCTTTGGCCGGTTCCTAATCTTATCTGCCCACCTAGAGTGACCCTGCATTCATACCTGCTGCTCTCTGCTTTTGCTCTCAGCTCAGCCCCCTGAACCCCTGGGGCTGCCTTAACCCTTTCTTAACCTTTATGTAATCTATTTATATAATTGTGTAAAGTGTGTTGTGTGACTTTAGCATTATACATGTTAGAAGTTAAGACTGAAGTAAAAGAACCTATAATTGCTCAGCTTATGACTAGCAGGTGAGCTGTGCTGAGGATTGACCGACTCCAGGACTCCCAGTGGATACCCATGTCCATGGATATCAATCCTTCATATAAAATGACCTATTATTTGTAAATAGCATGCACAGTCCTCCAGGATACCTTAAATTAGCTTTAGATTACTTTTAATACCTAATGTAATGTGCACGCTTTATAAACAGTTGTTCTATTGTACTCTTTAGGAAATACAGATACGACCATTGTGGGCCTAACTACATGGTACAAGATGAGGCCAAAGATGCACCAATAACCAGTGCTGGAGAGACGCAGCACCTGTGAAGTGGAGGGGTTACAGCAGAGTGTGCCCACTCGTCACTTCCTTCGTGTGGGTTTAGTGGTATGTGGCAGGAAGCAGATTCACATTTTGTTCAAACTTTCTAGCTTTTTAGATTTCTTTTCCTGTTTGCATCTGTGGTTGGCTGAATCCAAGGCTGCAGAGTATCCTGGCTGAAAGGAGATGGCTTATTCAAAGGATGATTTCGAAGTGACTTTAAGAGGAGGCTATTTGCAGGAAGGAGATAATGAAGCACCAAAGGCCAGCATCAGTGGAAAGTTCTTATGGCCCCTGCCATCGTTCTGTAGAGTTGGGGTCCTGTTCTCTGAATGGAAGCTTGTCCCCGGGCACAGGAGAGCAGCCACTGCAAAAACTCTGGCCCTGGAAATAGGGCAGGAGAACAAACAGCACCCTTGAATCTTCCTCTCGTTGCTTCTTTTCCTTTTTCACCCCTGGCTGGTGCCGCTCACAGTCTGAGGGCAAGTGAAGAAGGAGGTACACAGGGTGGCCCAGGGCTCTCGGGGGCCCAGGAGGATAACCAGCACACGGCTGTAACATTGCCCGTGCTGCGGCGGCAAACAGGGTGCTAACTGTGTCTACACTTGACCTGATTCCACCCTTACTACATCTCCACTTGACTGACGAGAAGACGAAAGACTGGGGGAGTTATTCAGATGTCCCCAAGTGAGCAGCTGGTCACCGACCAAGTCCAGGAGGCAGAACTCTCTCTGGACTCCACATCCAAACTCTATGCGGGAAGAAGAATGTGGACACATCTCAGCAGTCGAAGGCATAGGGAACCGCACCTCCTGGTAATGACCGTAATGATAGAACAGGTTCATCCCACCTGTGTCTTGGGGTATTCTTGGGTGTTAGAAATGTTAGGTATTGTTATTCTCACTTTACTGATGAAAAATATCAAAGATTAGGGCCAAATGACTTGCTACAGAACTATATCCCAGAGCTGCCCTGTGAATGTAGGTTTTTTGATTCTGAGGCCATTGGTTAGTTGACTATGCCCCATTGCTAATTAGAAAATGCTGGAAACTTGACAGTTTAATTAAATTAAGCTCCAAACCAAAGCAGAATAAAAAGCCAAAACTATGTCATATAGCTATTTTACCTAAATATTAGTCTCGATTTTACCTCACGGTTGCTATTTTTAGCCATCTGGAAGAGCCTACAGACAGCCATGGTCCATTATGAAAAATGTAAACAAATAATTGATGAATCAAAAACAAGAGGAAGGGAAAGTCTCTGAATAGAGGGTGGTGATTTCAAAGAAAAATGAACTTGAAACTGATATGATATGCCAAATATGCAGATTAATTTCTGATAAGCCACAGAGTTAGATATAGTTTTGGAGAGATAACCAGAAGATTACGTGAAGGTGGTGGCTGGCTGCGTCATTGGGTCTTAGACTGAGACCAGGTATAACACAGGGGCTAAAGAAGCCTTTTCTCACCCACTTGGGGTTTACTCCCCACTTCACAGATGAGGAAACCAAGGGCCAGAATCCTGGCTATGGCTCCATGATGGACAGTGGTACAGCCCAGTAGGAGTCTCCATTGTTCTGACTCCAGATTCAGTGTAGCTAGAATGGTGTCCTGTGTCAATTTTCATCTGGACTTTTGAAAACAGTGAAGAGAGAAATTAGCAGTTTATTTGTATAACACTTGTTAGATTTTTATAAAATTAATTAGAATGTACCTGAAAGCAAATAGACCCGGGAAATATTTTGCATCCAATATGATAATCAAGGGTTAAGTTTTGTGACAAATGTTTTAAACAATGCATAACCATGTTGATACATGGACAAGGGACATGAGTGAACATTAGAATATGCTTCATAAAGGCATTTGAAAAAAAATAAGCTTATTAGTAATAAAGAAGTGCATATTAAAATAATCATGAATTAGCATCCTACAATGTGTTAAAAGAATAATAGATTTTTTTGAATTCTTTAGATCAATGCTAGGGAAATTATGAGGTCCTTGGTGTGGTGGCTGTGGAATTTATACAGTCTCATTGGAAAAGCAATTTGGCAACAATTATAATGAATCATAAAATTTCCACAATCTTTGACCCAGAAATTCCACTCCTGGGAATTTATCCTGAGGCAATTATTTTAAAAAGACAGTGAAAGCCATGTGTAAGAAAATGTTGATTGCAGTAATATTTATAACAGTAACCAATTGGAAGCCACCTAAAGATCGTATAACAGAGAAGTGATTCTGTGAAGTGTGGGTCTCTATGCATTAGAATTCCCTAGAGGAATGTGATCAAGGTAGTGTCTGATCATGTGCCTGTTTATGGAAGGAGGCAGGGGCAGAAAGGAATTCATTATAAGGAATTGGCTTATAGGATTATGGAGGCTGAGAAGTACAGACCAGCAGAGCTGATGGTGTGGCTTCCCGAGATTCCTGGTCTGAAGTCAGAAGTCTGAGGTCTCACCTGGAAGACAGCCAGGTGGAGAGAGGAATTCCTTCCTATTCAACCTCCTGGTCAGGCCTTCAGGAGACAGGATGTCTCCCCACCTGGGGAGTGCTATCTGCTTTGTTTGGTTTGGCAACTCAAATATTAATCTCATCCCGAAGCACCCTCACAGACACACCCAGACATAATGTTTAACCAAATATCTGGGCACCCCTTGGCCCAGTCAAGTTGACCCATTAGTCTGTATAGCCATCAAATTAATTATGGAAGCCATGTAATAATATAAGAATATTAACGATAATTGAAAAAGAAGTTCATATTTATATTGTACATTTAATTGCAAAAAAAAGTCTACATCTTGATTAGCAATTAAGAGTAAACACAGAATAATGAAAGTAAAAATAATAGTCGAGGGGAGTTAGTGGCTCATCTCAGATCTAGGCGCTCATGAAATGTTTGGCATGTGGCTGGGACTGGTGGAGTTAGGGTGTGTGAGGACAGCCATTAAAATTGTCATGACTCAGTTTGTGTTGTGGACTTCTGACAGCCCTGAGGGCCTCAGAGTGGAGGGGAGTACTCAGGAGGCCTTTCTGGTGGTCTGGGGAGGAGTTAGTGAGGCCTTCACTAGACATGGCAGTGTGGGGATGGAGCCGAGCCGAGCAACCAGAGGGGAATGTCGCAGGTGGATCCCCAGCTCGTGCACATGCTCAGAGGTGGGAATGTAGGGGAGAGAAAGAGACTGCTACCCTGTTAGCCTGGAGCCATAGGAGCAAGAGGAAGAGAAGGGCTGTGGATCCAGAGACCGAAGTCTCAAGGAGGACTCTGGTTCTGCCATGGAACCTCGACAGTGGGAACAGAAGGGGACACGGAAACCAGAGGCTGTGTATGAGAATCCAAGGGTGGTGGTGGTGGTGGTGGTGGTGGTGGGATAGAGGCGTGGCTTAAAACCCTCAAGACCGTAAGAACTCAAAAATAGAGTGACGTCGGACTGTCACTTTGGTGGGGACTGGTGTTGATTCCGGGAAGTGAAACTTTCATTGCCCAAATCAGGAAAATCCTGGGCAAACTGGACAAATTTGTCACCTTACTCAAAACTATGGGAGCTGAACTATCTGCTATCTACGAGAGCTCAGGATGGATGGGGCTGCCAGGTGTCTGTGCACAAAGCAGCTCTGTAGCATTACAAGGAGCGAGCCTGCACCTTCTAAGCTGAGCTGCCAATTTTGTGGGACAAAGAGTTTGGGGACATTTTTGAAAATATTTTTGGGTTGAAGAAATCTGATAAAATTTTGGGAAAAATAAGGTTAGATTTTTGTTTTTTAAACTTTTTTTTTTTTTTAGCTACAAAAAGTCAAGACAGAGTAGCACAGTAAAGTCGTAGCAAATAAAAGCACGGGTGTAAACATTGACAATTCTAAGCTAAATTGCTTCCTTATTGAGTTTTCCAATTACCGTTTTATTTATTTATTTGTAATCTCACACCAAGGGGAATAGCAAACTATAAGAACACCTCATTAATTTGCACTAATGGGGAATAAAGTGCCATTTGACAAGTGAAAACACGGAATTTAAAGACAATGCTAATAGACACTCAGTCCTGCAAAAGCCCCTGGTCATGTGGCGGAGCTTCAGGACTGTGCCTTGGCCTCCCGGTTTGCCAGGCTGGGACCTGACCACTGCTGTCTTCGGGGTGTTGTGGTTTCTAGCCCCCCTGGTTCTCTGGCACAGTTCTCACCCACATGGCCCGTGGGGTCCGCAAGGAGAGCAGTGCTCTTGGGGTTCTGGGGGTCAACCTGTGTTGGTTTGTGGCCAACTTCTGGCTCTCAAAAATTAAAACCAATGCTTGAGAATCCAGATTTTCCTGAGTCTGGCCTCTTTACCTGGGTTCTCATCACTTGCTAGTTCTAGATAAGTCAGACAGCCCCCCCCCCCATGCCTCCATTTCTCTGTAAGAAAGATCTGAGGGTGTCATGGGACTTCCAGCTGGTGGGTATAGAGAGTGCTTAGCACTGTATCTGCCCTATATTTTTATTATTATTGGTTTGGCTTCAATCATTATAGTGACAGGACCTTAGACAAGACTTCTGCCTCTGTTTCTTGTTCTACAAAACAAGCCCCTGAGCTAGATGATCCCCAGGGTGTTGCCCAGTTTGGGCGCCGCATTCGCTCTACCGCTGACGGGAACCTGCACTGACAGTGAATATGTATGGGTTCCTGTGGGGACTTAAGGGACTGCCTGAAAGAGAAGGTTCTCAGCTGACACCTCTGGACATTTGAAAATGAGAATTTAGTTGGTGAAGAAAGACTGTCAGAAGAATTGCAATGAGGGTATGTGGATGGAGAGAAGTGGAGCCAACTCTATGCAGATTTATACAGAAAATTCCTGTAAACTAGGCAAATTTTGGTTTGTCTGCCTGTATCTCTGTACCCATGTTTTCATTTATTATGGTAGCTGCTGCTCCTCCACTCCTCAATCTGGCCTCTGCCTTTGGGCCTTGGCCATCTGTCCATTCCTCTGTTCTTCTCTGAATCCCAAGGCAACACACCTGGCCTCTGTGCATGGAATCTGCTTCCAGACTGGGCTCAACCACCTTCTCTCCTGCGTGGATATCCTGTCTGTCTGCTTACCCGTCCTCTAAGATTCGCCTGCTCCATCCTGCCTTTGGGTAACATTTCTGTCCTCTAGGTAATTGCTGGCCCTAATCTTGGCCTCTACCCTGCTCTGTTCTATCACTTCCTAAGCTTCCTCTTGGTTCCATTATTGATTTCTGCAACATATGCAGCAAAAGATACTCTGTGATTACCACTGGGACAGCCTGGTCATAGGTTTGGAAGGAACGGGTGCAAAAGGAAATAAAACTTGTAAGTTGTCAGTGATTTGAAAAAATTATTTTATTGCCACAAAATGTCTATATTTATATCAGGAAACAAAATTGTGGAGAGTTTCAGTTCAAATGAAAAGAATTTCATGAAATCACCTGTACAAGTCTAAGTCATGAGCTATTGTATTGATTCATGTTGAGATGTTTGGTTTTTCAAGCACCTGTTATAGCCCAGAAAGTATCTCAGGCTCCTTTTTGGCAACTGAAAAGGAATTAGTACTGTAGTGGAGGAGAAAAATAATAACTAGTTAATGAAAATAAAGGGATATTTCAGAGGGTTGTACAAAGACTTTTGGGTGCATAGCCAAGGAGACATCGGGCCATCTGGAGTGAGGCTGAATCTCTAAGGGGATTCTAGGTGCAAAAAAACAGTGTAGTGAAAGATTTGGAGGAGTGAAAGATATGTTTAGAAAAAGAGCTGATTTGGGGTGATGGACAGGAGCATGAGGAGAAATGAAAGGTGAAGCTGGAGAAGGACCTGGGACCCTGTTGCGATGGACCTTGGAATGCCATGATGATCAGATTGCCTGGTGGCTATAGGGAGTTATTGCAAAATATGAATAAAGTGATTCTAAATTAAAAAGTTTGTCCTGTGAGGAGCTTGGACTGTAACTATCAGTAGTCTCACATTAAGTACTTCTGTTATTTGGAGCTTCTGCAGATCTTGTGTATAAGACCAATAATCCTGGCTCCTCTCCACATGCTTCTAACAATGGTTGGCACCTTCTCTGACCAGTCCAGCATGTGGGCTGGGTCCCATGTTCTCTTTGACTGCCTCCCTGTCTTCGGATGGAGCCACCTGTCCTCCGCCCACCACCCTCCCATTCTCTTATCCCCGGGGAGATTAACAAATCTCATTCATTTCAGAGTCAGGGCCAAGGAGAGGTTTAGAATGGATCATTTCTGACTATATTTCTTCTCAGTGTTGTATTCTCTCCAGAAAGGCACTATCATTAATTACAGCAAAACAAACAAAGCAAATCCCAAACAGCTGAGCTTCATATTTTCAAAGACCCATAAACCTCATCAGCATAAAATAAATTAAATTTGGAGCTTACCTAGTGCACACATTAATTACGATGGAGTGTTCTTCACTCTGCTTTGCTGTCTGGGGAGTCCTGTGGAGTCTTCCCCGAGCTGGGATGGGTCTTTAGTACCCTGTAGATCCTGGGCAGAAACAGGGTCTGTCTCCAGTTGACTGCTGGGACCAGGAGGCAGATGGGAAGTAAAAGGCACTGTGGCAGGCCTGTCCCAGCAGACTGGAATACAGCCCCTGGTCCATGTTCTATAGGGGTTGATTTTTACCTATTTGTCTCTCTCTCTCTCTCTCTCTCTCTCTCTCTCTCTCTCTCTCTCTGTGTGTGTGTGTGTGTGTGTGTGTGTATGTGTGTGTGTATGCACTGGGGATTTAACCCAGGGCCTGTGCATGCTAAGTACACACGCTACTACTAAGCTACACATCAAACCCCTATTCCTCTATTTAAAAGTTGGATCTATTTGTACTTGAGATCTGTCATTTTCATTTGATGTAAATTATATCCTAATAAAAAATTATAAGTTTAGAAAAGGTTGTTTTTCTTTCTTTAGTTTGAAAAAAAAAAATCTTCCTTGTCCTTTATTTTATGAGAGCTCTGATGTTCCCTTTTTGGGAAAAAATGTAAAGGACAGCACTAGTGGCAATATCATTTGTGGCTTTGGTTCAGCTGCTGCTCCTTGCTGTGAATGGGTTTCCTCTTTTGACCAGTGTGTCATGCCAGTTGTGTAAAGAACAGTGTGAGATGTCAACAGCAGCAAGAGTCACAGCTTTACTTTCTAAGAACTTGACAACTTGAGGATCACCCATGCATTTTTCTTAAGATCTGAAGCCTGAATCTGCCAACTCTCAAGTTCATGGCATTGCCACGGTTTTTCTGATCTTTTCTGGGAGACCTGTGGTCCTTTAGATGCTGGCCGTGCTGGTGGTAGTGTCTTCCGCTGTTTTGGGAGGGAAAGCCACAGGAACTCGTGGTCAGATGGAGAGGGCTGTTGGGTGGAGGTCTCCACCTGGAGACTATGCGCGTCTACTCTTCCTCTGCAGCTGCCCCTCTCTGTGGCCACTGGACATGCTGAGAAGGACCACAGGGCAGGCATCACATTTACTGTCGGCTGCTTTTAAAGTTTTCTTTCTATTTTGTTCATCGGCCACCTAGGAACCGGTGATTACGGTCCATAAGGCCAACTTTCAATGGCTTCATCTTCTGCAGGCCTTTTTTTCTGAAAACCAGGTATCTGGCTGACGAGACTGAAAGAAGATGGGTGGCCGAGGGGGACCATCTCCTCCACAGGAAGGGTGATGTGTTCTGCACACCTCAGGGATTTCCAAGTTGTGATTCACGTGTCTCCCAGATGGTTTTGATTTCTTTTATATTTTTAAAGAGGGACCTTTTCAGTATTTGGAAGCCTTCATAACAGGAGGTATGAACAGTCGACGGTGTGAAAGACTGCATTTTAACTGTTGGTAAATGGACAGTACATTAGTTGGACACCATGAGTACACGTTTAAGTCTTTCTTTTTTGTTTTCTGATTTCATAATAAGATTTCTCCTGCCATATCGGTGCATGTATCTGCACTTATGATAAACTGTGTCCCTGATGAGAAGTTAGCTTGAAATGGTTGGTTTTTGAATTCCAGTGTGTGCTTGTCCATGTACATGAGCTTTTCCTGGGAACGTCCTGCTGTGGCACATTTAAGCCCTCAGCTGAATCCTAAGAAGGTCCAGGAACACCCGCTGTGTCCATGCTCTGCTCATGGTCAAGTGGTCTTTTGAGTTGAAGGAAAGGTGCTGTATGCGAGAAGATTTTAATGAAGTGTTTCACACTTTCTACTGAATTATCCTAAACACCACCAAAAGATAAATAATACATTGGGGAAAATGTATTATAAAACATTTGATTAACATGGAGGTGTGTTTTGTTACTATACAAAGCGTTTCTTTAGCCAATAGGAGAAAGACAAACAATCTAGTAGAATGAAGGGCAAGACTCCCTGTCAATGTCCACCCTATTCTTAGGCAGGTAGTGATTAAAAAATTGGGAGAGCAGTAAAATACATTCCTGTTTCATATATATATAAAAGACAAAGCCCAGAGCTGTTGGAAGAGAGGTAATAGGTGCTTTCATAAGTCATCGTTATTTATAGGAGTGTAAATGGCTGCCATCTTTTTGGAGGGTTTGGTTGATATGTGTGAAGAAAAAAAGGCATACTCTGACATAACAGTTTTCTTTCCGTAGTTGCTGAAGATATATTTTTTCAGCAGTGTTTGTAATAATAGTGATATATCCCAACCATTAGAAACAACCTGAATGTCCATTTGGATTAGTGGAGTTGAGGTACCATGAGTTAATGGAACACTCTAGATTTAACCCTGTAGGGCCTAAGAGAAAGAGAGGAGAGGGAGAGAGAGAGAAAGAGAGAGAGAGAGAGAGAGAGACAGAGAGAGAGAGAGAGAGAGAGAGAGAGAAATGCGGTAGGGAGAAATGTTCAATAGATAGTAGGAAAAAAGTTGGCTGTAAATTAGTGTAAGTAGAATAATCATATTTCTATATTAAAAATGAAAAGGAAGGAAAATATTCTCATGCTTTTAATGCTTTGAAATTTTCCAGAAAGAGATGCAAAGCAAAACTGAAACAAAACAGCAATAGACCAAAACAGCATGGGCCAGGCTGTGGAGGGAGAGGGCAGCTGGCTCTGGCTGGGGAACCTGCCCTCTGGGCCCCCAGCAAGAGCAGAGGTTGTGAAAGTGGACTGCTGCGTCACATAACCGGGTTGCAGTCTTGCTGCAGCGCGGCCTGGAGATAGGCCACGGCACAGGTTACTTAGCCTTTCTTGGCATCTGTAAAGGGGGGCTATTAATAATGCCAGCCTCCCCGACGGGTATGAATGAAAAGTCACACTACTTATAAAACACTTAGCACGGAGTCGGGAACATCGTCCCAATTACCTCAGATGTTATTGCTCTTTATTTTATGTTTATAGGCATGTCATGTTTCAGTTTCCTTATCCATAATTTAAGAGACTTGGCCAGGCTAAAATCAGAGGTCTGTTCCACTGTAAAACTCCATGATTTAATACCTATGCTTATGTCATAGTCTGTACTAAGTTCTACATGGTTTAAAATTGCGTATGATTGTGGAGTTTGATAATGAATTTGATGGCATGATTCCTTTTTTTTTTTAAATCAATGGTCCCTGGCTAGCATAAATGAAGATAACACATTGCATGATCTCTCTCTCTCTCTCTCTCTCTCTCTCTCTCTCTCTCTCTCTATATATATATATATATATATATATATATAAAATTATGTATGTCTGTGCCTAGTCAATATCACATTTTGTGCTGAGGGCTGAGAATGGAAGGAAAATAAAATATTTACCCTGGAGAGACACAGGATTAAATGCCTGGTAGAATTTTGAGAAAATAGACCCTGTGGTCAACATATCATTGACTGAAAAGTTGGTTGGAGGAAGAAGTGTGAGCAACTTTTATTCCTGCAAAGGACCCTTCTGCTTGAGATGTGAAATTGCCCTTCCCTGGGTCAACACTCTGCCTTTCTGGGTTCTAGGTTTTGCCTTTGTATTTGGCTCAGATACTCTGAATTTAATTCTTGTAACTAAAAAAATAAAAAATAAAAATAAAAATAAAAACCCATCCTTGATGCAGAAAGAAGGTGAAGATGTATCCCTTGAGAGCAATGACACCCAAAGCGACAGGAGATGCTGGTGGGGTTGAATGTGGCCATGGGGGTGTGGTGCACCAGATTAGGCCAGGGAGGAGGATGCCCCCGTGTGCTGGGCTCCAGACTCTGACCATGAAGCTCACTGAATTCTCTGATGAACTGGAGTTAGCCACTTTCTCCATGACGAATGAAATTTTAGAGGGTTAATTTATGTACCCCAAGTTACAGGGTTAGTAAGCGAGTTAGTTAGTAAGCGAGCCTGGCTCGGATGTTTTCCCCTCCTCCTGCGGTCTCTTTGATTCATTCTGTCTCATTTCATGAACTGTAGAGTATATCTTTATTCTCCTTCCTCGATTTCTTTTGCATTGTTGGTTTCAAAGAGGATTAGATTTGAGATTGAGTTTGGAGAATGAGCTCAGGAGCTCTGTCAGGGTCATGGGAGGGGAGGGGTGAGAATGTGCACTTCATAGTGGGTCAGCTGGGGTACAGCATGGGGCAGGAGAAGGCTAAAATCAAAGGTCTGGGGTTAGCAATCCCACATTCTGATCCTTGCTGTGCTTTGGAGTCAGTGACCAATTGTTGGTTTTCTTCTATGTAAAATGAGAATACTGTTGCCTCTCTGGTAGGGTTTATGTGATAAATAAATGGCTGAAACCTGTAAAGTGCTCAGCATAGTTTCAGGATGAGTACCTGTTCCTCACCTTGTGTTACAGACCTTCATATGGCAGCAATGACCCAGCATCCAGCCCTTGAAAAGGAACTTAGAGTCTGGGAAATGTAGCTTAGTGGTAGAGTGCTTATGTAGCATGCACAAGGCCCTGGGTCCCATCCCCCACGCTGCAGAAAGAAACACCAAAGATTTTTAGTCTGTCTTTGTGGCCTATTCTTATAAGCACTTTTTTTTTTTTTTTAATAACAGTGCTATCTTAGTATAGAAATAGGACTTTGGAGAGAGCACTTGTCCAAACTTAGTGGCCCTTTCCATCTCCAGGTAGAACATAGAGAATGACATTGAACTTGTTAGTGACCTTCTCCTAGGAGTTTCCTCTTCCTGCTGTTGGGGATTCTGGGCTGCACTTCTTTTGACAGAGAAGACAGAAATAAAGAAATTGCACAACCTGTGACAGATATAGCATTTCATTGTGATGGATGTGCTTCATGTTTAGTTGAATTTTAAAAAGTTGTTCTTTGAAAGGGAGTTATAAATTTTTCTGGAAGAAACTTTTAGACACCCGATTCAAGGGCATTGAGGGCAATTCTATGTTAAACATGACTTCAGAAGCATACTATTGTAGGAAAAAAAAGAAACCAAATAGATAGAACTCTCAACCAGGTTTGTCTTCTTTGTTTTCTGTTTTTACTCCCCAAAATGCAAATTCCAAGCAAAAGAGACCATAATAAAGAGCTAACTTAAAAACAAACGGAGTGGGCCTGGGGTTGTTATACCTGAACCAGTCTGATACATTCTGTACAGCCTGATTGATTCTATGCTGGTTTCAGAAGGGTAATTTGAGGCACCCACTCAGATTCATATTCATTAGAGAAATCTGTGGTTGTTTCAAAATTGTGAACAACCTCAAATTGAGTAAGAAATTCAGTTTACTAGAACATATAATTTTCTAAAAATTCTGACTATTCAAAATGTGCTAAAAGTGTCCTGCATTTTACTGCATGTTGCTATTGGAACTGTGTATGAAGCTGCAGGGTGACACTGTGTCTTGGAAAATTCCTTTTCTGACAACCTCATTGCAAAACACAACCAGGGTCAGGCAAGAAGCGGTTATCAAAGTCCTTTTGCATCCAAACGGCTGCCAGCAAGCCCAGGCATCATATTCTGTGGAAAGGCAGAGAATCCACAAATGTTTCATCAAAAAATATAACATGGCATTTTATGACTTAGGGGCAGAAATGTGCCCATTTCTCAATAAATTATGAGAGTATTTTTCTATTTAAGCCCAGTGACATAATTTATGTTCACGTGGGTAATAAATATATATGATCATTGAACAGTTAACTCATATGGTCTGTTTAAGAAAAACACAAACATGCAAATAAAATTCTTCATTCCTCATAGTCAACTAAAGGTTGAGCATTTGGAGAGATCTCTGCCCATCATGTGTCATGTGAACAAATGAGTGATGGACAGCCAGAGGTGAACAGGTGAACGTTATGTCAGACCACTTAACTGCTCAGCAACACGCATAAATAAAATGTTTTGTGGCTTTAAATCGGGCAAATGACCCTTTGCCCAACTCTGATTTATGAGTGGCTAATTCCTCCCAACCCAGTCTTCCACATTTTTTTTCTTATATTTATTTGTTTGATCTCTTTTATGTCCTCGTTTCAATGTCCCCTGATCTCCTTCTCTCACTTTTGAGGAGGAAATACAATATTGTCACAATAAGTATTCCTTCATTATAAGTCAGCTTTACTTGGAAAGGGGTTTTGGAGAATACTAGTTAATGCAATTTTTAACAATGTCTGTGTACAGCCACAGAAACATTGATTAAATTTTAATTAAAGTATACTTAATTAAATCCTATTGGGTGAAATGAATGGAAAAAGTGATTAACCCTCCTTAACTGTTTTTGCCAAGCTTTCCCTAAGGTTTTACATGTCCACCTACCCTCCTCCCCAGGGGCGGGACTGCTGCTGCTGGCGGATACCAGAGCCCGCCCGCAGGGACGCATCTTATTTCCCGAATTGCCAAAGTTCAGTCCTGGCTTCTGTCCCCATACTGGCACGTCTCTTTTTCCAGTTTTCCAACAAAATATCTGCACATAAAGAAGTAAAGTTATGACCAAAAGTTACATTCGTTGGCTTTATCTTTACCTGTGTAGCAGAAGATGTTGATAAAAGTGTCTTCAAGTCTTCTGACTTGCGCCCCCCTCGAATGCACCCCCCTCTCCTTTTCCATACCTTAGCCACATCTTCTAAGTTCATTTGTTTCCCTTCTGATGCTAAACCTTCTTGGAAGCCATTTCAAGTGGAAAAAAGGACAGTGGGCAAACCTTACTTGCTGCATCTGTCTTGCTGGTGCATTTCCTTTGACCAACACAATGCTCATAGAATTTTAAATTATGGCAGGCACCAAGAGATGAGGAGGTTTCATATAATATGTCATTTTTCACAGGTATGGCCCTCTTGAACTGCTGGACGGTCTATATTCTTGCTTGTCCCTCTTGTCTAGAAATGCTCAGCCCCTCTACCTTTAAGGGAGCATGTGTTCTTTTGTTTGCCATAGTTCTGGTCCCTTGTGGTCACTCATCCCATCCCGCCTCCATTTGCTAAATGCTGCCATTTATACCAGATCACTTTCTCTAATCTTCATTACCTGCATGACTCCAGGATTGGGAACTAGAGTCCTGGCGCACAGCCCAAACTGTCTGCCTCTCTTTCCCTCTCCCTCAGGCCCCCGTCACTATACCATAGGAGGCAGAGGACACAATTGCTTTGACAGAGAGGGCCAAGACATAATATCCTGGTTGGTTAGGAGAGGTTCTGGTGAATTGACAGAATTGCAGATGCCGTTAGAAGGAGGGGAGGAAGCCAGGGAGGGAGGTAGTGCAGGATGGAGTCAGAAGAATGAGGAACAAGGAAGAGATGCATTCTTTGCTATTGAAAAAAGCTCCTCCATCTCTTTCTGCCTTTCTGCCTTGTGCATGTAGATGTTCTCTAAGCCCTTTTCTCTTTCACTTAAGATTTGTAATTGCAAATGGAATCATCTTCTAAAGCCAGCAGGCAAGCATATCTGTTTCCTTTTGTGACAGTTGATAGTTGGGTTGCGTAGGCATCCAAGGTGAAGCAGATGGGGAGTGGTAAGGAGGCCAGACTGGGGGTGCTCTAAGGGAAAAACTGCTGATTGGGAGGCCTGTTGCTGTGATCATGCCATTGCCACTAGACAGGCCAGAGCTGCCCGGGAGGACCTGCTGGGACGTTGCAAAGAAGTATTGGAGAGAGCTGAAGTCGGGAGGCCCCCAGAATCCACCCACACTGAACCCCTGGGTGAGAAGAGTCAATGAAGCCATCTCCCTCAAGACTCAGGGCCTGGGCAGAGTGAGTGGATTCTTTGTGGTGATCCTAAAGAGAAAAGAAGAATCAGGAACTGGAGTTATGGCTGGAGTGGTACAAAGGAGAATAAAGTCAAGAAAAGCAGGATCTCCAGCTAACAGGGAGTCAGTGTGAATTAATCCTTCCCTCTATGTGTGGGGGCAGTGATGGCAACATAGTCATATAGCAGTTTGCCATCTGCAAAGTCCTGCTAAGGTTGGCTGGGCATCACCATCGTCATGGGCATCATTACAAGTGAGATCTGAAGGGCTGGGGACATGGCTTAGTTGGTAGAGTGCTTGCCTTGCATGCACAATTCACAGCACTACAAAAAAAAAAAAAAAAAAAAAAGAAGAAGAAAAAGAAAAAAACAAGTACGATCTGAGACTCCAAAGGTGAGGACAGTGGTTTCTAATCTTTGGTAGGGAAGAATTTCAAAGTGCAGATACTGAGATTGCATCTCAGACCTGTTGTATGAGAATTCCTGGGTGATAGGCAGTGGGATATGAATTTTTATCAAGTGTTTATCACGGTCAGCTTGGTACAGGTTCGATAGTTGCATCTGAAAAACTCTGAGCTAAGTGATTTATCTAAAGATGAATAGCTAATAAATAAATAGCAGAGTGAGGATTCAAACCCAGCTGGGTCTTTGGAACCAGATTGAGCTCATTCCACCAGATCCAGGATTGGACTGAGTACTGTTTGATAATAAAGACCTGTTGTGCTAAAGCACTTTTCATGTTTTTACTTCATTCTGTGCAAATACTGTGGAGTCATTATTTCCAACTCCCATCTCATGGACCAGGATTCTGAGGCCGAGAGAAGTTTGGTACCCACTTAATGGAAGAGAAGAATAAGATTCCAATCCACATGCTCAGTAGGGTCTTTCTGCCCACCCTCCCCATTCAAGTTTTCCATGAGATTTCTGTACTTTCAGTCTTACTCTAAGAGTCGTGTGAAACCTGGCTTTATGTGTGATGTTAATTAGCCAGATGTGGTAGCACACACCAGTAATTCCAGCAGCATGGGAGGCTGAGGCAGGAGGATCAAGGGTGCAAAATCAGCCTCAGCAACTTAGCAAGGCCCTAAGCAACTCATCGACACCCTGTCTCTAAATAAAATACAAAAAAGGGCTAGAGATATGGCTCAGTGGCTAAGCACTCCTGGGTTCAAACCTTGGTACCAAAAAAAAAAAATGTTAATTGATTACATTAATAATTAAAATAGTAATAGGGAAAGAAAAATTGAACACAAAAGGAGGCTTTCTAGAATGTCATGATTAAAGAGAACCAAGTCATTGATCTACCAAGCTGCCATCAAAACGTGATCCTGTCCCCCTCACTGTTCAAAGTGTGGCCTGAGGAGAGCAGTATCTGAATCGCCTGGGAAATTGGTAGAAATGCAGAATATCAGGTGCCATCCCAGACCCACTGACTCATAATATGCATCTCAGCAACATCCCCAGGAGATTCTGATACACATAAAGTTTGAGAAGCACGATTCTACTCCACCGCTGTTGGAAGCCAGATACCTTGTGGAGAATTCAATAGACTCACAGAGAGCTGTCCCTGCCAATGCAAATGTATGAGTGCTGGCTTAGAGCACGAGCCTGGGGTTCAGCCCAGCAGATGGTTTGTGGGTAGGACTGGGGGCCAATATATGAAATGAAATGTCTGAGTTGGTTGCTTTTGTAGAGTTGTCAGTGTATTTATTTAACTTTCAATGTCATGGTTAAAGAGCTGGGATTGGATCCATTTAGCTTAGAGTATAAAAACATACAGCCAGAGTATGGATGTATGGGTGCTTATCCAGTGCTTTTTAATATGAAAAAGCTCAGTGGGGAGGATTTAGAACTGAGTTTAAGGGAAATGTCAGGTCATAGAATCTATCTAACTTAAACAATTTCTTATGCCCTGGTTATCTTTTCTCTATCCTTCGTATTCTTTTTCTGATAACTCTCTAGGCCGAATGTAATGAACACTGAAATGCTAACAAACCATTGTTACCTTTGGTTATTATAGTTGCTGGGATATTTGCTATTTTTTTTTCTTCTTATACAGGAATATTTTTGATTTTTATCCCTTAAGCAATACTTACCGATTTGCTTTAATGAGGACTATCTCCAGAGTGTGGCTTGTAGATGAATCTGAGCAACTGAAATCACCTTGGCAAATGGTTTTGTATATAATTGTACTTTTTGGTCTGAGTAGGAAAAAAAAAATCCACATTTCACCCAAAAGCACACAGGATCTATTTCAGCACCAGCCAGATAATGAGACGGTAATTGGTGTGTAAGCCGTTCATTCTCCAAGTTTTCTCACGGGGCATAATTTGTCTCTTGTTTGTCAGGGATGGGTTCTGCGAGACAACACTCCCATTCATGATGGGCAGAGCAAATGTACTAAAACATTATCATAGCTGGGATTCACGGTCCACTATGGATTTATGTCAAGAATGTTAATGATTTGTTTATGAATAAGTGGGCCTGTCGCATGGTCAGACAGTAGCCTGCAGAATTGCTGAATGGACAGTTTGCTTGCAGAGGATTCTTGCAGGAAATAAATACTCTTGCCAGGCCTTTTGCATCTCTTAAGTAGCTACTGTGAATTGACTCTGGGGTTTGAAATGGTGGCATTTACCTCACAGAGTCCTGCACTCACTATTTCTGGTCTCCGAACTCTAAATTTTGTTGATATAGTATGGGGGAAAGAATATCTTTTTTTAGGATTGAACATGATTCTTTTTATTTGGTAAAGACTCTGAGAAAATAATGATTTTTAATTAAATGTCTTATTGAACAGAGTCCCCCCTACCTTCACTCACCAGATTAGGTGTTCTATTTTGAAGTGTGTGCTAATTTGTGGAAGTTGTGGACTCACGGTGGGTATTAATTGGTAGATAAAAGTTAATTATTGGAAAGTAGCATCCAGGAAATGAAGAATAATTCAAGATTATATAATTCTTCATATATATACATACATGCATAGATTTAAAAGTGTGTGTGTGTGTGTGTGTGTGTGTGTGTGTGTGTGTTGTGGTGTAATATAATTTAATGATGTTTATTCTAGCTACTTTTTAAACATTTGCCTCTTTAGAAATGATGAAGTTGGCTTTCTCTTAAGAAGAAATTTAAATTTTATTCTATTTAGGTAAAAAGGATTCTTTATTTTCACTTTGGGATCAAATTAGTATGTCATGTTTTTCTTGAATTTTATTCAATGGGTCTTAATAACTTAAACATCAAAGTCACTTTGCATAAAGTTCTAGCTGTAACCTGAGAAGAGTCACACTACACATCTGACTTAGAGGAGAGTAACATCAAGGCTCCTTTGTCATAAAGCATGCATAATATCTGTTTAATACAAATTACATCTGCACTTACTAGCCAGAGACCAGCTAAGGTGATTCATTCCTTCCTTCCCTGGGGAAGTCCTGGCTGTTCGGTGCTTATAGTGCCAGAGAGTTGAGCATGAAGTCGGTGCCACCCGCCCAATCCCAGGTTCATTCTGTTGTACAGTATACCACAGGGCAAAGCTGCATGACCCCGTGTCTTGAGTCCTTCTCCCCTGGGCTGTGGTGCCCTAATGGTTGTCCAGGGAGGTGGATGAACTTCCCAAATGCTGTTGAAAAAAAAATGGCAGGTGTAAGGGGGTCCAGGAATCAGAGGATTCCTTGACAAGATGTGAAAATCCCTTATGAGATTTCTGTGTTTCTTGGGTTTTAACTGATTTTGAAAGGCTCTGTGATCCTTGTAAAGATCATTTTGCTACATACCAAATTATTAACTCGGTGCTTGTGAGATCATACTGCAGTGTAGTAGTAGCATGTTTGTTCAACATCATCATTGTCATCTTTTTTATGGTAAATATGATTTGGAAATTAAGAAACTGTTGTTCCTAAGTACACATTTAAAATCTTTCTCAGGCCTCACTGGTCATGCCCTATAAAAACTGTCCTCCACCCCTAACATGTAGCCCTGGTGATAAGCAGCAGATGTGTATGTAGATTTTTTACCTCTGCTGACTATTCTGAAGTTCATTGGCTTTAGAAGGGAGTGAGAAGAGGTAGAGTGAATATTGGTCAAGTTTCTTCCAGAAATAAGAGATGAAAAAGTATGGTTTGTCAAATTTTCAACTGCATTAAGTTCTTACTGAAATGGATCTCAATGAGGTCTGCTGTTAGGCCTTATTGGTCTAATAGATTTAAATACGTCCAAACATTAGGCCATTGTAATAACATGCAAGTATTATTAAGCAAACAATTAGATCTGGAATAAAGTTGTTAGCTGAGATAGAGTAAGATTACATATGAAAGGTATGAATTGAGCATCTACCATGTACAAGGTGCCAGTGAACATGTTTGGGGAAGGGAAGATGGACCAAGCCTGGGCTGGATGCTCAAGGAGCTGAGTATGTCCACCTCTACATAGATAGTGGTAAGGATTCACTGTGTGCACAACTCCTTTCTATTTCACTGCTTCTATTTCCATCCTTTGAATGTTGACACAGTAAACATTGCAAAGTAAGAATACTTGACTAGAAATGCCAAATTGGAGTAGTACAGCATACTGTCTATGGATTTGCATATATATATAGTTATGTTATTTTTTATCCTTGGTCTAAGGATTTTTTTCTCCATCTTTTTCATAGAGGTGATTAAATTGATCCTGAAAATGAGAAGGGAAAACCCAAACCCATGTCCCACTTCCTCCAATTTTCACCTGAAGTCTATTGACCTCAAGGTTCCCAAATACTGATCACCAGGGAATTTTTAGGATCACCAGGGAATTTTTTTCTTGAGAAAGGAGATGCTGTTCTACTCAAGAATATTTGTTTATAACCTCACCCTAGAGGATTCTGATAGTGAATGGGCCATATAGATGACTTTGAAGAGGGATGGCCAGAAATTCCAGATTTCTGAATTTGTATTTTGCTCATTTTCTGGGGGCAGGTTCCATAGTTTTGCTTATATTCCTAAAGAGGCCTGAAATCTGTAAAGAGCTTATGAATCGAATTTCTTGTGGTTGGGATGAGGGCCATTAATTGTAACCATACACCTGTGGTTCTTTGAACCTAGGAGATAAATGAATTGAATTCACAGGTGGTGTGATGAAATCTTATTGTTTGGATATGAAGTGTCCCCCAAAGACTCATGTGTAGAGGATTTGATCTCCAATTTCAATGATGTTTAGAGGTGACAAGGAATGTTGGTAAACTCGTGGTAAGGACCGCACATCCAGAGGATGTGCTTTTTTGTGCTTCTAGACAAATGAGTAGGTCGTCTTTATTTAGGAATTTGTTGTGTTTCCTATTAAAGAAATTGTTTGACAACTATTTCCCAGTATCGTTGGGCTTCTGTCTGTGAATGAAGAAAAGTCATATAAATCCTGTCTTCAGTTCTGTTTCTCTTCACCTAATAGGAGGTGGCCTAAAATTATAGGGGGAGCTGCTTAATGTGACCTGGGCTGGTTGAGTTGGGAGAGATTTTCACCTTCACAATCTGAAACAGATGCCACTGAAGCAAAAATGAGTATGATTTCTCATTATGCAAATCAGAACTCTAGGGAAGCACCACCCCAGAGCCATTAAGATGGGCGCTCTTAGAACACAGGAAACAAGGATTAGTGAGTATGTGGAGAAACTGGAACTCGGTGGCTATTGGCGGGAATGTTCAGTGGAACCGTGGTGGGAAACAACATGGTATTCCTCAAAAAATGATGAATAGAATTATGGTATGACCCAGCAATATCACTTCCAGATATATGCCCCAAAGAGTTGAAAGCAGAGTTTCAAAGAGATATTTATTCGAATACCCAGGTTTATAGCAACGTTATTCATAGTAGCTAGAATGTGAAAGCAGTCCAGGTGTTCATTGAAGGGGTAAGCAAAATGTTTTATCTCATACAATGGAATATTATTCATCCTTAACAGGAAGAAAATTCTTATATATGCTACATCATGGATGAACCTTGAGGACATTATGCTAAGTGAAATAAGCCAGGTTCAAAGAACAAATGCTATATGATTCCATTTTTTTAAAGTTTGTCTGGTGGTCCAAAGCATGGAGTCAGAAAGTAGAATGGTGGTTGCCATAGGTTGGGGAGGTAGAAAAGAAGGGTTATTTAATGGGTACAGAGTTTCAGTGTGGGGAAATGAAGGGCCCTGGAGACACATGTTGACGGTTGCACAATTATAGGGATATATTTAATACCACTGAATGATGCGTTTAAATGTGGTGAAGATATTGAATTTTATGTTATTCACATTTGAAAATTAGAAAAAAAAACCAAAGATGATTGAAAGGGTCTTTCTCATAGTTTCAAAGAATGCCTCCCCGAGTTCTCATCTGTCATGGACTTGAGAGATCCTTTTTTGGTCAGAATACAGAGTGCAAAGGTGTGGATCAAGCTGGGCTCTGGCAGTGGAGATGCCTCCGTAGGCACTTAACACAGGCAAACAGTCCCTCCAGGTACTTAGCAAGTATTTGTCCAGCGTTCCTTCATGCAGGGGCTTGGTGACATGCAGGCGACTGGAGTTGAGTTAGAACCAGGACCGTTTCTCCTTGTTTTTGAACCCGATCGTTCACCAGGGTTAAGGATTCCTTTTTGTCCCATTTTCTAGTTTTCTAGCAGAAATAGACTTGATTCCTGATTGTGTGATTGACAGTTTTGTAGTAAGAGATTGCATGGCACAGAGAGATATGAAAAAGAAAGCAAGACCCGATGGAGGTTCCCCTGTCAGTGCTTGGGTGCATTTTCTATACATGTGGATCTAGGCACGCACACCCTCTTAAAACAGGAAGCAGGTGAGGCCTCCTGCCTACCGGATGTCACTGGACATAAGGACATGGTAATATATGTTTACTTCTCTATTTCCATTTTTAGAAGAAATCAAGAGGATAGTTAAATGTTTTAGTGACAATCAAGTCATTCTAATGTGGAGGTAAATTAGAGAAAGAGAGCAATGTAGAGGGTAGGATGGGTGGGCAGCAGAGCGGGAACTCAGTGGTGGGGCTAGAGGGACTTGCTTTTTCCTGGACAGGTGGCTGGTAGAGGGGGAGCAGGTGCAGTTGCTCACAGTTATGCTTCTGTGGACACACAATAAGGACCCGTCATTTCAGCTCATCAGCTGCAAGGCTCCAGATGAGGAGACAGTTCCTTTGTAGTATGTATGTGGTAGGGGCCTGTGTTAATGTTATCAATTCAGCACCTACTCTTTTCTCAATGCCTTTTTGGAAAAAAGGGAAAAAATCATCTTGGATATGCTTCCCTCAAATATGTCTCTGCATCTGTTCACTTGATTATTTGGCGCTGTAAAGAAGGGAGAGGCAGACTGATGTGCCCGCTCTGAGAAAGGATTCTAATAACTCCTTAGAAGTCTGTCTGTGGCTACCCTTCCTGCTGGGCCCAGGATGAGCCAGGAAACCCCAAAGAGCTTCCCAGATGAGCCACATCCCCTCCTCCAAGCTCAAGGCTAAGCTCTGTGCCTCCTGTCATAATGAGGCAAAGCAACCCTGAGTTTCAAGTTGACCTTCTAAAGTGTTGATGTGAAATACAATTACCAAGCTTATTAAAATCACACACAAACACACACACACATATGTATATATGAAAAATTGAAAAGAATGTTAAATGTTTCAGCAAAAATCAAGTCATTTCAATGGTGGAGGTAAATAAAGTCTTGAGGAAATATCTATATCTGTATCTATATCTATATCTATCTGTACACACATTTATATCTATGCACACACACACACACATATAATGTGGTTACATTTTGCTATTTGATCTTAAAATTAAATTTTTTATTTATAAAACGTGTTTCATTATACAGACAAGCTCTGACTTGCAACAATTCTGAGGTATTGTTGAAGTGTTGTTAAAATTGGTTAGCCTTGATTTTAAAAAGCCATATTTTTATCTATTTCTTAAAATCAAAAATTTCCCAATTGTTTTATTGTGGTCAACTACAGCAATGCATTTATTAAAACTGGCATGCGTTGGGCACTGTGCAAGGTACTGGGACAGTGGCTCCAACGCCGCTGTGGAGGACAGTGATTTCCTATTCTCCAGGCACTGTTACTCCCGTGGTGGGAGAAGTACAGTAAACGTACCAGCAAAAATTAAAGTTAATATGATACAGTACAATAGTATTGCATCGGGTGATACTTGGTGTGCGTTTGGGGGGGGGGGTGCTGCTTTCATTTAGAAAGAGAAGGAAGACCCACCTAAGAAGGTGCTTGTGGGGACATGAGTACTGATAAGGAGGATGTCACATGCACATTTGGGGTAGGCACGTTGCAGGAAGAGCACCTGCAAGGGCCTTAGGTGGGAACAAACTTGGTCATGGTATCGAGAACTTTGGGAGGGAGAGGATACAGGAGGAAAATGCAGAGGGAAAATAATCAACCATTAGACCTTGTCAGCCCTGGCATGGAGTCTGGCATTTTCCCCCCTGAAGGATGGAGAGCTCATGGTGGGTCTCAAACAGACAGTTGGTATTATATGATTTGTTGTTTTAGAAAGAGCTTGCCAGTCGTTTTGGACAAAGGATTGTAGTGAACCAGGAGGGAGGCAGAGAGGTCAGTCACGGGACTGTTGCACTGAGTCCAGAGGAGCAACGATGGCTCTAGCAGAGAGATAGTGTACAGTGGTTGGATTTGGGTTATGTTTCATTTCAAATATAGGAATTGTCAACACAAAAGGTGTAGATTCTCAGAGGGAAAAAAAAATCAAGAACATCTCTTAGGATTTTAGCTTAAAAAGAAAAACGAAAAAACAAATAAATTCTGGTACCATTCATTTGAGATGGGAAGGATCCCAGGGAAGAGATGGTGGCATATTTTTTTGGAAAAAGCATTGTATGTTCTGTATTGACCGTGTTAATTTTGAAGCCTTCAGGCATCTAGTTAAAGATACAAAGAAGGCAAGGGAACACACAAATCTTGTTCACAGGGGAGAGGTCTCATCTAGGTGCATGTGCTTGAAACCTATTGGAAAATAACTGGGATTTAAGGCCAGGGGATAGAATGGCATTGCCCAGGAGGGAGGTGGGCAGAGCAGTGGTCTGAAATGGGGTCCTTTGCTGGCTTCTCCTGTACTAGTCCTCGAAATGCTGGACTATCCCATCAATTGCTGCTGAGGACAGATGTTGAGAACAGTTTATTGCCTTACATTTTGTGAGTGTTTGAAGGCTATATACGTTTGCATACATCAATCCCTATTAAATTATAAGATCTTTGTGCAAAAAAATCTTCATGTGTTTTGTCCCTTTGTAGTACAATGGGAAAGATAAAAATGTTGGAAAGATTTGTGTATAGAGTTTCAAGGAAAGATATGCTTGAAAAGAGAGGATTGCTTTCTCAATGTGCCAGTATTTTATAGCCTGGTTACTTTAAACCTTAAAGCTATCATTATTTTTATTAGAAATTGGCTGGATTTGCACCAAGAACTCAGAAGAATTTATTCCAGTTGTTCATTGCTACCACTACTTTATAGTCCTGAGTTTTGAGCCAGAACACTTGATGTTAGATTTGTTGAATCTTTCATAGTGTTGTCTTTTTGTTTTTTAATAAAAGAATGAAATGCATTTGAAATGGCTGTAACACAGTCATAAAAGGAGAAACTTGATCATCCAATAAATATGAACACTCCATTATTTGAAAAACTAGAAAAAAATTAAAAAGTACAGCCTTGAAAGACACTGGCATGTTCATTCACACACACTGCACACTTTAAAAAATAACAATAACAACAAACCAGGAAAAAAAAAAACTGTATTAGTTGTCCTTTGTTAAGATTTTTGTAAGACACTTTTGCTTCACTGTGGTACCAGCTTTCAGGTGTTTATCATCTCATGCAATATGTCTATCACTAACTATGCATCAATTCTATAATTTTGATTATAGAAATCATTGCATTTGAAATATAAGGTGGAAAGTTTGTTTTATGTGTGCCTTAAAAAAGAGATACATAATTTATACTGTATAATTGCATAAGATGGAAAATAACTCCAAATTATTATTGTTAAATGGTGTTAATACATTCTTAGAATTAATTTATTAGAATTGGACTAGTATAATATTAATGCCTAAGGAGTTTTCAATACATAAAGGATATGAGTGTGCTTTAAAACACACAATAATATTTGAAGAGCTCTTATTTTCCTTAGTAATTTTATTGACATTTTTTGCAAAAATTTGATATACCATTAAGAGTTATGAACTTTAATTTATTTCAATTAAATCGACATTATTTTTTCCACAGTTTTATTGGTGCATTATAGTTGCACATAATGGTGCAATTTGTTGTTATATATTCAAACATGCATACAATATACAATATAATTTGGCCAATATCACTCCTAGCACTCCGTACCCTCCTCCCCACCTCCCAATCCTTTTTCTCTTTCATCTTCTGAACTCCCTTTGATTTTCATTATATTCCCCCTTTTCTTTCATTTTTCTAATTTAGGTTCCCATATGAGAGAGAACATACAACTCCTTGACTATCTGACTTTGGCTTATTTTGCTTAGCATAATGTTTCCATCCATTTTCCTGCAACTGATATAATTTCATTTTTTTATGGCTGAATAAAAGTCTACTGTGTATATGTACCATATATGTACCACATTTTTTAATCCATTCATCCACTGATGGATGCCTGGGCTGGTTCCATAGTTTGGCTATTGTGAATTGTGCTGCTATAAACATGGGTATGCATGTATCACTATAGTATGGTGACTTAATTCTTTAGGATAAATACCTAGGAGTGATATAGCTGTGTCATATGGTAGCTCCATGCCTATTTCTTTGAGGAGCCTCCATACTGACTTGTTTGTTATGATTTATAATCCCACCAATAGTCTATGATTTCCTTTTTCTTCATATTATCTCCAGCTTTCATTATTATTTTTATTCTTGATGACTGTCATTCTGACTGGTGTGAGGTGAAATCTCAGTATAGTTTTGATTTGTATTTCCTAATTGCTGATGATGTTGAACATTTTTTTCATATATTGTTGGTCATTGGTATTTCTTCTTTTGTTTTTTTTTTTTTTATTGGTCGTTCATAACATTACATAGTTCTTAATACATCATATTACACGGTTTGATTCAAGTGGATTATGAATGAAACAACACTTTTCAAAAGAAGAAATACCATATATCCTGGTATTTCTTCTTTTGAAAAGTGTTGTTTCATTCATTTGCCCATTTATTAACTGGATTATTTAAATTTTTGGTGTAAGTTTTTTATATATTCTAGATATTAATCCTCTGCAAACTGATATTATTTGTAATTCAAATTCTTTGTGTGCCTTTTTTTTTCTTCTTAATTTCTCAATCACCAAATTGGTTTTTTAGTGTCTCCTAGTATTACTTTTGTCTGTAATTTTCTCTTTGCATTCTAACGTATTTTATGTTGTATGTATATTTTCATTTTATGTTATTTGGCACAGAAAAGTACATGAATTTTGCTGTTTAATTGAAAAAAATTCCCCTGTCATTATATAATAAAACGTGTTTTTCTTGTTTCACACAGTTGATATTGTCTTACTTGTCTATTTGCCCATTTATTTTTTTTCACTCATTTGTATAATAATATATCAATGTTATTTACTTAATGTTCTAATAGTAGGCCTTCAATTAAAGGTAGATCTGTGTCAGCCATGTAGATCTGTGTCAGCCATACGCAGCCCTATGCCTGCATATATTCCTTCTAGTCCTCAAGAAAACTTTGACAGGTAAGTGTTTTCAGTTGCACTGTGTGGATAAAAGAAGTGAAACCCAAAACATAAACAGAACTTGCACAGGATCAAAAGGCTCTGACCTCAAAATCTGCCCTGCATTGTGTTTACAGGGATTTTTATAAGCATTAAAACACTGTATGTAGCCTAGACTGAGGAATCATAACAAGATAATTTGACCCATTTACATGTATTGTAGTAAATGTGCTTAAAACAATCTTGATTGTTTTATTTTGGGCTTTGTGTTTTTCATGCTTTATTGTACTACCTGCTTTAACAAATTATGTTTGTTTTCCCTAGTGATTTGTAAAGTATAGACTGTTTCTATGTTTGAAAATGTGGATTCTGTTCTTATCTCTGAAGAATGTTTTTGAGCAGCTTAACCTGTATTTCTCTTATCAAAGTTTACAGTGACATATCATATTTCATACATTTGATTCAAGTGGGTTATGAAATATGATATGTCAAGAACTATGTAATGTTTTGAACAACTAATAATAAAAATTAAAAAAATTTTATTTAATAAAAAATGTTTACAGTGAAATTAAGAGTCACACCAAGTATGAGAGAATTCTATTTTCCCTCCCTACTTTTCAGTCTTAGAAAATGTAATTAAGAATTTTTATATCAAATTATTATTTTTGGATTACATGTCTTCACTTCTGGGAAACAATCTTGACTTTGACTCTTTAGATCTAGCTTGGTGTTTAACTGGTTTAGAGGTCAGTCCTCAGACATCACAATAGATCTCTAGTGTGAATACTCTCTCAGTATGCATCCTTCAATCCATGTGTATGAAAAGAAGGAAATGTGGGAGATATATAGTCTAAGCATTTTCAATCTATATAAGTGCTCTAGTCTTCATTGTTTTTATCAAAATTCTATAATTTGAGGGTATAAAAATAAAAATGTCTAATTTCAGGGCTATCCCTTATAACATCTTATCAGTAAAAGCCTGGGAATATGTCCAGTAATAAGGAAGGGGCCTTATTACTACACTGTGGAACAATCATGTCTGGGTACTATGTAGTTATTTAAAAAATTAAGAATTATTTAGAATATATTGCTAAGCTAGGGAAAAAACCAAAATGGGGAAGATTATATATAGTATTCTATTGTTTGAGGAAGATTAACAGAATATGATCTAAAAAATAGAAAAATATGAATGTATATATGTATATATATTTATATATGTATATATGTTTATATATGTGTTGTGTATATATCTATATTTAAATACATGCATGTATACTTACATTTATGTATGTGCATGTGATTATATATATATATATATATATATATAAAGACTAAATCAAATAATTTTTAAAATGTAGTTACAATAGGGAAAGGAAGGGACAGAGCAGAGGGTAGAGGGGATAGAGATAGGAACTAGAATTTTCTAAGTATGGAAGAATTTTGTAGAATAATATAAGTGTTCATAAAATTGTAGATAAAATTAAAGCAAATATAATACATAACCCATGAAAACTGAAAGAAAACCTTAAGCAATGAAGGAAACTATATTATGCTGATGATTTTTAACTCATGAAGAATTATCTCAAGTACCTGGAAAACATTCACTGGCTGTTCATTATTAGTGAAATACAACCTCAAAGAAAGAAAGAAATCTGCCAACATATCTTACCTGTATTGAGTAATCATTCACTTTCAGTAATCTCTTTATAGTAAAAATGTTGGCATTGTTATTCTGAACTAATTTCAGTATATTATAATACATATATGTAATATGTACACGCATATGCACATAATGAATATATAATATATTACATATATGAATGATCATCATTATGGTTTAGATATGAGGGGTCCCCCAAAAGCTCATGTGTGAGATGATATTTTAAAAAGTTATAGGTGACATGATTGGGTTATGAGAATTTTAACCAGTGCATTAATCCCCTGACAGGGATTAACTGGTTGGTAAGTGTAGGCAGGTAGGTGTGGCTAGAGAAGGTCTCTCTCTCTCTCTCTCTCTTTCTCTCTCTCTCTCTCTCTCTGGCTCTCTCTTTTCTAGTGGCCATGTCCTCCACTGCTTTCCTTCTCCACATCTTCCTGCCATGTTTTGCCTCTCCTCAGGCCCAGAGCAATGGACTCTCCTGTCTATGGACTGAGACCTCTGAAGTTGTGAACCCCAAATACACTTTGCTCCTCTGATTTTCTTGCCAGGTCTTTTGGTCACAGCAGTGAAAAGACTGACTAAGACGATCATTGTGCTACTGTACCCTGTCCTATAACATATCCTACCCTCTATTACTCACTTGCTTTCTCCTGTGTGGATGCACTCTCCTAATGAACAGATATATGTTTTATCCCATCGTATGTATTCCATGTACATTATAAAATGAAAACGCTTTCTGATTATGTTAATGTCATTAGGAATCTAAAACCCAGAATGAAACATAATCCCTGTAATCCTAAATTTGAATGGAAATATCTCTGTATCTAGTGTAATCCTCTTAATTCATGTCCTCCTTAATTTTTGAGTTGTTTCTTGTAGGTGGTTTTATCATGTTTACAATTAACTTATAGAATAATTTTTCCGAGATTGCTTTCAGGTTCCTATGGTGAGCACTATGGAAAGCCTGCCTCTTCACCAAAGTCTTGAGAATGTATGCTTTTTCTCTTATTCTACCATGTTTTTCAAACAATCTTTTCTTTCCCTCTTTTTAAAAGGCAAATGCCTAAAATCATAAAGGTAGAACTTAAAATAAATGTTAGATCTTCTGATTCTTTAATCCAATTAGCTTTTTTTTTTTTTTCCTTTTCTGACCTTGAGATTCACTAACCATCTTGAAATTATTTTTCACAAACTCAGAAAGTTCACTCAACTCTTGGAATAGCTGTGTGTCAGCTCTAAGCCTAGAACAACAAATTAAATTTAATTCCCTCCTAGAATTTTCATTAGGCTTTCTGAGCCATAACTTGGTGGCAAGGGACTAGAGATTATTCTTGTTATATGTGGAGGTAATAAGTCCTCTTTGACGGTGTCTTTCCATTCCGAAACTCGAATACCCCTTCACGGTATTTCTTGCCCTCTTGGGAAGCCATTTTGAAAATAACATATGGCTTCCCTTTCATTTTGTGAAACTGGTGTTTAATTTGGCTGGGAGCAAACTGTACTTGACATCAATTTTACTCGTTTTTCTTTCTGGAAAAACTACTCTGAGAGGTCATTTTCCAATAAGGCTTATTTTATTAAGTACATAAAATTTATTATGTATCAATTAAGTCCTTCATCCTTACTCACACTCATACACAAAACTCAACAATAACAACAAAAACCAGCCCTCTCCTGTCATACCCCATGGACTGGTCTCACAGAGCAAAGATTTTATCACTGGTGTTCACATGTGGTCTGTGTGGTAGACTCTCAGTGGTTGGAAATGTATTGCTGCTTCTCTCCTTGGGTGACGAAGCCTAATTGTGAAGCCAGAATTAGATGGTAGTCAGCATAGATAGGTAAATGGAGCCAGGTCAGATCAAGGAGGCCAATTTGAGTGAGTGGAGAAAGTTGGAGAGGGGTTGAAATGCTAATGCCTTCAGAGCCCTTCCTCCACCTTTATCAAGATAACTGCCCCCCCCCAACCTGTTGCTAAGGTAACCTGTCCCAGGGATTGTCCCTCCCTACAGGGAGTTGTTAATTATGCCCCCTTCCTGCCCAGATCATGCCACCTAGGCCCCCTGGTCCATCTGCCTCTCACCTTTCAGCCATCCCACTGAGCATGTCCTGGGCCTAATCAGGAAAGAGAGAGATAAGGGAAGAGAGCAGGAGAACAAAGGAAGCCTTAGACAGATACAAAGGCAGGACACCCTCACTTCTTGGGATACCAGGATACCAGCTATGGCCACCTTGTCTCTCTCGGGAGAAGTCTCTGTTACCCCTTTTTAAATAAGCCCTGCTTTGTATGCTTGCCCCTGCGTGCTTCTCCAATGTGATACTTCGCCGTGTGAGGGACAGGACTCGTCACTGGTCACTGGCGGTATCCATTCCGCTCCTCTAGAATGAATCTGGGTTGTCTTTAGAGACTTAATCCACAGGATGTGGCAGAAATGGCTTCCAGGGACTCAGGAGGTTGTCTGGGAAGAAGTCTTGCAGGGGCGGCCTCTGCCCCAGCCTCATGGAACTTGCTGTGTAGGTGCTCTGAGCCAGCCTGAGAGGAGTCTGTCTGCCCTGAGGCCATGCACAAGAGCTCTGGTCCAGGGTCTCCCGGGAACCCAGTGTCCTAGATCTCTTCAGATTTAAATGTTTGAGTATTTAACATTTACATTTTTAGATTGATTTGATTTCCCAAAGCCACATGGCTAGTGAGGGGGACCTGGATTTTGAATCCACTTTCTAACCCTGTTTTGACACTCAGTATGCCTCACTGACTCCCAAAGCTTACCCCTTAGCTGACGGGATTTATTTTACTTAAATTTGACTTACTAATTCTTTTAAAAATCTTAATCCAATTTAAGAGTGCTGATTCTCATATTGCATAGCGTTCCCTGGTGCTTTGAACTTGTTAATTTTGGTTGAAGTATTAAGGGTGTCTAAATGGAAACTCATGAATGAACTTGCTGAGTGAATGGAAAAGTACCTCCAAGCCTTTTAGGCCCTAGTTGCAGGGTATGTATTAACTGTTGAACCTGGATTTATTCATGGTGAAGATCTCTTTGAGACAGTGAAAGGTGTATCATTTTATATTATTTTTTTGGGAACCATTTTGTATATGGAGCTGGGCTCTGTGCTTTGCCAGAGGAGTCCTTAAAGAAGAACCTGATTATGTAAGAATTCCATTCCATTCTCTTAAGGGAGGAAGGGCATTTGTTTACATCCTTAGAAGTACTGGGCCATGTGACCAGGATGCTGGCTACCTTCCTTTGATGCCTCCAGCTTATCTGTTCTCTACTGGAGTCAGTCTACCCTCCTCCCAGGAGAGATCTGACAGTGTTTGGAAGGCTCTGGTCTGGTGGGTAAAGGTCAGGGAAGCCACAACCGGTCAGCAAGGCCTAGAAACCTAACTCTGACTTCTCAATCTCTTTATTTCATTATTGCAAAGATCCCTCAGGATCTTTTTAAACACCCTAGTAACACCCTTTGCAATGAAATTTTACAATACTATTACATATCGTTTAGGTGCTATCTGTGCTTTATACCTAACAAGTTAGGGAAACAGAATAAAAAAGCTAACTCTGTCTCCCTAACTTGCTAAGGGTAAGAATTTTTTTCAGACACCAAGATCTAATGCTTGTTCCCTTGGGGATGACGTGTTCACCATTACAAGCACATGTGCCAGTAGGTCACCTTGTAAAGTGAGAGACTTGTGAATAGCCTGGTCCTCAACAAATTGTTTAATGAGATGGAAAAGCAGCAACAATAAAAACCTAAAATGTAAGAAGAGGGTATGTACCGAAAGCTGGGTCCTTGTCCCCAATGCCAATTAATGCCAATTTAAAAATGAGGACATGGTTTTTAAGCAAAAGGAAAAAGAAGGTTTATTGCTTTGCTAGTGAAGGAGAAACAGGGGATTCCTGTCCCACAGGCTGTGACTGCCCATCAGGAGGGACTGGGTGTGGGGTTAAGGAGGGGTTTAAAGGAACTCTTCAAGGGTTACATTCCAGGGTGTGTTAGGATTCACTTGTTAATTTGGGAGATATTCACTTCTCAGATCCTCAGTAGGCATCTCCTTCCTGTAGTGAGTGTGTTCAAGGGTGGTTAACTAGGGGGAAAAAGATAACACTGTCTCCCTAACTTGTTAGGGTGAGGGAGAGGGGAGAAGAAAGGAAAAACATTTTTAAAAAATAAGCCTTAGAGCAATGAGGGCTATATTCAGAAGGTGAAGGGACCGCTGTTAGAGGTGTGTGCCTTGGAAATTAATGAGACTGCTTGGAAGCAAAATGTTTGCTCAATGCAGTAATAATCAGGGAAGACAGCAGGGTAAAGCAGATTCTCACTCTTTCTCCTGCCTTTCAACGGGAACCTCTCTGCCTCCTCCCTCAACAGAAGCAATCTACAGGCAGGCGTTGATGAGTATATCCTCTTTCTGTGTGCCCAGCTCCCCTCTAGTTGGTCAGTGAGTGACCATCTCTTTTTCTCTTACTTCATTCAAGATGAGATACCTGTTACATGTCTGGGATTGTGTGAGTACCAGGGTGCCAGTGGGACAGACAGACGTGTACCCGCCCTCCCTGCAGCCTGTGATGTAGCTCAGGGCTGGTCCAACTCTATCATTTACATAAATGCAGTCACCAGTGTCTTGATGCCGCATGCTACCACCGTGGCTCTGTGTAACTGTCGGCTAACTGAAATCCTTGCTCTCTTTGTTATTAATGAACACAACTCATTAGGTAGAACATTTATTTAATGGGCAATATTTATGTCATTATCTTGCATGGGAATCGATGTTGCTTGCCATGAATTAAGGGAAACAGTATAAATAAATGCAGTGGGGATAGTTCATGAATTATTGCTGTTTTCTGAGGGCCCTGAGTTTAGAGTCAGTAGGCATGGAATAAAAAAGGAAGATAAGCACATAAGTGTTCAGAGCACTCTGGCATTGAACTAAGACTCTCTCCCTGATGTCAGCTTGAAAGAGAATTTAAGTTGGAGTAACTCTCTCACTATATAGGTAAGATGGATATATAATGCTGTACTTTTGTACTTCCTAGAATTATCTCATGTACTACAGTGGTCTTTCCCATGTTTTGGGAAACACTGATCAGACTGAGCCTGCATGAATTCATGTCTTTCCCTCATCTGTCCCTTGACAGTACTGTCCCATACATCATCATTAACAGTCAACCGTAGACACGTGAGGTTTCTCATTTTGCTTTGTATTCCCAGTGCCAAGCCCCGTGTTTGATGTAGATCACTTGCGTGAGCAGATGAAGATGTGTCTTCACGGGTCATGCATGGCCCCAGGTAGTCCACAGTTGTGTTCATGTGAATTAGGACTAGGTGCAGCTCCAGGGGATGCACCCTGGGTGAGCAGAGCACTGGGCTCAGCCCGCACTTGCCCTTGGCTGGGAGACACTTTTGTGCAAGAACCAACTACCCAACCACTTTGCTGCTCCGTAGAATGGCATGTGAGATCTGTGTCAATAGGCGAGGAAGGACTTTCACAGGCTCTTTTGTGATTAGGAGCAATCTGAGAAGCTCTGTATTGTTCAGGTGTGCTTTAGATGTGTTCTCTTTGTTCTGAGGTGCACTTAAGAGGCAGTTACCTGTAATTATCATTGAGAAAATTTTAATACCAAAGAAAAATAGACTTCACATAAATATTTAACAGCATGCTTGCTAAAGAATAAGGAGGTTTAAGAAGCAAATTTCCATGCAGCCATCTCTTATTGTAGGATAAGGATATACAAATCCATTTTTCTTTTTTTCAAACAGAACTGTGTTGAGTCTTCCTCTTTTCTTCCCTTCTTATCTTCCCTCCACCTCGTCCTCTCCTTCCCTCCACTTCTCTTCCATCTCTTTCCCTTTGTTCTCCTTTCTTCCTTCTCTCCTCTCTTCTCCTTCCCTTTTTTTGGGGGTGTGTGTGTGGGGGGAAGAAACACTGTGTGGTAGTTTCCAGCCGTGCCCTGGTTTCCTGTGGGTCATGGCACTGGGAGACCTTAGCTGACAGCTGGGCAGTGCGTGGAGTCCAGCTGTTCAGAGTCGAGGCAGGGAGGTTTGCAATCACCTGTCGATGTCTCTGTTTTAAAGGTGATGAAATTCCAAGAGAATGAACGGCTTATTCCTCAGGCACACTTGCATTCTGTGATATGTAAATTAGTGTCATGTATCAGGACTGATGTGGCAGCTTTGGGTTTAAGTCAAGAGGGATAAGCAGGAATAAGAATGTGAAGGATGAAAATATTCCCAATGATGGAACGGTACCCATATGTCATTCAACAGACATTTCTTGAGCCCTATTTGGGGAGTAATAGGGCAAAACCTGATTAGAGTGGGTAGGTAAGAGAATGGAATGAGGGGAATTGGGGAGGAGGGTAAAGAAAACGGAGAAACTGGGGTTTTGCTATGGAGGGGTTGAGAGAAATGAGAAAATAGCGGCAGAGGGAGGAGATTGTGTTCAAGAGAGTTTTGTTTGTTTGTTTGTTGAGGGGGAAATTGTAGCATATTCCACTTTTGGAGCAATGATCCTGTGGGGAAAGAAAGCATGGTACAGTGGAGGGATGAGTTTCTGGGGCAGGGTCTCTGAGTTGACAGGAGGGGATGAGATCAGTGCACACTTGGCCTTTCCTGTGAGTTCAATGGGGCATCCATGGGGGGAAGGGAGACAGAGTCTCGGAGTCAGGTGCTGAGGGATATGGGTTTAGGAAGACTGTCTCCTGAACACATCAATCTTCTCAGAGGTGGAGGGAATTTGTTCATTTCCTAGAGCTGCTATAAAAAGGTAAACCATCTTGGTGTCAGTATTCATTGAGGTTCTCTAAGGAAACACAACCTCTGGAGGGAAGGAATGGCTGCAATTATGGAGTCTGAGAAGCCCCAAGACTAACTGTTGGCCAGCTCGAGACACAGCAGAGCCAATGATGCCATTCCCGCCCAAGTTCATAGCCCTGAGAAGCAGGAGGCTGAAGTATAAGGTCTAGTCCAAAGCCAGTAGGCTGGAGAGCCAGGGAGAGCTGGTCTTTCAGATGAGTCTGAAGTCAACAAAAGACTGACATACTTCATACATATTCATGAAGATCAGGCAGGAAGAAGTCCCTCTTATTCCTGGGTGGGTCAGGCCTTCAACTTAGTGCCTGGGTCCCATCCACATGAGGAAGAACAATCCACTAATTCAAATGTTAATACTATGCCTAAAAACCTACAGACACAGCCCGCAATAGTGTTGGATGAAATATCTGGACACCCTGTGGCCCAGTCAAGTTGGCATATGTAGCTAATTATTATCACAATAGCTTAAAACAATAGAGATTTATTCTTTCCCAGTTCTGGAGGCTAGCAAACCACAGGTGCCAGCAGGGTTGGTTCCTTCTAAGAGAGAATCAGTTCCACCGTTCTCTCCCTACTTTTGGTATGGCTGGCAATCCTTGGTCTTCCTTGGCTTATAGATACATGGCCCTAGTTTTCATGGTATACACCTATAGGTATCCAAATTTTTCTTTTCTCATAAGGAAGCAAGTCATTGGATTAGGGTTCAGCCCAGATTAGGGTTTACCTTAATCCAGTAAACCTCACCTGAAGTTAATTGCATTTGTTAACAATCCTATTTCCAAATAAGGGCACATCTGGGTTCCAGAAGTCAGGCCTTCAAACATATTAGGAGACAGGATCCAACCCAGAACAGGAAGCGAGACCTCAGCCGAGAAGGGGGATGGGATATAGGGGAAGGTGTAAATAGTCCCGTGAGAGAGCAGCACAGCAGTCGACTAAGGAATTGTAGGAGACTGCTGATCTGCCTCAACTGCTGCTTGGGGTTTGTGGTTTTGAACTGCACATGAGAGTAGCTGTCTTGTTTGTGTGGGTTTCTCCAGCCATGAGCAACTGTTTGGGCATCCACAACTTGAGCAGAAAGTTGGTTTTACCAGGGTTGTTTTTCCAAGGGAATTTGATACAGTAATCATTAAAAGTATAGGAGAGGGAATTGTTATGATGGTTGGGCTTGGGAAATGAGTCAGGTAAAAGAAAGAAAACAAGAGAGGGTGAGTCACGGTGGACAGGTCATTGAGGTTCCTGTAAGGATAAAGATGGTGGGAGTCCATGGTATCCATGAGAGTGAGGTGAAACAAACAGGAGATTGTATTCAGAGTTGAATGCTTGACATGGAGCTGTGGTTAGTGCTACCTAACTATGGAAGATTGAAATGTGTCTCCTAAAATCACTCTACTATTGTTCTATTCTATTACTTTTTAAAAGTGTACTGAACTTTTTTGAGAAGTTTTAGCAAAATTGAGCAGTGGGACCTGAGAATTTCCATGTGCCCTTGTGTCCCCAGATGCATAGAACCTTCTTGCCACCAACATCCTTCACCACCATTTTCCATTTGCTGCAATTGACAAGTCTCCATGGACACATCATTGCCACCCAGAGGCTATGGTGTTGTACATCTTCAAGTTGTCCACGTGTGCGATGACATGTATCCACTATTAGAGCATCTCACTGATGACAAGTTTCACTTTCCCAAAAGTCCTTTGTGCTTCACTTATTCATCCCTCTCAATCTCTAGAAACCACTAACACCATCTCTATTGCTTTCAGTTTTCTAGAATGCCATTTAGTTGGACTCATATAGTATGCAGCCTCCTTAGATTGGCTTCTTTCACTTAGGAATATGCATGTAAGTTCCCCTTTATTACTCTTAACTATGCCATTCAATCTTCTTTCTGTAGTAAATTCAGGGGGTTATTAATTTTTATTACAAAATGTTCTCGGTGATTCTGGTGATGCTTCTTGGATTTCTGAAGTCATCACTTTGGTGGGAGACGTCTCTGGTAAGGTCTGCAAAGAGAAATAGAGCCGACTTGTTTCTGAGCTGTTCTATTACAGTTCGATGGTTCGTGACTTCTAAATATAGAACTAAAATGCTGCGGATATGGTCGTTATGGACTTGAATGTTTTATCCATGGTGATATCTGATTCAGAGGAATAGTTGGAGAAATGGCATCACTGTTACTTCCTGGCTGCACTGCCATGATTTGCTCTACGTAAGGTGCTATTAGATCTGATTTCAAAAGATATATACTAATAGGTACCTTTGATCTTATTATACCCCTGCCTCGGATCCTCATTGACTTCTCATGGCAGAATGTGGAGTATTTTCTTTCATTTTCTGATGCCTATCTGCTTTTTCTGGCATCTCCCTCTGCTGTCCACCTCTTGGTATGGGCTATTTCAGCCAGACTCTGCTACCTGCTGGTTCTCAATGACAGGTTTGCTTCCTTCCCCTGGTTCTACTTCCCCCTGGGTCTTCATCTGCTAATGTCCTTTATCTCCCTTGACTTAGAAGGCCCTGTTCAGAAGATCAGTCCATAATGAAGCCTTCCTCTCGTCCTGTGATTCCAAACAGGGAATCACTTGGAGGGATTGCTAGAAGGGAGGTGCCTGGCCTCATTTCCAGAGTTTCTGATTCAAAGGTTTGAGGTAGGGTACGGAGACCTATACTACAAGCCTGCAATACACACTCAGAGATCCACCATGCTAAAGGTTTGAAATCTTTTCTCTTAGTTACATTGACATTTTGGGGAATCATCACCTCCTCCCCAAAAGCCTCCTTGGTCACACTGCAAACACAATGCTAGCACATTCTCATTAAGCACTAATTATTTACCTAATGCCATCTATATGCACATAGGTTATGCACTTTAGATGGATCACTAATTTCCAACAAACTACAATATTTATAACAGTTGAAATTGTATTAAACATAATTGAATGATTGACAGGAACCCCTGTCCTACTCATTGCCGAAGCTGTATCATTATAAACATCGATCACTTTTGGTACTCTAGAAAAAATTAGATCATTTGAACTTTTTGCAAAGGCTGTAAAGCAGAGATTTAAAAGGCAAAGGAGATTTCAGATTTGAAACCTGTGTACAAAGTGCATGTGGTTGTAATTATTACATTTATTAGAACTACAGAAGATTTAGCCAGGCCCTTTGGCCAGGCTCCTCTGTTTGGTGCAGCCTGAGCTATGGTGGGTGGGTCCTATAACTGGGTCTGTTGAGCAGAAGAGACTGCAAGGTGAGTCTGACTGATTGGGTTGTTTCCAAGCAAAGGTGCTTGTGGCTAAGGAGATTCCAGCCTCTTTTGTCACTTTGTGCTGCTTAGTTTGGGGCTAAATCCAGGACAAACAGATGACCTACACGCAGCTGCCTTTGCTAAATCAGTTCAGCAAATTGCTCTCCTACAGCCAGATGAAATCTGGCATTTACTTTGTATCTAGTGACCTTTGCTTTTAGGAGAGTTTAAAAAAAAAAAAGAAAGAAAAGGAAAGAAAAGAAAAGCATGAACTCTTGCATGGTTGAGTTTTATTATAAGGTTGCATTAGAGGGAAAATAGGATTTCTAATAGGTTAATAATGACAGTGGTCACCTCTTCATAAATGCTCTACAAATTTAAGGATGTCTTTTCTTAAAGCTTCCTTTTGAATAGCTCCCCACCTCCAACTATTCTTTGAGGTTTTTTTGTTTGGTTTGGTTTTTATATTTTCATTCCTCTATTTATCACTCCATTTTAACGGTTTAGCTCTGCAGTTTTGGATGTGAGGCGTTTTCCTAATGAAGCATGAGATGGTCAGGCGGAGGAGCCCAGACATCTGCTAATGTCTTAGAAGGGAACAGAAGTGCCTTGGCTGTTTCCCTCAGTAGGGCTGACAGGAGCCTCTGAGGTCCCCATCTGCAGGCCCCTCTGCAGGGACCAGCAGTTCTTGGCCAGTTTCCCTCCATTTTGCCTCCCTGTGGGAACCCAGGACTTGCAGACCTTCTCTGTATGAACGGGGTGGACACAGAGCCACAGACTGAGCAGAGGCAGCCTTGAGATCAGGGGAGGAGGGAAGTGCTGATGGTCGTGGGGCCGAAGGGAGTGAGATTTTCACTCTCTCTTTTATCCACATGCAGCCTGGAGGGTGACTAGTGAACAGCTGCCCTTAGAGGGTTCACATGCCATTTCCCTGGGCCCGGATTTCACATCTGATCTTTCCACAGAGGGTCCAATTTTGTGTTGGGGCTGGCTCTCCATGAAGCCAGACGGAGCCTCAGCCTGAGGTGAGCTTGGCTCTGCGTGATCAGCACAGGCGTCCTTGGTCCCTCCTCTCCTGACTCATGTCCAGGGTACATGGGTGGCTCCATTTCCTCTTTCACATCCTTTTCTGATTTCTTCTGACCACAAGAGATCCTTCCCTGCTCTATATTTCTTGAGCACACACAGTCTCAGCCGTGTATTCTGGCTCTATCTGTTTAACACTGAAATGGTAAAAATTAGTTTCAATCTAGGTCATTTAAAAAATGCCTTTATAAATAATAAAATGCATTTAATTGAATAAAATTAATGAATCTACATAGATATGAATGAGCTGTTTTGATCATGGCCTATTGTAGAAAATGAACCATGGAATTTAGGGCATAGCTGCAAGAATTACAGTAACCAAAAAAGTCAGTTCTCCAATAGAGACAAGAGGTGGGAAAATGAGATTATCATTAGCTAAAGATATTGCCCCTTTTTTTCCTAAAAAAGAAAGAAACAGAATTGAGGAAAATAAGCTAAAACCTTTACATACAACTATTTACTTGAAGTGCCCTCTGAGGTCATTCTCTCTGTTTCATGCTAGACGATAGCGAAAGACTGCTAGAAGGAACACCCCATAGGAGAAGGCCATCTCAAGCTGCCCCCAGGACTGGCCTTCCCCTCTGTGATGTGGTTCTGCTGTGGTCCCTCTGCTGAGGATAGACAGCCCTGAGTGAGCTTCTACATTTTTCCCTTTGCTTCTGATAAAATAATAACACGGTAGTAGAGGGACTTGAAAGAAATAATCAGTTGACTCTTAATTCAGTGAATGTTCTGATCAGGGAAGAGGGAGGAAAACGTGCAGCCCTAGTGTCTGACCTGGCCTGCAGGGGAGGCTGGGGCTGACGGGCACCCTCCTGGAGGGACCCTGGAAAAAGCAAGTTGTGGGCATGTTGACTTGGAGCTTGCGTGCATGCAGGATAAATTATTAACTTCTTTGTTCCTCAGTTTTTTGTCTGTTTGTGGGTCTGGCCATGGAACCCAGGGCCTGGTGTGGGCCGGGCAAATGCTGTATCACTGAGCTGTATCCCCAGCTGTTTCCCCCACTTTTGACTTCTGCAAGGTGGCCTTTTAATTGTAGTATCCACCTGGAGGGGTGTGGTGAGCATTTCCTGAGACATGACACCTAAAATAGCCCTGGAGTCTCAGCTCAATAAATGCTATCAACACAAAGATGGTGAGAAGGATGGGGCAGCCTCAGAGGCTCAGCTGGGGAGTGGCTCCTGCTGGCCTCCTGATCAACATCTTTTCACACCAAGTTTTCCTTATCACAATCAATAAAAGCCATCAGCACAATTTGCCCATTAATAAGTGGGTCACTCATGAAATGCGACACTCAGTGAGATGAGAGAGATGAAAAGAAGAAATGCTAAACCAGGGGAAGAAAAGGAATTAAGAGGACAAGAAAAGCTCCCCTTTTCTCCCAAGAAAAAGACAAAACCAAAGAAATAAAAATGGAAAAATAGCACTAACTGTCTTACTGATGAATACCGTCCACTACATAGCCGTATACTTACTGCTGGTTCCGGAGTTCTTGCCCCATCTCAGGGCCTGACTACCTGCTCTGTTTATTTTACCCACTTGATTCTTTTGCAGCCTTGTGAAGTTTAGATACTGTCTTGCTGGGCAACTGGCACTTGGGAGGTGAAGCAGACTCCCAAGTTCATGTTATCTAGTAAGATGTGAACCAGGATTCAAACCCAGGCAACCTGAAGTGAACAGTTGTGTATGCACACCCTCTTAAATTCATTTTTAACCAATTGTTCTGTACTACTGGGTTCTTTCTGGCTGGTGGTAGATATTTTTGCTTTCTTCTGTGAATTGCATGATTAAGGAGAAAGCACATGAAAATGCTTCTCACATGAATGGAATATTCAGGGGCTTAGGGCTCGTGCCCTGCAGTTCTCTTCTTGAGAGTAGGGTTGAATAAGACACTAATAGCAGCAGATGGCATAGTAGTTGTAGACATCCACTGAGAACTGTTGAAATTAGGCATGACTAATCTGTGGACTATGTTATAGGAAAAGATTGACTGTTATTAAGTGTCTTCGGCACTATTGGTGTCAACTAGAGTCTCTGAAACTTGCCAGAAAGTGGGCTTTTGAATTTGGGGACTTGGTTACCTAATAGAAATAACATACAGTGCAAATCGTACTGGGAATGTGTGCTGAATCCAAGAATTGGAAATCATACGCCCCCAGGGAAAAGTCAGCGGGGTGTGTGACTGTGAGCCCAGGCAAATGGAACCAATTAATGTATGCTGGGCTGTGGACTTGAGGTTGTTTACTGAGCCCATTCACTGGTGGGGAGTCAAGTTTCTTTATCTTTCTTGTTGGTAATTTAATTTGCTAATTGCTGTTTTTTTTTAAAGGTTGTAGGAACTTTGGACTCAACTGCAGAAATCCAGATTTTATGAGCATGTTGAATGCAACTAAGGAAATATAAAGTTGTTCTAAATTTATATGCTAACTATGCACCTGTTTTGAATTTGTTGCTTTGATAGATGTTACTTTTGGAATAAGTGCAGGAAGGCTGGATTATACTTGAGGCACAGGGTGGAAGGCAGGAGGTATCAAGATGGTGAAATCCATGGTAACAAATGATAAAATTTGAAAATCCTATTGGAACCCCTAGGGGATTTTATGGGAGAAGTTGCATCCAACTTTCTCACACCTACCTTTGTGGCTGCAAATACAGCAAAGGTTTTTAGGAAGATATTTTTTCTTATAATTCTGATTCACAGTTTTAGGTGACCTGTGTTTGAGGTCAATATCTGATTGAATGTGGAGAACAGAGCAATGATAAGCAAATTTCTTGTTTGTTTTTAGAGAAAAGATATTTTGTTTTAAACCACTGGTCTTCCAAACAGGATTGGTGTGGCCAGGGCGATGTGTGTGAGCATTGCTTCCTCCTCTCAGCCCTTGGGATGTTGGCCTTCTGGCTGGGTGGGGCAGTTTGCCTGACATATGCACTTGAAAATATTTTCACTTGACTCAGTTCTTTTCTGAACTACTCTTTTGGGGGCTGTTTATTTTATTTATTATTTAAACATATTTTAAGTGTTTTCTTGTTTCTTGCAAATGCAATGATGCTTTCATGGAAATTTTGTGATAGTTTTTATTTACAAGAGCATTGACTCAAAAACAAGTACAACTTTGCTTGAAAAATTACATTTAACAATAAAAAATAGGACCCCCAAGACCTTACTTAATGACTTAGCCACTTAAGAACTCCTTGTTTACCCAAAGTTTGCTCTAGTTTCTTGCTGTGGAGCACAGTCGGAAGGTGGAGAGGACTGCTGTGTGATTTGGTAGCTTTGAGTGGGTTCCATGAGCATTGTGTTCCAGTTATTTATTGCTGTGTCACAAATCACCCTCAGGACAAGGGCTCTAAACAGCAGTCATTTATTCTGTTCACAAATCTGCAGTTTGGACAGATCTTTGTGGGGCTGGGGGGCAGCTCAGTTGGCATTAAGAATCTGCTTTGAGATGACTGATTCCAGTTGGCAAGTTGGTGCTGGATGTCAGCAAGGAAGTGAGCAGAGTGGCATTCTGCATCTCCTTGGGGCTCTTTGAGCTTCCTAACAGCTTCCCTGGGATTCCACCACTGAGAGCGCCAAGAGACAGCAAGCAGAAGCTGTCGGTGTCTTCAGGGCTGAACCAGAAGGCACATAGACACTTTCTCTTGCAGACATCTAAATCAGCCATAGAGCACACTGGGCCGTTTGCCTTTGCCCCTATGAGCTGTTCACATTCACACCCTGGACAGTTCATACAGTGCTTCTCCAATGTATAGCTCACTTTTTTTTTTCTTATGCATTTTCAACTACAGCAAAAATTCATTCTTGTGTAGTCCGGGCAGGGGCTGCAAATATAAAAACTTGGAAATTTCAACAGGAAAATCTATACTAGAGAACACAGATGGACAGTTTATCTGTGTATTAAAATTTCATGGGTGGAGGTAAAGGCCTCAGTAGGCTCTCCAAGGAGAACAAAGAATGTATGAAAGTTTGAGAAACACTGCTTAACTTCCAGGCCAGATCTGCTGTCTTCTTTTCTGAAAGCTTCTCCCAACATAATTCTAAAAGTCACCCTTGATCGATCATCTGCTTCTTATATGCATGCTGTGTGTTTCAGCTGGCTGTGACCTCCCTATTGTGACCTTGCCTGACCATGAGATGCTGGGTCCATGTTCCGTGGCACCTGTGGAATGCCCATAGTCAGTGCTTGCTGTGTTGAATTAAAATGGATGAAGGGACGGTTAGATTTTATCTTAGATTTGGGGTTTTCCAGAGATGGACCCTGAAGAGTGAGGAATTGAGTGCAAGTAGCTGTTTGTGTAGAGCAGGAAACACTGGTGGAGAGCAGGGATGTGGAGCAGGGGAGCGGAAAAAGCCAATGGGGGGCACTCTCAAGCCAGCTGCCAAGGAAAGTGAGTGGGGCGCAATCCTGCAGGGAAATTCTCAGACACATAAACAAAACCAGCCCCTGTAGCTCCTAGTTGAATCTCCTGTAGGGCTGGGGTTCGGTATTTGTGCTGTAAAGTCCTCACACACTCCCTGAGGGTTCTGAGGCTCTTCCATCCACGGCACCTGCCTTCTGTGATTTTGGAATGAATCTTGGGGCACACAGGTGTGGGGAATCCAGAGAGCCAAGACCAGGGCATCTATAGAGTCGCCTAGAGACTTCCTTTGCAGTTTGAAATTAAAACAGTCTGAAGAAAGCAGACAAATGAGCTTCGTTTAAAAATAGGGGAACTCTAGTATTCTCAAAGTCAGAATCTCTGATTGAGATTTAGCTCCATGAAATCCGTGTGCCCTGCAGAGTGCCTGACTCGCTAAACATGAGGATTAATGAATAAATGGTTGAATAAACCAGCGCTGGGATTTAAGAGGTGTGTTCTTTTTTGTGTGTGTGTCAGTTCGTGAGAGATCAGAACAAGGAAAATGCAAGCTGCCTTATAATGAAACCTGACAAGTGTCAACTGCTGTTTGCACTCATGAACTCTCTTAGAAAGTAAACCCATTAACCACAAGGCAGAGTTCTTGCTGATTAGTGGTCTGGGCTGCTTATTGAACCATGGACATTTTTGTGACTGTGCAGCCTACAGTCAAGTTCAAGTCCACAGACTTCAGACAGCCCAGGCCAGCGCCTGCCCACTTCCATCGGTATTTAGTCCTGAGATGTTGGGTTCAGGTGTAGCAAAAACAAGTAATATTGGCTGGCAGTAGCTAGTGAGATGCCTGTGCTCCGGTGTGCTTGTGACCATGGAGAGTCCACCTGGTGAGCACCCTCCTTGCCTGGTAGGGGCTGAATCGTGTTAGTCTCCCATCCCACTGATCGTGTTAGTCTGATCGTGTTAGTCTCTCCACTGCAACTGAATTTCATATATTTGGAGTTAGAATTGTTAAAGAGGGACTCATGTTAAAAAAGAGGCCATTAGGGTGGGTCCTTATCCCATATGACTGCTGTACTTACAAAAAAGGAAACTTGAACACAGATCCAGACGAACCCGGCGGGAAGAAGACATGCAACACACTGAGACAACAACTGAGTGTTTGCAGTGAGGAGGCTGTGAGCCAAGGAGCGCCAAGAAGACAAGTAGACACCAGAAGCTAGAGGGGGTGAGCAAGGCTTCTCCCCTAGAGCCATCTGGGACAGCGTGGCTCTGCTGACGCTTGATGTCCCACCTCTGGCCCCTAGAACCATGAGGCAAACCACCCGGGTTTTGATACTCCATGACAGCAGCTCTAGGAAACTAGTACTTCTTCCTCCCTCCCTCCTTTCCTTCCTTTGTGCCAAAGACTTTTCCAAAGAGTGGGCCCCCCTCTTCCTCCTGCTTTTTAAATGCATGTTGCATTTATATAATATTTTATATTCACGTGTGGATTCTCTCTGCACTGCACCCTTAAACCATTGAAAGGAGGGTAGAGAGGTGCTTCTACGGATCCTAGGGCCTTTTGACTGTTCCTGAACAGGGGCTCACTTTCCTCACTGAGATGGTTTGCTCTCTGGGTCATGCCAGTGGAAAGAGCCCTGACTGTCATTGTGGTTTGTGGAGACCAGCATAGAGGGTGGCATGGCACATCCTAATCACCTGCCTGTTGCTGTATGTCAGGTAGCAAGTGCAGAACGCTTTATAGCCAAGGAAATTCTTGTGATTTCAGTGGACCCAAGTGTGGCCATTGGTCATGGTCCCCTTGGCTGAGAGCTGTCAGCAACCTGTAGTGAATTTGGATATTTGGCTGTGGGTTCAGACCAGACTCATTGCTAAGATGGTCTTCAGAAAGGAGTAGAGCAGTCAAGGAGTAAAGGGAAGGAGGTGAGAAGAGAATAGTCACTATGTAACAGTTTGAAAATATTCTTCTTAAATTCCAAAGGTGTTGCTTATGCTCACTCATGTATTCATTCACTGATTCATTAAAGTTTCCTTTACTGACTAGTGTGTGCCAGACACCTTGTGAGGCTGAAGGGATGTGAAGAAGAGACAGTATATAAACAATGCATTTAGGTGTCCCAGGAGCTATGCAAATACGAAGTATTGTATAAGGAATGATTCAGCCATGAGGTGGAGGGAGGGGTTAGTTCTAGTTGCAGAAGAAGGTGAGAGATTTCAGAAGAGTCTTCCTAGAGGGGATGCTAAACGATAGGACAATCAGCAAGATATTAGAGTTGCTGTGTCCCCAGCGTGGACAACTTTTACTCCTTGGTTTTAAACTCTCCTGAAGGTATCCTGTGTCACGAATGCATTCTGTCCTCTGTTGGTGACTTTGCAGCACAGGTTTCTCCAGTGAGCTCTTACTGAGGTGGCCCTGGCACACCAGAGCTTGGGCACATCACCTTCCCAAGTGTTGGAAGCCTGAGGACAAAATTATTTTTAGTTTCCTTTCAACCTGCCAAGATGATGTTCATTCCTTGCATTAACCAAAACATAGTCTTGCACAGGAATTTTGTCGAGCAAAAATGAAATAAAAACAAAACCCAATGTATGTGTGGATATAGATGTACGTGTGTTTATAACATAGACACATATGTGTTCTGTCCTATCGAGCAGAGTGTTCGTAGGCACTGTCGAGCCAAGCATTTCAAATCACAACCACAAAGGTGCCCTTGGGGCTGTCCTTGGGGACCTAAATGAAGTCCTTTGGAGACATATGAGAAAGTCCTTGGAATCTTAAATCATAATATTTGGTATGGTTTCTAAATCTGCGTTGTTTTGTCTTTTTCCATTCTCTTACTCTGTTTTGTTTTTATTCTCTGCCTCACGTCCTCACTTATTCCTCTGGAGCAAGAGAAGAACTCAAGGGTTTTTTCTCACTGTGTGCTTGCTTTGCTCAGGTCTTCAGAGACTGCCTTGTGTTTTGTGGAGCATGCGTGCAAAAGAGAGTGCCTTGGGTAGGCATTTACTCCATTTACTTGGTTTCAAATAACTTAGGTCAAACTTTGCATGAAATTAATAGACATTGACTTTCTAAGTGGTAGAAAATACAAATTAGCAAAAGGAAAGCAAGCAAAAAAAAAAGGAGAAAAACATTACATGCAATTCAACAACAGGGACATAGCTACTGTTAACGCTTTGGTGTGTTTGCTGCATTTTTCAGTGTTTGTCCAGATTTAAGTGGCAGAAAAGGGAGAGGGGAAAAGAAGACGGACTTCTGGGTGCATTCACGTGTGCCAGTTATTTTTCTCGGTATTTAGACGGGGAAGTGCTTCAGGATGTCAAGAGAATCTGGTCTGTGAAATCAGAATGCCTGAAAATGGGTCTGCCGTACTTTCCTCAGAGTGTTATTGGAAATGTAGGTGGAGTTCACACACACGCATGTGCACACACACAAGCACACACACATGTATGCCAACTTTCCGGGAAGAGTACTGCTGCCCTTGTTTTGTGATGAGACAGGTGGAACTTAGAGTATACACAACTTGACACAGGTCAAATATTTTGACAGAGGAGTGAACCTAGCAATTTCTGGTGGTAAAGCCTTCCATTTAATTATGAGATCATGCTGTTTGTTACAAAATCAGGTGCATCATGCAGTTCTAAAGGGTGAGGTGGCAGCTACCATGACAGCTCTGGACAGGTAGCAGAAGTGACCCAGGATGGAGTGCCAGTCATCCAATGCCTGGGGTTCTGGCTCCAGTTGTCCGGGAAAGTCTTATCCCTGGGTGACCTCAGATTTACCTCCTCCCTTCTCTGGGCTCTAGCATCCCCATCTGTGCAATGAGGGAGTTGGAAGTTGTCTGGAAGGTTGCTTTTGTTCTTAGCATTCTGTGACTCTGGGTTCTTCCTGGAGAGTTGAGGGGTTCATATTCTCCATTTACTTGCCAGAGAAGCTGGGAGCAATGTGTACATCAAGAAAGGTGTCTGTGAAGGCAGACAGGAAGCTCACCACACCCAGACAGTGGTCAGCATCCACGAAGACGTAAATATCTGAGTTGGAAAAAGGTGAGGTTAGGAAATTGTAGGTGATGTTCAAGTGGACATTTTATTTGTGTCTTAAGGACAAAGCATTCCTCAATGCACTTGTTTTTTTGCTGATTAAAAATATAAGTTTTACTATTGGCTTCTGTCTAGGTTGTAGAAGACTAGACAAAGCATCATCTTCATCTTACCAAGAAAAAGCCAGATAATTCATGGAATTATACCTTCTCTTAGACACAGTAAAGAGCTGGGGATCATACTCTATTGCTGTAGCCTGCAACATATAGAACATGGGGGCACCATGGTCCATAATCCAAGAGGATTAGAAAGATTCAGCTAAAATTATTTCAAAGGTCAATTGTGGGGTAACCTGGGAGGGTAGAGCAGCTTGTAGCTGGATACCCAAAGAGAGTTTTCACCAACTCATAGGCTTTTCCCAATACACCACAACTGGGAAGAGAGACTGGGAACCAGGACTCTAGATATTAGTGCAGGCTTAGAGGAGGGTGGTCACCACACACAAAGCTCCTCCTGGATTCTTCTCTCCCAAAGCAACAGGAGACTTTACAGCTGGGGTCAAGTGACCAGGTTCTGTTGCTCTCTGGGTGTTAGGTACAGACCCACTGCCATTTGTGCAAGGAAAAGAAAACAAGTCCTCTACACCTGGGGCAATGGCAGGAAAACACCCTGGGCCAGACCTTTAGAGGTCTTCTCCACCTGGTGCCAAGTCAGGGTCACTGAGAAAGGCCCATCCTAGGACTAAAGGATGCAACCTGCCAGAGGCTGAGATGGACCAGGAGAACCCTCCCCTGCCCCAGGGTGAAAGGCCCCTAGTATCAAACAATCACAGTCAATCTTTGTGGAGAAGGCAAGAGCAAGGGGAGAGACCCTCTGTGCGTCACAGCGTAGAGGTGTGAGGGCAGACCTGGAATACGGAGACACCAGGAATATTGGGCAATATTGGAGTGGTATTAACCTCTCAAGGACAGGTTCATCTAGAGGAACCATAGCCCCAGATCAGCCTAATCCGACTAGGTTTCCTTGACACCCCACGGCAATTATCCTGAGCAGAAGAGATGTGGTCATTTTCATGTAAAAGTGCTGGTCACCCCAGATGTATTATGCCTGATGTCCACCATTCAATTAAAATCTCTCTCTCTCTCTCTCTCTCTCTCTCTCTCTCTCTCTCTCTCTCTCTCTCACACACACACACACACACACACACACACATACAGAGAGAGAGAGAGAGAGAGAGAGAGAGAGAGAGAGAAGAAAAAATACCCATTTTGAAGATAAGAATATCTGTTAATATAATCAAACTTGCAGGTGCCTCAGATATGGAATTTAAAGTAATTTTGATTAGTGTATAAACTGTTCTAGTAGAAACAGTGGAGTGCATGCCTGCACATATGGACATAGGGGGATTTCAACAAAAAGAAACTATAAGAAACAGTCAAATGTAACTGTTATAGAAAACATGAACAATAGGAGCAATGCCAACAAGGTAGGAGAGATGAAGAAGGCATTTAAAGAGCTCATTAGTAGATTTAACAGTCAAAGGAAAAGTAGGTGAACCTGAGTATAGACCCATAAAAGTTACCCAAACTGAAGCACAATGATAAAATATATATAAATAGATCTTTGGGAGAGCATTAAGTAGGATAACAGATATGTAATTAGAATCCTAGAAGGAGAAGAAAGAGAATAGGATAGAAGAAATATTGAAAATTGTTGGAAAATTTCCAAAAATAATGAAAGATAAAATTACAGACCTACAGATCCAAGAGGCTCCGAGAACACTAAAGAGAAAAAGTACTGAAAAAGTCATACAGTTATACTCATATAGTGTTTAAACAGTTGAAATCTAAAAACAAAAAATCTTGAAGGGTGTCAGAAAGAAAAGATGTATTACAGAGGGTCAAAAATAAGAAGTATGGAAGATTTCTTGTAAAAAACTAGTATAATAAGCTTCAGTAGAATAATATCTTTACGATGCTAAAATATGAGCATGACTCAAATGCAAAATTAGCCTTAAAATATTGGTTGAAAACATACAAGTGATACTTATCAATAATCTAAATAAAAACTCAGAAAGTCAAGAACTATTTTCATTTTTTCAACTTTTCATTTTGAAAATACTTTACATTTTTAAATGTCAAAAGCAGTACAGAGAATTCCCAAGCTTCTTCAAATGATAACATTTTATAATAGCAATAATAATATAATAGTATAATAGCAATCATAATACAGTAACAAAACCCAGGAAAGTGATATTGGCAAAATACTATTACATAATTTTCAGTCATTTTTCAAATTTTGTCAGTTGTCCCACTAAGCCATTTCTCTGGTATAGATGACAAATATGGTATTTGGTTGTCATGTCTCCTTAGTGTCTTATTGTGATCAGTTCTGTTATTCTCTCCTTTTTGTGACCTTAACATTTGGAGGGTCCTGGACTATTATTCTTTACCTCTCAATTTGGGTTTGTCCGTGTGTTTTAATGATGAAGTTCAGATTATTCACTTTTGGCAAGGACTCTACAGAAGTGGTGCTGTGCCCTTCTTGGTGTACAGTGTCTAGAGAGAGAGAGTGTCATTGTTGGTGATGGTGGCTTTGGTCACTTGGTTAGGTCATGTCTCACAGATTTTGATTGGGTTTCTGTATTTCTCTTTATAAAATAAATATCTTCTGGAAAGAGTCTTTGAAAAAATACAAATATCTTGATCTTCATCCTATTTTGTTTAGTAATTATAGCCTTAAACAGTGATTCACAAAATAAAACACAATATTCTGGTGTTAATGGTGACTTTAGCTTTCTGAGTTCCATATTTATTAAGTGTGATTGTTCTATAAGAAGTCTTTCTTCTTTCCTTTTCCTTTCTTTCCTCCATCATATCAAATTTGCTCATCAACCTGTTCATGGGCTGTGATCCATAATTAATTGTCCCTCAGATTGTACAATGTTGGCCACTGAGTGCTCCTTCAGGTGGCTGCCAGTGTTCATTTGGCATGTCCCCATCATTTTATGAGCACATTCTTACTTTATGACTCAACAAGATGTTCTAGTTTCATCTTGTGCTTTCCTTGCCCCAGACTTAAACTCCACCATTTATCCACGCAGAAGGACACTGACTATTAATGAGTATAAAATGTCAGCAATGGATTCTAAAGTCAGCCTAGAAGGACAAAATCCCTACAATCAAAATCTTACTTGGGAAGTTCTTTAGGATCCTTCCAGAGATCAGGATTTGTTTCTTACCCTGTTCAGCTCAGTCATGTTTTCCTATAGCATGGAGCACCACATGAAGCAGTTTGATTGGATCAAAGGGCGATATGAAATTGGTTTTTCCTCTGAAAAATAACTTTGCTAAGGCAGACCCTGCACTTTCAAAGTACAGTTTGATTGTTTTGCATATTTGCATTCATTTATGAAACCATCACCATGGAGTCTGCTTTGTGTTGTTGGAGCTCCTCCCTGCATCCCCTGTTTCTAGGCCATGACTGATCCACTTTTGGTCACTGTACATCAGTTTATATTTCTTAGAGCTTTATATAAGTGGGGTTCTGCAATATGTCTCTTTTTGTGCTTGTGCTCTTAGGGTGATTACTGATGATTCATCCATGTTGTAGTACGTAACGGGAGCTTATTCCTTTCTGTTTTGATCCATGGTGTTCCCTTGAAAGGACATACCACAGTTTGTCTATCCATCTGTCTGACAAGGAGCATTCAACTTATTTCAATGTTTGTGGCTGTTGAAAACATAGAGCTGCGATGAACATTGGTGAGAAACTCTTTCATGGACATATACCTTCATTGCTGGAGTCTTAAAAACAATGGAGTTCTATGTATTGATCTCATGTCCTTCGACCTTGCTGCCCTCATGTATTAGCTCTAGTAGCTTTTCATTAACCTATGTTGGGTTAGTGGGGAATCTTAGATGATTACATTGTAAACACAGACAGTTGTACCTTTGCCTTCCAATATGGAGCCTTTTCTTTCTTTTGCTTGTCTTTTTGCTCTGACTAAAACCTCCAGAGCAGTATTGAACACAAAGAATACAGGACTCACGTCACTGCCAGCTCATTTATAACACCTGTGTCGATTCAGGTAGGTTTCCACTAATTGGCTTATCTCCTCATTATAACTTTTATTTTCTTGCCGTTTTGCATGCCCATTAATTCTTTTTAATGAATGTGAGACATGTTGAATTTTACCTTGCTGAGTGTAGGATATTTTTGTATTCCTATGATCATCCTTCAAGTTTGTATTGTCACTGTATCCTGTTGATTACTTGGAAACAATTTGATCCTTTTCCAGAATCTTCCTTCCCAGATTTGAAGGGTGGGGCCAGAGTAGCATGTGGTCTGGTGCTAATGGCTCCTCACCTGAGAGCCTAGATGCTCCTGAGGATGCTACTCAAGGGCCTGACAGCTGAGTGTCTGCAGCCTGGCTGGTGTGAGCAGGCCTGGAGAGCAACAGGACTCTGATCTCTAATCCTTCCCAGAGGTTCTTTTCCAGCCTTGGTTGGTTTCCTTTCATTCATATGCTGATCAGTACTCAGATGAATATTTAAGAGGACCCTCTGGAGGTTCACAGAATCCTCTCTCTGTGAAGTGCCCCTCTTTGTCTCCCTGCTTTCATCTCTGTCCTCTGAGCTCAGGAGTCTGCTGGGCCCTGCCTTTGTGTCTCCTCCCTGCACAGTGGCCTTCAGACTCTTTCAAGGCAGTGAGCTGGGCAGTTGAATGGCTTACATCATTTGTTTTATGTCTCTCATGGACTGCTGGCCTTGTTGCCTGACACCCAGGGCCTCACAAACTGTCATTGCCTAAGTTTTCTTGTTTTAAGTGAGGGTCACTCTGGTTTCTAGTAATGCATATTCCTTAAAAGCAGAAGAAAAACCTACTGATCTTTAGCAGTTAAATTATATTCAGTGCCACAAGATATACCACCAGGGGCAAGTAGGAATCAGTGACGAAGAGGAAATTCTTCAGCGTTTCTTCCAGTCCCATAGTCATTGAGTGGAGGGACAGACGTGTTCACCTATTGATGTTATTGCTCTTGTCTGTCATTCCCTTACTTACACTCTCTGGGTTGAATTTTTATAATTTAAATATTAGCATGATTTAATTCAGCTGTACTTAATTTTTCTGCCTCTTCAGTGGGTAAAGTTTTTGTTCTGTGCTTGTAGCCTTTGTTGTTTTACATCAGGAATTGCAAATTTGCTTGCCTATGAGGGTCAACCAAATAATCAATAGTAGTAAATTTGGAAAGATATGATATGACTACTAAAAAAAAAAAGCCACTGGCAGTTATTATAGAAGAGAGAACTTGCTTTTTGGGCAAAAGGAGACTATGATCTATGGCTGAAGAAAGCCTCAGGTCAGTAGGGATAATTTAAACAATCAGTAGGAGATGATTGTTGCCTTGAGAAATGCAGGTTAATTTTGCACTTCTGATTTTTCAAGATAAGTGGAAATGCAGATTTTTAATAATATATATCGCACTTTTTAATACTACCCACATTTTAATCATAAAGCAATCTGTGAATCAAATAAAACATACCTATAGTCCAGATATACCTTCGAACTGATAGCTTGCAACCCATATTTAACAATAGATCATTTAACTGTTCCCAATTAGAAAAGTAGAAAAATACTGTTTACAAATAGAAAAATAGTTTACAAATAGAAAAAAAGATAACAGAAACTACTTAAGCTATAGAAGCTGCATATTTATTTATTTTTGTTTCTAATCTGAAACATACACACATAGACACCCAGAGACATAGTAGTACACATTTACACATAGTAGTCTCCCCTTATTGTGGTTTCACTCTCTGCAGTGTCAGTTACCCACAGGCAACAACAGTCCAAAAGTATTAAGTGGAAAATTTAAGAAATCAACAATTAATATCTTAAATTATGCTTCATTCTGAGTAGCATGATGAACTTTGGTGCTGTCCTATTCTGTCCCACCAGGAAATGAATAATTCATCTTCCTGTGTATCCATGCTGCATTTGCTACCTGCTCATTATTCACTTAGAAGTCATTACAATTATCAACTGGACTATTGCAGTATCACAGTGCTCTTGTTTTATAAGCAATGGTCCCAAAGTGCAAGAGTAGTGATGCTAACCCGGGCATGCCTTTCATCCCAGCTACGTGAGAGACTGAGGCAGGAGGATCTCAAGTTTGAAGCCAACCTTGGCAGTTTAGTGAACCCCCATCTCAGCATAGAAAAATAATTTTTAAAAAGAGGGGGTTGGAGATGGAGGTGTAGCTCAGTAGTAGAGGACCCCTGGGTTCAATCCACAGAAAGGAAGGAAGGAAGGAAGGGAGGGAGGGAGGGAAGTAATGTTAGCAACTCAGAAATTCTGAAGGGACGCCATAAAATGCTTCCTTTAAGTGCAAAGGTGAAAAGCACAATAAAATATTTTGAGAGAGACAACATTCATATACCATTTATTACAGTGTATTGTTGTACCTGTCTTGCTTTGTTGCTAGTTTTTGTTTTGTTTGTTTCGTGGTGTTAGGGACGGAACCCAGGAGTACTCTACCACTGAGCTGTTCCCCCAGCACTTTTCAGCTTTTTGTTTTGAGACAGGGGCTTGCTAAATTCCTAAGGTTGGCCTTGAACTTGCCATCTTCCTGCCTCAGCCTCCTTAGTCATTGGGGTTACAGGTGTGCACCACCATGACTGGCTCTTATTATTAGTTATTATTGTTAATCTCTTCCTCTTCCTAATCTATCAATTAAACTTTATCATAGGCATGTATATACAGAAAAAGCTCAGTATGTACAGGATTCAGTACTATCTGCAGTTTCAAGCATCCACAAGGTTTCTTGGAATATATCCTATGTGAACAAGAGAGAGGTTATGTATATACAACTATAATTAAATGTGTGTTGGTGAAAAAATATGTATATGCTTATTTATTTATGCTTATTTAAATATATATGCTTGTAAGTATATATACATATGGCTATTTATTATATGTGCTTATTTATTTAAAGTACATATGCTAATTTATATTTTGATAGACATATACTTAACATACATGCTCACTCCTGAGTGAATGAGCCCTCCACATGCCCTAGGGTTTTCCCGTGTTTCTTGGACTGGCATGAAGATATTTTTGTGCCTCTCCCATGTGATCTCTTGAGAGAATCTGTGATGTTGAAAAAGAAAAAAGCCTCCATAATAAAAACTGCATGGAAAAAAATGTTGGTATGTGAATGTGAATATTTTCACTTAGTTTATCCATAACTATCTTTTTAATAGATATAGACAATCTATAGTCATAGAGTTTATATGTAGGTCTTGAAATTTTTTTGAATAAGCCAGTTAACTAGAATGATTTGCAGCAAGATGGTAACTGGCAAATTCATGTTGGTCTTTTTTCTCTGTAACTACTGGGTTGATAAACTACATTAAAAATTAATTCTTGAAATCAAGTGGTTCAGTTTTGTGTATGCGTCCTAGATTTTAGGAAATCATCCAACCCTGCTTTACTTTTAAAAAGAATAAAAACAAATACATAAACAAACCCCTTTGCATTAAAAATGTTCAAATAAAAGCTGAATTTAATAGCCAAATGTTCTTTTATTCACTCAAAATGAGTTTGTTATATGCAAACTGTTTTCTGTTTAACATTTTTTCCTTTTATGCTATTTTCTGAAAACACTAGAACAAACATTTAAAAGTAAAAATCTAAGAATTTAAGTTTTAAAACATAAGCTAAATATCTTCTTAAAGGTCCCTCCCAAAAGAGTATCACCATTGTTCCTTTTCTCATATTTGGGGCCTGAACATACCTTCTACAAAATAATTGGTATAAAATGTAAGAAAAGCACAAGTGAGATTCATTAATTCTTGCATACCCCCTAAGTAATAAAATCAAATGTAGTAATAAGTGGAATGTCAAAGCCCTACTGATTTTTGTGCACTTGTACAAATTAACATTTTTCGGGGGTGCTGAAGTTTTTCATTAATGTGATTCACCCACTTGTTCCTTGTGGTTCTCTTCCGAAGAGCATTTGCAATATTTTTGGAGCTTGATGAGGGGCATTACTGAATCAGTAATTTGCAAGTTACAACTGACCATTATAGTCAGCCTTCAAGATGCAATGATGGGCAAAAGATTAAAATTTTAATGCTTTCTGTCTAATTTGAGTGAGGATAATGTTCCAGTTATTTTATAAAAAGGGAAGCAGGATTTGACTTCCAAAGATGCTTTATATTTTGGATACGGAATCAATACAAAGGTGAGATACACCCAATTTGAATTGGTAAAATATGTAAATCTCCGCCTGCTAAACTGTCGGAGATTAATGTCTGAATAGCAGTAGGAAGCAGAGCCAACTGTAAAATTATACAGGGCATGGCGATTACCCCATCACATAATGGGGTTTGATTTAGAGGCTCTATTTTGGGTTCACACATAAAGCACCAAATGCAGAAAGCTGAGCTTTGTTTAATTTGTCCAGGGCAGCACTCTAATTTTCTACAACATTATTCACTTCCCTTTAAGAATGAATAACACATTTTCTTTATGGGATTCTGTGCATCTTTGATTTGGGAGCAGTGGCTTTCCTTAAGCTCCCCTATTCCATTCCTCTTTTGTTGCTCTTGTATAATGCAACTGAATTGGGTTCCTTTAAGTTGCCTTATTTTGACTGTACTGTTTCTGTAAAGAACAAGCCATATCATTTTAGACATGGGATAGTGTAGTATTGTAGAGTTGACAGATTAGAGAAAATCGAGGCCCAGGAAACACAAGGCCCTGTGGCTCTGGCAGAGCTGGGTTTCACTTCTGGGTCTTTGTAACCCAAGTTAGAGCACTTGCCACCTAAATTAGGGGTCATTGCAGGTACATTGTGTGGCCTTCTCGGAGGACTTGAAACTCATCTCCCCTAGGCAGCAGCTCTGAGGGCTTTATCTTAGACATGAATAACCTGAGGATTATGCTACCTACTTGAGATTATTACTGGGTACTTTATCATTAAGGCTTTACTTGTTCAAATAAGTACAAAGATTCACTTATTTTTTAAAAAAGATAAGGTTAACTCACATTTCTACAGTTTAAAGTCGATGAAGTCCTCTTACAATTTTTTGATAGTGACTACATTTTATTTTCACAGCTTATTTTTCATTACAAGTAGTTTATATTGATAGACTCTTAGTTGAAAGGATCATATGCCTAACTCCAGCTTGCTAAGCAAAAAGGGAACATACTGGTTCACATTCTAAGTGTGCCCATGTATGGATCCAACTCAGACACAGCTGGATCCAGGGGCTCAATGGTGTCTGGCTGGGTTTCTCTGTTTCTCAGCTTCCCCTTTGGTGGTCTCAGTCTCAGACTGAATTTGAAGAGTAGGAGAGTCAGCAGCTCAGGACTCACACCCCTCAGTGTATACGTTGATCTCCCAGGAGGACAGCGGTGGTTGGCCAATCTTGAGTTGCCTCTGAACCAGTGCCTTTGGGCAGGGACATGAGGCACTCAGATGGTCAGCCTGTGTCACATATGCTTTGGGTCCTAATACCAGGGGCAGGGAACCTCATTCCACAGTGCAGCATAGAGTGGCAGAGAAGTTTCCCACAGGAAAGGATCAGGAGAATGTTCTTGTCAGAAATATTTCCAACTCTTTCCCTTGTACTGCCAAATACTTATGATAGCAAACTGGTTACATCCAATGTTAATTTGCCATAAAAGATGTCTTATTACAGCCATGACAATTCATCATGTAATCTACATTTTATTTCTTCTGTTACTTTTCTATTTTCATAGGGGGCAAAAAGGACAAAAGCATTAGAAGTGAAAAAACTCAAAGAAATCGTTTCCTGTATTTCACTTTTATGTATTATCTTAGCCTCTCTTATTAGCTATCCTAAAGAACTCTCCCAGACACGTGGCTCCCCGTCACCATCAGGAGGAACCCTTCCATGCAGAGACTAACATTTGATTTCTGCTCTAGCTGTGCCTGCAACCATACCTGGGTCCATGTAGTTGTTTGGGAAAGGTGGGTGGATGCACAGGTGAGCAAATGCTGAATGGCTGGGGAAGTCGGGCTCTGAACAGCGAGGCCGGTGACATTGTGTAACATGTCACCCAGAGGTGGAATTTGAACTTCTTTATTGTCTTCTCTACAATTAAAGCTTTTTTTTTCCTTTCTTTCTTTTAACTATGTATTTCTTTTAGTTGGCTCCTGTCAAGTAATCAAGGGGGCAGGAGGTGTGCCAGCCCACAACTTCCAGTCTCCGTGTGCTTGGGGCTGAGTAAGTGGCTGTGGAATTTGGTCCAATAGTTGGACAATGATGATAGGAGACAATCTCAGAACTTATGGGCAGTGTGGGCATCCACCCTCTTGAGAGGGTGCTGTTTTCAGAGGCCTTTACAGGAATTTACTTCCTGGCAGAAGTCCGACCTAGATGACCCGTGGTTTCACATTCCTCTTGTAGTCTCAGGACCAGGTCCCTACGTGTCTGTGTCTTTCCAACCGCTCCCTCCTTGCTCTTACTCACCCACGGGCCCTAGTTCCTCTCCCGCAGAGTCCGATCACCTTCAGCTCTCACTCTCAGTGATCCACATGGATCCTCCCAAGCACGCACACCACTTTGCACCTCCAAACTCACACCCTCCATTGGAAAGAAATCAATTAACAGCAAAGCAGAAGCTTCCGGATTCATAAGAAGACTTGCCCTTCCTCCATTGCCTCCTTCTTTCCTGCCTGCCCCCACCCTGGCTCCCAATGCCTTGTGAACAAACCAATTCTCTGGGGAATGTAAGAGCAAGTTGCTTTCCCATTTGAAAAGTATCAGAGCTGGCGACTTTGTTTCCTAAAAGGGAGTTATGTCCATCAAAGTTCAACCAGAGAGAAACAGAACTACATGAAGATGTACAGCAAGCTGGCTACAGAGGTGCATGCCTGTCATCCCAGTGGCTCAGGAGGCTGAGGCAGGAGGATCATGAGTTCAAAAACAGCCTCAACAAAAGCAAGGTGCTAAGCAACTCAGTGAGACCCTGTCTCTAGAGAAAACACAAAATAGGGCTAGGGATGTGGCTCAGTGGTTGAGAGCCCCTGAGTTCAATACCCTAGTACACTGCTCCCTACCACAAAAAAGATGTATATAAAGAGATTTTTTTTTTTTTTTAAGGAACTGACCTATGTGATTGTGGGAGCTGATTAGGTAAATTTGAAAACAAAATTGAAGGCAGAGTATCTCAAAATTAAAAAATAAAAATTTTAAAAAAGGACTGGGGATGTTGTTCCTGGGTTCAGTTGCCACATACATAAAAACAAAATCAGTGTCTTCTATTTGAAACAAAGAAAGAAACAAAAACCTTCTATGAAATGGTCTAAAACATAAAGCCGGGGCTGGGGATGTGGCTCAAGCGGTAGCGCGCTTGCCTGGCATGCGTGCGGCCCGGGTTCCATCCTCAGCACCACATACCAACAAAGATGTTGTGTCTGCCGAGAACTAGAAAATAAATATTAAAAAAAAAAAAAAAAAAAAAAAAAAAAAAAAAAAAAAAAAAAAAAAAAAAAAAAACATAAAGCCTTTCCTTTTTCCATGAATCCCTTTCTGGAAAAGTCACAGCATCATTTTCAGTGCAAGTGGCGGCCTGACTCAAGGAAGCAACGTGGGCGGGGAAGGATAGGAAGGATTCCTTCCTCATCGTGCTTCTTAGTACACAATTGACTTCTTCCTGCATTTGGAGAAAGTTCTGGTCACCCAGGGTGGCCTCTAGGGGCTCTGGGTGCCCCTCCTTTCTCGGTCACAGGCTTCACATGCTGACCTTGCGTTCACCTTGACTCTTACCGGCTTCCTACCTGCCATGGGTCTATCAGTATTCTATCACTGATGCAGATGGGTGGCAAGAATGGGAAGGTGCAAACGGTGAATATCTCCTTGACTCATGGATGTGTTCCATTGTCCATTAGACCTCACTTGCAACACACAAGTTCAGTGATGAAATTATTCAGAATTTTCAGAAAGTGACATTAAACCAAAAGCATTAAACTAAGCCTGGAGCCCGTTTGAGTCTGAGGCTGTCCTAGAATGGGACCCTGTGAGTGCAAAGGGTGTGTTAAGCCAAGTGTGTGCACGCGCATGCATATCTGTTTGAGTGTGTTTGTGAGAATGCACATGTGCTCTTTCAGATAATGTTGACAAGAGGTGAGATTTGATCAGGGAGCAAGGAAAATCAGGTCTGCAAATACCTAGGGGCAGGAGCAGCATTAGCAAGGCTAATTCTTGGAAGAATGAGGAAGTCACAGTGGCTGGATCCACAACTGAGAGAGGAAGGGGTGGGAGATGAATGTAGAGGGACAGTGGGTTTCTGCATTACTGATGGCCTCAAAGGCCAAGGCCAAGAACTTAGGAGTTTTTCCATGAAGAGATGGGAAGACTTGGGAGAGTGTGAGTAGAGATGTGGCATTCAACGTTTTTGGTTTCGTAGGATCTTCTCTGGATGGCAGTGGTCACCAAAGGGACAAAGTTAGAAGTGATGGGACGAGTGTGAATGCTGTAATGATAAACCAAGCAATGATTCAGTCCTGGACAGGGTGCTATAGACATTAGTAACTCAGAGTCGCTGGATTCAGGGCATACTTCAAAACAGTGCCACCAAAAGATACTTACCTAAGATCATGGCCCCACGATATCAGATTAAAATAATCTAATGAGAAGTAATGAATTTCCCGAAGTTCTACAGCCAGTGCGTGCCAGAGCTGGGGAGGGTAGAGAGCTACTTCACTTGTTCTTCTCCTCCTGTGATCCCTGTGGACTTTTTCAAACAGTTCTGCACCATCCCCTTCTGATCATCTTTACTGGTGTGGCTGAATCTACCTGAATTACCTCTTTAGGAATTCATCCAATAGGACACCTTCGAAAATCTCCTCTGGACCATAAGGTCCTGGGTGCAGATGGTCTCTGCTTAGGGATGGCTCTCTCCCAGTTTTACTTTTTAGTAGCAACCTGACCGGATTTTGCCCTCTCCATTTAGTTAATATTTCTTGGCCTTGCTCACTCAAACAGAGATAATAGGACAAAGATTTTGCTACTAAGTTCGACATCCAGTTGCTCCACATGCCAGTCCAAGCTGCTTACGTGTATGTGGCTTATTTTCCTGTCTTTCAGCACTTTCAGACCATGCTGAAGTCTAAATTGAATGTCCTCACACTGAAAAAGGAACCTCTCCCAGCAGTCATCTTCCATGAGCCGGAGGCCATCGAGCTGTGCACCACCACACCCCTGATGAAGGCCAGGACTCACAGTGGCTGCAAGGTATGGGCATGTGGCCAACAGGGCTTCTCTTGGTGGGACAGGCTCAAGCACGTGTGGCTTTGATCTTGTGTCTCACAAGGTAGCCGTTTTTAAGAATGCAAATATTAAACAATTAGCAAGACAAGCTCATTGAGTGATGGTAGTATGAATTCATATCCTGCTTTGTTTTTCTCAATAATGTAAATGCACTTTATTGTTTTGATCATTTTGGGGGCACACATGAAAAACAGGTCTTGGTGTTTGTGAATGCAATGATTTTCTTGCTGTACTTTCTCTAGCTGTATGGAACTTTGGGCTTTGCAAGGGAAATTTAATCTTTAAGGGTAATTTCTCCCTTTGTATTTGTAAACTGAATAAAGCATATCATAAAGAATGAAAACACCAAAATCCCAAAATTAAAAAAAAAAAAAAAGTTTTCCCACATTTGTACTCTCAGAGTCCTTTGGTGTAATTTTGCATTTTTTCTTTGCTTCAGCTCTCAAAATCTGTACAAATATTCATGCCTCAATATTCATACAAAAGCCTTTTTCATTTATGGAAACTATAATGCTGACATGGAAACAAAACTGGAATATGAAATGTATAATTCTGGTAGGCTTTTGGATTCTTCCTCATAAGTTTTTCTTTCTTGTTTGTGATGGTGAATAGCAATTGGTTTAGAGATAACAAAGAAAATATGTTTTATGCATATTCTTTCATCAGAAAGTTGTTCTGAATGATGAAAATATAATAGGGGGCAAGGAGAATACATGATTGCACATGGATTTCTTTTCAGCTTTGCAGGTACACTCCTTTCCTTATTTTATTGTTGGGGAAGCGGGTCTGGAACAGTGGGGATCAGTTTGAGCCCCTCCCTCTTGGGTGACGATGGCAGGCCTGAAGCCTCTCACACATCCATCTGCCTCAGACTTGCTAGGCATCTGCTTTCTGCTAGGCACTGTGGCACAGTGTGAGCAAGACCCACAGCAATCTTATGAAGTTTACCTGCTAATTGTAAAATGGGAGGAGAGCCAGCGTGAAGAACTTGTGGAAACAGAACAGGGGATGCTCACTTTCTCAGGCAGAAATGGTCTTGGAATGGAGAGGAATGGGCCAGGGTATCTGGGAAGTTGAGAAAAGTGGTGGGTGGGTGGGGTTGGGAAGTCTTGTGGTCAAGGCGAGGAGTTTAGACTTTGTTTTATATATAGTGAGGAGCAGGCAAGTGACATATGACACCATTTCAAGAAGCTATTTTAATAGTATCCCTGATAAGGTTAAGCTAATAACTCAGGTGCCCAGAGCAGCTGGTCAGTTTCAAAAGAGGAGAGTGAGTCCACAGAACTGGCCTTAGGTCCTTTGTTTAATGCTTTCAGTGAATTGATGACATAAAGGTATTAGGAAAAAGTACTTTCCTTTGGAAAGTGGTACGAGATCAGATTTGCTGTAGATTCTTTAGAAGACTGACCCATGTCATTTTGAATCCTGTTCCTATTAGGAAAATGGAGCCTCAAAGTAAGAACTCAGCAGGGACAAATACAAGGAAGGGAGGTTAATTGGATGAAGCCTACCAAGTGTGTTTTAAAAATTAAAAAAAAAATAGTTAACAGAATAAAAAGACCTAAAATCGAATCCACATATGAAATTATGAATATGTGTTCACATGAAGACAGATTTGCTAGGAGCATAAAATCAGTGCTTTAGAGTTTAGGATTCAAGAGCTTTTTTTTTTTTTTTTTTTTTTCCTGTGTACTGCCTTAGGTTGTGCTCATTTATATTATGTCTAAAAGGACACTGAAACAAGAGAAGGAATTCAGGATAGCATGCCAAAGAGGGCAGGGGTTGCGCTGGAGTCAGTCTGTGTGGCCACAAGGCAAGGGAACTGGGCCCTGATTACAGCTGGACACAGGGAAGGACTTCAGCATTCAAGGTGAAAAACACATTTCACCAGGCTGTAAAAAATTTATGAACTCTCCATCCCTAGAAATCATCAAGAGGAGGTGCCTGCAGGCATAGATAATCATAATGCCAGAGTTGGGGATCCAGGCCAGTGCCTCTCAAGGTCCTATCCAGCATGATCATTCTATCCGAAGGAAGAAAATCTGCAAAATGTGCAATTCTCCAAATTGGATACAATCAACTTTAGACCTTCAAATTTTAACTGTAAAAATGGACGGGAGTTGCATGTATCCTTTCATTTTTAAGGACACGATCACATTTGTGTTGATCTTTTGTTAGGAAAAAAAAAAAAGAAAGATAGATCTTCAAACCAATCCATTTTTATTTAAAATCCTTAGACCTCCCCTGATTTTTCCCAGTCATCTTTAAGAACAAAGTCCAGTGTTTCCCCTCTGATTATTGCAAGTAAGTAACTTAGCTCACAAGATGCCAGCTGCAAAGGGACTCTCTCTCAGGCTCAGGCGTCCCAGGAATAATGAGCACAATGTAGCCCCGGCCCAGCTGCAGGCCAGCCTTTGGGACCCTCCATCTTTAGACAGAACTTGTTCTTTTTTCCTAAAAGCTCTCAAGTTGTGCTTGTGTAACTTTGGGTTTGGGGAGGGAAAGAGGCAGGAAGAAGCAAAGGAAAGTGGAGTTGAATGTGGGTTAGGGTTCGCACCACTGAGACCCTCACTCATCTAGGATTTCCCATTTCCCTCTGATCTGTATTCTCGGTGGGTTCTGGCAGGATCGCCTTGCCAGGCTATTCATGTTTCGGGCAGCTGGGTCTTTGTGTGTTCTTCTCTATTGCTGCCACATTTTTTTTTTTTTTTCCTGAAGTGGAGTTATTTAACCACACTACCACTGCATCCCATTAGGACTCTTGCTGGAATGGTTTTGAGAATCAAAAGCTGGGTCAGATTTCACACTAGCAATGATGGCTTGTCACTCTTCTCTCCTGCCTAGCATGGTGGAATCCTAGGTGGCTTCACCTCATTAGCGAACACTTACTAATTAGTACTTGTTGTTGACCTACTGTGTGTGGAAGGAAGAGTAGAGAAGGAAACCAGAGTAGTTTTTGTGGATGATCAATGCACAGCCAAATAGAAGGAATGAGGTGAGTGCCCAGATAAACAAATCACAAGTGTTTTGGAAACTTGTGTGTGTATCAGAATCCCCTGGAAGGCAAATTCCTGGTCCTTCTTCCCACAGTCCTTGATTCAAGCACTCAGCTTCAGGGTGGAGAGCAGGAGTCTGCAGTTTAAAATATACATGTAATTTACATGAAAGTGGGCTGTGCTTGGCTCTTGAGGACTTGAACCACAGACTGGTATGTGATGGGAGTAACAGAAATGACTTATACTGGGAGGTGGGGGATGGGGTGGAAAATGGTATCTGAGGGCACTTGCGTGGTCGCCATGCATTTGCCACAGCAGGTCAGGAGACTGCTGGGGGGCTCTGCAGGTATTGACACAGATGTGTGCTTCGTGTCACTTTTTTCTCCAGGGAGCATTGTTCTGGTTTACATTGACTCATCTCTGGGTCTGCTCCCCATAGTTGTCAAAGCCTTTGAGAAATAAAGATGAATAAATAATAAATAAATTAGTAATGATGATGATAAGTGGTCCCACTCATAATGCAGAAACAGTGGTAGCAAACAGCTGTTTGTTAATACAGGAAGCACTTTTAATGCATCTAAGCACTTTTCATGGTATGGATTATTTCATCCTCATGACAACCCAGTGGTTTAAGAGCCACGTGCAGCCGCAATTCACACATCATTTCCTTGAGGCTCAGAGCAGTCTAGCACCTGTTTCAGGGCATTCAGGGAGGAATTGGCAGAGTTCAGTCGGACCCTCAGCAGTCTGACCCCACAGCTCATGCAAAACCCCCACTGGATCCCACTGCCTTTCCAGGACCATCCAGGGGCATCATTTGACCAACTGCATCAGGAAATTTTGAGCAAGCCATTTATGTTCTGCAGACTGCAGTTTCTGTATCCCTTAATAGGCTGGAATCAGTATATCCACCTATATTTTTAAATAAATTATTATTATTTTAATGATACAAATTTAAGAGTTACAGTGTTATAATTTGATATATGTACACATCGCATGATGATTAAATCAAGGTAGTAAATGTTTTCATCTCCTTAAACGTTTAAAAATTTTATGAACATGTAGCAATTGTACATGCTTATGGACTAGAGTGTGATGTTTTAATACTTGTCTATAATGTGTACTGATCAAATTGAATTAATTAATGTTTCTGTCTCCTTTTCATCAGTCTGTGTTTAGAGCCTTTCAGCATCTCTTTAATATTTCTTTATAAAATGTTTAGCAGGTTATTATGAACTATGGTCACCCCACTGTCTGTAGAACAATAGAGCTTATTACCACTAAGTATGTTTGGGTAACTGTTATTCAGGCACCTACCATTCATCCCCTCTTGCCCACAACCTTCCCAGCTCTTGCAATCACCATTATATAGCCTGGTTGATTTTTTTTTTTTTAAACATTCACATATGATAGAGAACATTGTCTTTCTGTGTCATTTGTCTTATTTCACTCAACATAATATCTTCCAATTCCATCCATTTTGCTGTAGGGATAGGATGCCATTGTTTTGTGACTAAATAATATTCCACCATGTATATATGTAAGATTTTCTTTATCCATCCACCGATGGGTATCTAGATTGCTTCCATGTCCTAGCTATTGTGAAAAGTGCATCAGTAAATATGGTGTGTAGATACCTGTTTGATATGCTGAGATCACTTCTTTTGGATACATACCCAGAGGTGGGAAAGCTGGATCATATATTAGATCTGTTTTTACTTTCTTGAGGAACCTCTCCACCTCTCCATAGTCACTGTACTAATTTATATTTCGACCAACAGTGTATGAGAGTTCCCTTTTCTCTCCATCCCCACCAGTGTCTGTTATTTTATGTCTTTTTGGTAATATTCATTCTAACTGGGGTGAGATTACATTTTTTTATGGTTTTTGAATTACATTTCCTTGACAGCTAATGAAGTTGAACATTTTTTTTTAAATAAACATATTGATCATTTGAATTTCTTTTGGGGGGAAGCGTCTATTCATATCATCGATCTCTCTTTAAATTGGATTATTTGAGGTTTTTTAATTATTGAGTTTATAAAATTCCTGATACATTCTGGAATGAATCCTTTGTCAGATGAGTAGTTTGCAATTTTTTTCTATTCTATAGGTTATATCTTTGCTCTGTAGACTGTTTCCCTTGCTGTGTAGAATAAGATCCCCAAAACATAGGAAACAAAAGCAAAAATAGACAGATGGGATTATCTCATTCAAGGGTCCAAGACTCAAGGATTTACCATGTTCAATTGGAGTAGAATTTTATCTTTAATTACAAAAAAAGAGAAAACTTGAGGACAATGGGCTAAATTTGTCATATAATTTTATTTGAGAACTCAGGCTTTCAAATATAGTTTTCTAAACAAAGGATAGTGTGTGATGAAAATTCACATAGCTGATTATAAAATACATATGTTACTAGCCCTCAGGGAAGTGTGCATATACATACATGCATGATGCACACAGAGATGACAGACAGCAGGTCCATTGAGTTCCTGGGTGGCCATGTGGGTGCTATGCAAAACCCATTGTACAGAGGCTGTCTCCAGTTACCTGTTGCATATGTTTTAAAGTAAAGTATCAGCAGTGTTCTAACGAATTGGCATAGACTTGGGGGTTTAGCATATCCGATAGCATGTCTTTTATTTAAAGCCCTTTATCAAGTTTGTGATTGGTGAGTATTTCCAAGTGTAAGGATTTCCATACATTGAAAAGGGGCCGTGACCTGAGGGGAGTACTGGGGGAAGACGTGCAGGACGAGGCATGGGAAGGAAGAGGTGGATCACCTACCTATTACTGATGTAGGTCTCTTTTAGGCCCTGAGTCTGTCTGCTTTGACTCGAGGTTTGCTGCTTGTCCCTCCCCTACACCCTCTCAGTGTCACCCTGTGGGGCCAGGGTCCCCAGGGGGATCTTCAGGGAGGGTCTCCAGGAGCTGTGCCTCTCTTGAGCACCACAGCAGCTTTGAGCACGGTGGTGAGCATGGGATATTTTCTTCCCACTGCCCTCCCCCTCACTGCTCATGGGAAAGTTGTCCTTGTCTTCAGTCTGCAGCTTGGTAAGTACCCAGCCACTCCTGTCCCTTCGTGCCACCAGGGGTCCTCAGCTCCTCACCTAGGCCTGCTCCAGCACCAGAAGCCTGGCATTGCCCATCTCGCCTCCTAAGGAGGGCACTGGGCCTGCCGTGGCATGAAGCCCACCTGAGGATGTCACTGCCCTTTTCTGTCTTGTGAGGGGAGAAACTACAACAAGCGAGTTTCCAAGACAGCGTTAAAGATCCGGAAGCCATAACGATTTGTACATTACTCTTTCTGAGATTCTTTGCATTCTAGAGTGGCAGTGATAGTCCCTTAGCTCTCAGGAAGGATGTGGGTGATTTATAGTTTCATAGGACAGAGAAGAGACATTTCGGAGCTGAAGGCTTTGCAGGTAATCCCCCAATCCTACCACGCAGTGCTTGTGTAAAATGGCCAGCCATAGAAGTGAATGTCAGCCATCCAACTTACCTTATGGTAAAAGAGGAAAAGTTTATGTGGGGGCTCACGGTTTCAGAGGTCTCAGTCCATAGGCAGTCAGCTCCATTCCTCAGGGCTCAAGGGGAGGCTGAACATCATGGCAGAAGAGTGTGGTGGAGGGAGGCAGCTCCCATGATGATCTGGAAGCAGAGCGAGATCTCCCTTCACTAGATACAAATATATACCCCAAAGGCACACCCCAAGTACCCCACCTCCTCCAGCCTCACTCTACCTGCCTTCAGCTACTACCCTGTTAATCCCATCAAGGGATTGATTTGCTGATTGGGTTAAGGCCTTCATAACTCAATCACTTGTCCTCTATACCTTCTTGCATTACCTCACACATGAGCTTTTGAGGTACCTCTTGCTTCCAAACCATAACAGTCATTCTCTATTTCTTTCCTAATTTTCCTCCTTCACTTCTTTCTCTACTCACAAGAATATATTGCATACTCTCTGAAAGGTCTAGGCATTAATGGGCAAACAAGATTAGAAATAGTTTGGGATGCTTTGAGTTGAAATAACAGAAATCCTATTGTGCATTGGCTTAAGTCACTGAAATATACTTTCTCTCCAATCTGTAATTTCTAGCAGTGGGGGATGACTTTAGATTAACTCCAGGGGTTCATCTGGGGGTTGTACTCTATGGAACTAAACTTCTCTTCGTTCTCATGTACAACTTTGTTCTTAGACTATTTGCTCTCTTTGTTCACAAAAATTGGCACCACTGTTGCCGGCCACAAATCTGCCCAACCCTGCACCCTGTGGGAGCTCTTCTCCCAGCATTCCAAGCTGTTGTCTTGAGACGTACTGTGATTGGATGGGATGTGTCACCTGGTCACCTCGAAAGCAGTGCTTGTGTTTAGAGAATGGAATAGGCGGGTTGCCTTGGCTTAGCTCAAGTGTTCTACTTCTGGAGCTGGGAGGGCAGCCAGGTTCCCTGGGAAAAGGAATCAGGTATGTGTTGGAAGGAGGCAAATGCGTGCTACGGAGGCAGCAAAATAGTGTCCCTGCAAAAAAGACTGGATTCCTGACTTTGAGCAAGAGCAGTAAACACCGAAGTGAAGAATGGTAGCAGAAGGAAGTGTGGAGCCTGGGGTGGGGGGCAAAGCGAGGGGGCCTCTTCCTCCGTTAGCGTCTGACAGTCTGAGGATTGCTGAGGGAGGGTTTTCTTTTGCATACAGGAGTTGCCTGAGTTTGATGAGCTTCAGACCTCTTCCTGGGCCTTCCTGCCAGCTGTTTTGAGTGGCCTTCAGCTGCTAAGGAGTTGACCTTCTGCACTCAGGGGTTTTTGCCTACAGGTGGCAGAGAGGTTCTCATTCCTTGGGGGAAATTCAGCACCCCACTTTTTGAGTTTTTCACTCAGGTTCAGAAACGGAGAAAAGAGGCAGGGTTTCAGGAAAGACAGTGAGTTTGGGACTGCAAAATGTGAGACGGCTCTGGAACCACCAGGGAATAATACCCCCAGGTGCCTTGCCATGATCTCACACAGGAGCGTGTGCGCTCACAGATGTCTGGGCAGGTGAGGAGAAGAGGAAGGGCTGAGAGGCATGCCTGCACACAAGCCCACAGACAAGCAGGCATCTGCCTCTGACATGGAAGGACGAGGTAGAGGAAGACAGCTAGAAAAGGCACATTGGAAACCAGAAGGAGCTGCATCCCATCAGGCACCTCAGCTTCCTCAGTTGTGTCCCCTCTTTGTGTCCTCCTACTGTGCTCATTCTCCTGCTTGTCCCCTCCTGGTCTCAGAGGAGTCCAAGGGAGAGAACAGGTGTGACTTGAGGGAGAGCCGAGGCCCCCGTGTAGAGTTTTAGGATGAAACTTTGTGTATCTGTTCCAGACACTGACTCCTTACGCCACCGCCACGGCACCTGGCAGAGAAGGGCACTTTTATCTGTGGTTTTAGTATACACTTCCCGGTCTCGATTTTTAACTTTGAATTCTATATTTTGGTCTTTGCATGGAGAGACCTGATAGCTTCATCAAAACTCCTCTTTCATGAGCTCACGCTCATTAGGTGTTAAGTAAAATCTCCTCTCATTGGGAATTATCTTCATCTCAGCTGATCCACACGTCCAGAGTGAGGATCAGCATTCTGTCTCATCTCTCTAGTTTGCCACATGGCATTGGCGCTCAGTTAATGTTTCTTGAGTTGCATGATAGATTTCTTTATAATAGGCCAGTAGAGCTATTGCCTCATTGAAGGATTCCCTGGAGATCCTTGAAACAGACAAACATATTTCCAGGTGACCCCCGCACTTCGAGGGGAGCATCTGTAAATGGTTGTTTAACTCTAGGGAGTCGCTTTGGGTAATAAAGCTTAACCCCTGTGCTAGGGTCAAACACTATATATTCCTCAATCTCCAAATTCCTGATGTCACTGACTACTTTCCTTTCCTTCCCACCTTTGGAAACTCGTGGGACATCAGCAGAGATTTATTAGTGAAAAGTGGGGAAATAATCTAAATATCTAAAAAGGATATTACAAAAATTTTGCTTAAGAATAGTGTGGAAAACGTAGTCATTAAAAAGTCTGATTTAGAAACTATTGATATGAAAAGTGTTCATGATGTAGTAAGTGATTTTAAAAGATTATTAGAGGATGATTTTAAAAGATTATTAGAGGATCCTTTTTTTGGTAAAATAATATAAAAATGAAATAAATATATGCAGGTATTTGTAGTAGAAGACCAGAGAAACTAAAATACGAATACATATTTGCTTTTCTTAATTCTTGCTAATTTTCATTTTCTAAATTTTCTACATTGAATAAATATTACTTTAAAAAGACTTTTAAAGAGTAATTATTAAAGAAAAAGATTCTCTGAGTGTGAAAAATTTGGAACATTATGTGCAAGAAGCTCCATTCTGAGGAACATTTCAGAAAACAACTCCAAGTCAATGGCTTACGCCTTTGTTTCTTCCTGTGCCCAAATCAGAATTTCCACTGTTTCAGAGAAAAGTGACCTTTCTCCATCTCATTTGTGACTGGTCTGGTGTCAGGCTTGCTGGTGTGCTGGGCATCATGATTGCATACTTACTGAAATGCATTTCAAAGAGTGGGGCACTGGTTTTCTGAGGTCTGCTTTGTGGCAAAATTAATGGCTCAGAACAACACATACTTATTCTGTCAAAGATCTGGGAAACAAAGTCCAAAACCAGTGGGTAGAGATCACAGTATCAGGAGGGCCATGCTCTCTCAGTGCTCTGGGGAAGAATCCATTCTGTGACTCTTTCAGCTTAGGGTGGCTGCAGGTGTCCTTGGCTTGTGGCCACATCACTCCAGTCTTTGCCTCTGTGGTCACATTGCTTTCCTTCGGTGCCCTCTGCCTTTCCTCTTCCAAGAACACTTGTGATTGGATTCAGTGCCCCCTGAATAATCTAGGATAGTACCCCATCTTAAGATCCTGAGTTTAGAATTACATTTTTAGGTTCCAGGGACTGGAAACTATTATCTTTGGGTGGTCATTATTCAGTCTACTGCAGGTGGGTTCCCTGTAATTGGAGAATTCTAGAAATGCAAGCAGTTTTACAGTCATAGAGGATTGGCTCCAAGAACCCTCAATGATGCCAAAATCTGAGGTGCTCATAGCCCTCATATAAAATGGCAAAATATGTGGATGTAACCTTTGCACATTCTCCTGTGTGCTTCAATCCTCTCTAGATTCCGTATAATACCTAATATAATGCAAGTTACATGTAAGTAATTGTTATACTGTATTGTTTAGTCAATAATTTGCCAACAACAAAAACGTCTGTTCGTGCTCAGAACAGATAAGATTTAAAAGAAAGTATTTTCAACCTATTGTTGGTCATATTCATAGATGTGGAACTTATGGAAACTGAGGGTCCACATTTTAATGTGTATTGTACACAAAACAAAAATAAATATATAACGTTATTACACACGTATGTATGAAATGATTATAGTCAATCAGTTGTTTAGGTGAATTTATCATTTTTTTAAGCCTAAGAATATTCTTGTCCTAGAATTGAGAACACTATTAAAAAATTTTAAAAATGAGGAAGATGGGTCTGAGAAGGAGCAGTTTGATCCTATTCTGAGCTAGATTTCCTTTTTTATTCGTTTCTTTATCAAATTTTCTGAATTTTACCTTAAAATTCACTTGGAATACAGTTTTCTTACACAAAGTCACCAGCACTTATAATTTTATTCCAGTGAGTGTTCTAAGCAGGGTTTGTGAAAGTTCACACTCCCACCACAGGGGATGTGAGCAAATGCTTTTCCCCTCCACTCCTGGTAAAGTTTTAAGCATAATTTAGAAAATAATATGGAAAACATTATGCACACAGTGTGTGTGTCTGAGGAAACAACTACCTTGTTATGCAGTTCTTTCCCCCTCAGGATTTCCTGTTTGGACAGTTGTACTTGAAACAATTTGTTGGTTCAGTTCTGAAAATTCAGTTTAATTATTATCTAAATTTAGGGTTCATTTATTTAGAAAATATGTTAATTATTCTGCATGTTTTCCTGGATTAATTTTGTGAATAAAATATAGTTCCTGTGTGGTAGACTTCATTTGTTAGGCAACTCTCAGAAGCCCCACACGGAAAACAAATTAAGATGGTATGAACTCATTAATAATGTGCTTTATGATTTCCAGCAGAGATTGTGCAACTTCTTAGAGACTCTTAGGAGGTTATAATAACCACAGAACTAAGGTCCAGTTTATTCAAACGCAATGCCAAAATAGAAGAACTTAACTTTTAAGAGACGTTCTTGGATGTGTATATCTTCTTTTTGTCTTTCTTTTTTCCCAGCATTTACACTGAGGAAATCAAAGGTCAGAGCCCCCATTTTCCTGCCACTTGAGGCTAGAGTAATTCACTATTAAATGGAAAATGAGCATTAAATGAGGAATTAGATACTGTGGACTGTGGATTCAGCCTCAGGTCAACTTGGACTTGTTTTTGCAAGTGTTTTTTTTTTTTTTTTCCTCTTAATTTTCAAATGGTGTCAAAGTCATACATGCAGAGACTTAAAAACATCAAATAATAATGGAAACCTAAACATAAAGTACTTTTAACTGTTTTCTTCATCCCTCCACACCCTTCAGTCTGCTTTAGCAGTTTCTTCTTAGGTTTGCCTTCACATTTCCAATGCCGGCTTAGCCTTGCACTATTGTAGATGATGACTTTTGGCCTCCCGTTATGGTAGATGGAGATTTGTTTCTAACAACCTTACCTACTTACTTTTCTGCATCTGCCTTGTATAGTTACTTCTGGTTTCTTTTTGGGGGGTGGCTGCTGGGGGCTGAACTCCTTAGGGGCACTTGACAAGTGAGCCACACACCCTGGCCCTATTTTGCTTTTATGTAGACACAGGGTCTCATTGAGTTGCTTTGTACCTCACTTTTGCTGAGGCTGGCTTTGAACTGGAGATCATCCTGCTTCAGCCTCCTGAGCTGCTGGGATTACAGGAGTGTGCCACCTGGCCTGGCTCCTATAGTTACTTCTTAAAAGTTAAGTTCAGCCATCATCTGTGTGATACCTAGAGACCCCATAAATGCACCATGATTTTATTTTCTTTCTTGATTGATCAAAAATAATTCACATTATTTTTGGAATCGGTAGAGCTTTACATGTCCTCCTGGTTCATTTTCCCCAGTTGCTGGCAGCTCTGCCATATTCTTGTCAATACCCAGCTACTGAGTCACAGAGGCACTGGATTCCTGTTCACCTCTGTCTGGGAACCTCTTCTCCAGAGTCCTCCGTCTCCCTCCTGTAGGCTGCCGCCAGGAGCCAGCCACTCAGGAGGAGTGGGGGGACCTCTCTCTGCTGTGCTGTCCTGTGGTGGGTACTCCTGTTTTCCACTCCCCTCTTGGTTTATCCTTTGTTGTGCTGGAGTGCCAGGAAGTAAACGTTGCTTGCTTTGTATGTCTGAACGTTTCTTTTCTCCATCCTCACCTTTTGGAAATCTTGGCTGGATGTGGAAAGATAGACCCTGTCATAGATTGGATCCATGGTGTTCCTCAGAGGCCCAGGTGCTCTCTGATGTGGTGCAGTTTGGAAGTGGTAGAGACTTCAAGAGGTGGGGCCTCATGGGAGGCTGTTAGGTCACTGGGGACATGTCATTGAAGGGGGCTACGACACTGACTTCTTCCTCTTTTCTGCTCCCTGGTCATGAGGTGAGCAGTTTTTCTTGGCCACATGCTTCTGCCATGGTATGATGCCTACCACAGGCCCCAAAGTGATGGAAACAACTGATTGTGGAAGGAACCTGCCAATCTTTAATCTGAGATAAACCTTTTTTTCTTGAAAGTTGATTTCTCGGGTATTTGTTATAGTAATGGAGAGCAGACTAATATAGGTTAGAAATATGTTCTGATTAAAATTGTGAGGGTACTATCCCACCAAATTCTGTTATCCCTTGTGACTTTTGAGGAATTTGATCCCATTTGATTCAGATACTAATATTCCTTTGTATGCAGCTGTTCACCCCCCACCACACACACACACTTTGAAACTTTTAGGATCTTTGTGCTCTGAGATTTCATAGGCATATGCCTTGCTGTGAATTTTCCCCCATTCATCTAGTTGGATGGTTGTAGTACTTTTCAATTTGGAGAGTCTTGTCTCTTGATAGTTTAAGCAACTTAAATAAAATTCTGAGTTCCTTTCCTAATTTGGAATCCTTTGAGAAATAAAGACACATCGTAAAAATAGGTCAAAAGTCAGATTTATTACACTTTCTTTGGAAGATATGGCTCCTAAGTACAGATTCAGGGATTTCTAAACTTCCACCTCTTTGTTCCTGTGTTCTCCCTCCTTCATTTTATCCTTTCTGTTTAGAACATAAAAATTTTCATTATGATCAATTTAGTAGGACTTGGGGAGAAGAGGAGATAAACATTTAAAGTCCACTTTCCATCTTTATTCAAAAACCCTCTCTGAATTGTGTAAACTTTCCTCTCTCAATCACTAATTTTAAAATATCTGTATCTCAGATGGAAACAGTGATACTTAAGTTACTTTCAAACTTAAAAAAAAGGTATTTATGAAGAACTTTGAACTTTTTTTGCCAGAGCAGTGCTATATAAATAAAATATTGCTGTGATTGAAATCCAGACCCCCTATGGTTTGAATGTAAAAGTCAATGAACTATAGACAGAGTGGGGAGCATACAAGATATAGATGTCAAAGTGGCAACAAATCACCCAACATCATAGAAAGGTCATCAAATGCTTTTTCAATACAAACAGCTATTTCTTATTAAATCCCTGTTGGCTTCAGCTCCTAAGTCCCCAGTAAGTAGAGCATGAGAGCCACTGTCACGACAGGTGCGGTGGTGTTTCTCCCTTGGTGTGCTAGCTGTTCACTTCTTTGTTTTTACTGAAAATATTATACATTCACTTTTTGGCAAGAGGAATCATGCCTGGGTTTCTGTGCACACCGAGTTCTCTGAAGGAGACATTAGTCACATAGGCGTTGGTGAGTCACCAGACATCTTCATAAGCCAAATCCAGGCATTATAAAGTCATTTACTCAGGAAGTAACGGGCATAAATGAAATTGATCACCCTGGGAGCCACGGAAAGTGACCCTCTGAGCTAAAGACCCTACTGAAATGAGTTTTCCTGGCTCACATTGATTGATAAATGTATTCTCTTTAAAATCGTTTTCATGACACTTATGAACAGCGCTGGAACCCTCTATGCTACCTCCTACTGTGTCTGTACTATCTGTCTTGGAAGGAGAGGTGTGGTCTGTTATCCAGTCCCCCTTCCCAGTACCTGGTGCTGAACAGCTGTGCCTGTTCTCACCGGAGAGCTCACCTGCTCACTCTGGTGTCTCTTCTGCTCTGTCTTCTCCATTCTCATTCCAGAGTTTTCCTGGAGTCATTTCACTTCCTGATTCTTCCTTGTAGCCCCCTCCCCAAGGGTCCTGGTTACAGGAAATCCAGGGAAGGGAGTCTCACTGTCCTCAGCATCATTTTAAACAAAACAAACTGGTTCATTGATTTTTTAAAAAACCCTGTTTATGGCAAAACCCTGGTATATTCAACGTTATTATATCAACCAAATCTTAATTTTTAACTAACTTAATTTTTAACTTAACTCCTTCTTAACAAGGGTTACCTCCCAGAATGGAAGAACAGAGAGGAAGATAAGTTATCCTCTTGTATGTCTACTAGAGTCATTTTGAGACAAAGTCAAAGGAAGAAAATGAAAAGACCCAGTAAAACAATGAAAAAAATAATTAGTTTTTTTATGGTCCCTACTAGGGACTCTTTACATTTTTCTTTTTAAATTCCATGTTCCTTCTAACAAAGGAAACAGGACTGATAATTATAAATATACAATTTAAATTATAGGCTAAATCCCTGTACTGGTCACTAATTATTATGTATATATTTTTTTAAGAGAGAGAGAGAATTTTTTAATATTTATTTTTCCGTTCTCGGCGGACACAACATCTTTGTTGGTATGTGGTGCTGAGGATTGAACCCGGGCCGCACGCATGCCAGGGGAGCGCGCTACCGCTTGAGCCACATCCCCAGCCCTATTATGTATATTTTAAAACAAACATAAGATGGAAATTTTAGAAGAATGAGCTAACTCAGAGATAATCAATACTCTATGCTCATTGGTTGTGAGAGCTTCGTATTATAGTTATTGCAGGCAAAGCTTTTCCTGAACGCTGGTGGATGTAAAACCAAATTTCAAATGGCTGTGGTAGTTTCAATATTGTCCTGCTGACTTTTCTTGTCCAATTGGATCATCTGATTTGACTTGTATGGATGTGAAAGATAATATGCCAAGAGAACTGGACCTATGGGCTCCACCATTTTTTTATTTGCTTCCGTGTGCATTCTTTTCATCATCTTAAATCTGTCACTCATCTGCATAAAACTCAGCCAGACTCTGTTAAAACCAGATGATGTAATCCACAAATCTACTACGTGGGAAAAGTGATCCATAGTGCTCTCGGTGACCATGGGACTGAGCTGCCTCTCAGCTCCCTTTCCACCCTAGACCTCCCAGTCTTCCTTAGGATGCTTCTAGTTCTGTATGTGACACTGACCATGAGACAGATGCACCGGCTGGAGTTCTGGGTTATAGAGATGGAAGCTAACTCCTGGCTTTGCAGAGAGCGTGCTAGGCCCAGCTTTGGATACCTGCTACTGTTTGAGGAGGAGACAGTCATGAGCTCATGTTAGATATTCTGAGCAAAAGCAAAATCCTCTTGAGGTGGGTGAGAAAGCCTAGACCTATCAACCCAAGTGATGTTTTTAACAACCGGGCACAAAAGTAGAGTTAGCATTGAGCTTTCTTCATTTTTGGACCAGTGCTCAGTAATACTGTTCCTTCTTACTGCATCAGGGAGAAATACAGAGGGAAACAGTGGGCTGGGGATAGCTCAGTGGCAGAGCTTGCCTAGTATGAGGTCCTGGGCTTCATCCTCGGCACTACCCACAAAACAGAGCAAAACCCCACCATGACTTGTATGGATGTGAAAGATAATATGAACAGTGGCATGAGACCTTTGACCGTGATCTTAGATTTACTGACAACTTAGAACTGGCTATTACATCCAGAATGGGATATTAGCTGGGGCAGATCCGTATTGGAAGATCAAAGTTTCTTTGTTAGAAGTAGAGACTTTCTCAGTGTAGGAGAAGATATTTAGACTTAAGGGGGAAATATTTTTTTTCAATTAGTTGTAGCATATGCTTTCAGAAGAGGAAGATGCTAAGATCAACACCATCCAAAATATGGAAAATTGTAGATTCTGTGGGAGTAGCAAAATGTATTTTTATTGTATTTATGGGATAAATAGATTTGTCTAGCTCGTTGATCAGCCGTGGTTCTTCTCCAGCTTCAGTATTGGGCCCATTCAGGATCACGCCATCTTTGTGAGGAAAGTGGTCTTTGGGACACCTTTTTCTTTTTCTTTCAGCTGTGGCTAAAGGTAAGCTTAGACTTGACATTCAAGCGGATAAAGTGCACTTGTCTTCCGAGGGCATGTTTGGTGGAGGAATGCCTCCTCCTGAGCTTGCCTTCCCGTTGTTCCTTGTGCTCCTTATTTCCTCCTTTCATTCAGTGCCTTTTCTCTCTCACCTCTTTTCCCATTCCCTCCTCTCCCTCTATCCCTTTTCTTCCTGCTTCCTATTTTCTTACCTATTCCTGTCCTCTGGGTCTCATCTGGCCCACAAAAGCACTGGAGGTCCTCTGATTTGCTGATATCACTTTTCCATCACAAAACAAGTTATTTGGGTCTGGGGGTGGAATACATGGGCCTTCAAGGTTTCTCCTGTGGTGGAGCCTGACGCAGGGTCAGCTTGCTCAGAACTACCTGGACTCCCAAGGGGAGACTGGATATATCAGGAATGTGGGAAGGATGTGTGTGGGGTGGGCGCTGGGGAACATGAAATGCTCTGTGCCACCAAGAGCATCCTGGCTTTGCTGCGGAGTGGGGTCCCTATGCATATGGCCCACGGTCAGATGCTGACGTGGAACACGAGACCCTGTTGTCCTTTTCTTCCCTAGTCTGGCTTCAGTGATGACCCAGGGACCAATTGGGTCTTCTAGTGAGTGCCAAGATGATACGCAGGGAATTCTGCAAGAGGCTCTTGGGACGCCTCTTGGAGAGCAGGGATTTCAATCAGATGTTGGTGATGATAGAGAAGAACAAGCGCCTAAGTTAAAGTTTGTACCATCCTGATCAGCACTGAGGCTTTTTAGAACACAGTCAGTACAAACACCACGCTGGCCTTTCTGCCTGGTGACGGGAGCATCGGGTGATTGTTTCCTTCCTCCTTCCAAGGGACCAGGGTAGCACAGGGTCCAGGCTGGTTTCTGATTCGATGGTGGAGGCCGTGGGTCATTGGTGTCAGCTTGTCTGCCAAGACTTTGGAACCTGTTGCCCTTCTCCAGGCACGAGGTTCCTAAGTGTGAGGGAGAGTCCGTGCCCTGTGGTTGTCATCTGGCCCCCTTTAGTCCTCTGCACAAGGGGAAGGTTTCATGTGCTTTGTGCAGAGAAGAGTTGATGGGTTTCCTTGTGCTCTGGCCAAGTGTCTCCCTTGCTTTATTCAATTTCCTCAAACAGAACAATGTGAGGAGTTCATCCAGCACAGCTTTCAATAGCCTTGATGTGTGTATATTTGCAAATTAGCCAAGCAATGTGCTTCCCTTACTGAATTCATTTCTCTCAGTTCTGGTTTGTGGAGCTTAAATTACCTGCGTGATCGAGGCAGCTGGATGTGTTGTTAAGTCCCCGATCCCACGTGCCCCCACGTAGGAGAGCAGGCCTGTCTTTACTGCTACTTGGTTTATTTTTGTGAGTCTTTCGGCACCTGGAGATTGATTTATTTTACCGTGTATTGAGTGGTTCAGGCCTTTGTTCATTTATCTGCCTCGATTCGGGAAATGTTATATTTAAACCATTAATATTTAATTGGAAACCTCAGACTGGGCTTCGTGTCCTTGATTGGAAATCTAGTCAGTTTTAAAAGCTAGTCCTCTGGTAAGAGATAAATGTCATCTTTACTGTGAGAAATTAACTTGCTGTTTTATGGTAATAAGATGATGAAGGGATAAATGAGGTTGCTTTATTTTCCACACTTAGGATCTCCAGTTCTTTTCATTAAAAAGTACGTGTCACAATTAAGCTGCTCACCCATATAAATGTGCACAGCATATTTGATAGAAATCATTCCCTCCCCTCTGCTCTTTTGTTCCCTGGATCCTCTCAAATGTATTAAACAGAGCAGCTATTTATGAGGAATCAGAGAGGCGTTGCTGTACACTCCATATTTTACTTGAAACTGATGACATATGCAGAGGTTTGTGATTAAAGAAAAAGGTTCATAAACTTAATTTATGAAAGATTTTAAACGTATAACTTTTTTTTTCTCAAAGTTCCTCATCTTTCCTTTGCATTCTTCCCCATTATGAGCAAAATAAAGCTGAGTAGTAAAAAAAAAAAAAATACCCATTTGCCTTAAGGGTGTTGTATTTCTCTGCTGCAGAAACTTCACTGAATGGCTCATTTCTTCAAGGGAAACATGTCTACCATGAAGATGGGTGATAAATGCTCGTGTAGGGTGTGGGAACCTGCTACTGATTGTTCTCCATCTCTGATGTCCTCCATCTCTGCTGAGTGTACTCTTAGGTTAAAGGGGGGCTGAGAAGTTTGAGGGAATGTTTGTCTGATTTTCTCAGGGGGTCAAATAGCACTAATAGTTTCCTTTGTCAGTTTATATTCCTGAGGCTCAGTATAACCATCCACTAGGTTTAAATCAAGAAACAAAGTGCCAATCCTTAATTGATTTTTTTTTAATGGTGGGTAAACACTCCATTATCCTTAATTCACAAAAAGAGGCAGAAGAAGCTATTTTCATATGTAGGTAATTTGCTTGGGGGAATTAATATATGGCTAAGTCCAAGAGGGAAGAGTATTATACTCCTGAGATAATTGTCTTTATCTAGCAACTGGTATGATATCAGAAAACCCTGATGTACTGGGTACCTATTGTTGCTTATAAAACCACACCCAAATCAGTGGCTTAATGCCACTCACGTACATTGTCTCACAGTTGCTGAGGTTCAGCAATCTCTGTGTGGCTTAGCTGGCTGCCTCTGTCTCAGGTCCCTCTCCTGAGGTTGCCAGGAAGCTGTTGGTCTCAACTGAAAGCTCAGCTGAAAGAGGGTTCTTTTCCAAGTTCACTCAGGTGGTTGTTGGCAGGTTTTGGTTCCTTACAGGTTGTTGAACTGATGGTTTCAGTTCCTTGCTGGCAGCTGGCCAGAGATTTTTCTCAGTTCCTTGCCATAAGAATCTCTCCTGAGGGTGGCACACAATGTGGCAGCTGGCTTCTATCCTAACAAGCTAGTGGGAGAGCAGAAGAGGGACAACAAGACAAGAAGCGGCCTTTCTGTAACCTAAGCTTGGAAGGAACGTGATAAAAGCAAGTCAAAGAAGGTTTAGACCATATTCAATGAGAAAATGAAGACACAAATTCAGCGCAATGAGATTACTCACAGGCATCTTAGAAACGATTACATTTTCTGGCTCCTCTTTCACACATCAACCCATTAATTAGCTAACAGGAATACAAGTTGAGCATGTTGTGAAGAATCTGAATTCTTCATTTCATGTAGTACCCTTCTCTGTCCTTAAATCACAGCCTCATCACAGCTGCAGGTCTGATCTACTACAGTGAGGATCCTTCTTACTCGGGGAGATGCTTTTATGCTGTGAGTCACTGAGCCCAATTCAGGGCTGATTTGGGTGCCTGAAGATACTGGGGATTGATCTCTCTGTAGCCCTTGGGTGTGTTGTAACTATAAGCCAAGTACTTAAAATAGCATTTTTAATAGTGCTTTCTATCAGATGCCACCTGTGGGAAATACTACTCCTAAGATAGTCTAGTTGGGTATAAATTTGCAGAGCACACAGCTTCTACTCCAAAGCCAAGAGGTATCATAGGTTTTCTCTAAATGAAGCTTCCATCATCCCCATTAGGGTTGGAAAGCGAGGCACCAGTCTAGTTTCTGGTTGACTGATCCCATCGAGGATCACATTAATTGAAAAGAAGTAGATATTCGTACTTAGAATCAACTAGTCACTGCTAGAGGCATTGGCTAGCTAGATGACTTCTAGTGTGCAAAAAAAAAAAAAAAAAAAAGATGAAAAATAGGTCAATGACTGAGTACTGGCCCTTTGTAAGCCAGTGAAAGTTCTGTACCCAGTTTATGAGCCCATCCCATGGGCTTGCCATCACCCATGAGCATCAAGAGAAAAGGTGATTTCTGAAGCTACACCAGCAACAAAAACTCTCCATTTTATTTTTCACAGTGTTCCCCTCCCAGCCCCAATGACCTCACTGGCTAATTTGGTTGATTACATCTCATTTGGCAGAAATGGGAGATGAAGGCTTTACCGGGCTCATGTCGGCAGTTGTGGATGAAGGATTTAGAATTTTTATCCTGTTTCTTTTTTGGCAGAGCAATAGTGTCTCCTCTGAGATGGGAGTTTCACTCAGGCAGACGATGACAGGACTGCTCTCCCCTCCTGGGCTGTCTGTCTGGTGAACTCACAAGGCCAATACATCTGCAAAACCACCATCGGGGATTTATCCACCTACTTAATCCAGAACTGATCTGGGCTTTTGAAACCAGAAGCAACTTTGAGTTCCATCCTTCAGTAGTTGTCCATCCTCGAGTAACCGCACCTTATAGGTCTCTCTTACATCTCTAACGAGAGTCACCTGGCAAGGTTGTTCATGGACCGTTTATTCACAGTTATCACTTTTCTCAACTTTTATTTAACTTTTTTGGAATCTGTTTGATGCTTTTTAAAGAGTTTCTTTTGTTGTTTCATTTATGATTTTTAAACATATGACATTTTCCATTTTAACCCAAAACGTACCATTCAATGACATTTTGGGCATTCATCATATTCTATAAGAATCACCACTAACTAGTTCCCCATCATACTCACCACCCTAGAAGGAGACCTCATGCCACTGAAACAGTCACTCCCATTCCCCGTCCGCTAACCCTGGCAACCGCGCATCTACCTCTGTCTCTATGGATCTGCCTGTCCTGGATATTTTATACAAATAGAACAGTGCAACATGTGGCCTTTTGTGTCTGGCTTCTCTCACTGAGCATAATGTTTTCAAGGTTTCTCATCTTGTTTGACATAACCATTTTGCCCATGTGTTGCTACGCATGGGAAGGACTGAATGAGGAGAAGTCATTGAAAATGTTCCTTCTCTGAATGGTGGGCAGGAGCAGGGCCATCTCTGTGGGAGGATCAACTGCAGGAACCAAGGAAGGCCCAGGAGAAGGGCAAGTGGAAAGGTGCGGTCAAGTTCATCCCTAAATTGGCTTCTGCCGCTCCCCTCCCTCCCCGTTCTTTTCTCCCCCTTACTCCTCCACCCCTTCTGTTTTTGCCTTGTCTCTCTTCTGTCCTTCTGTTTTGTCCCCAACCTCTGTACTTTTTTTCCTTCTTTGTTTCTTCATTCTTTCTTTTCCTTCCTTTGTGTAGAGATGGAACTAAAATAGCTTAATAGTCAAAATTTTTGTTCTTGGGGATTTATCACAAGAATATAATAAAAGGATATAATGAAAATAATGTACACTAACCTTTGAGGTTAGATTAAAAAGTCTCAACATAAGATATTTTTAAAAAATGAATAACATCTCTTGGAAAGAATACTACTTAATCATTAAATCATGCTTTAAAAGGGCTGCTGCTTCTTTTTTAATCAACTACTGCTGCCATGTGACTCTAAGATTTTTAATAAATCAAATAGTATCACATGTGTTCTGTGTGCCTCTTTATGCAGAAAGACATTAAGGTATATACATGACATTATAACAGTTATTATCATAGTTTGGGACACTTACCTGTGGCCTTTGCCTTTGTGCCTTCTCCCTCCCTCCCTCCCTCCCTCCCTTCCTTCCTTCCTTCCTTCCTTCCTTCCTTCCTTCCTTCCTTCCTTCCTTCCTTCCTTTCCCTTCCTTTCCTTTTCTTTCCTTTTCTTTCTCTCCCAGGGATTGAACCCAGGGGCCTTAACTACTGAGCCACATCCCCAGCCCTTTTTAATATTGTATTTAGAGACAGGGTCTTGCTGGGTCACTTAGGACCCCATTAAGTTTCTGAGGCTGGCTTTGAACTTGTGATCCTCCTGCCTCAGCCTCCTAAGCCACTGGGATTACAGGCACATGCTACTGCACTGGGCCATGCTTTATTTTTTTTTAATTTCAAACTATCCCACCATGCCATGCACTAACCTTTGGGAATCAGATAATAATATATCATTAATATAATTAACAGTTACTGAAAGAATGCTAGTAGAATAACTCAGTCCTCAGCAACAAAGCCAGTGATCTGTCTTTAGTATAAAGAAAAAATACTTGTTTACTGCTGACTCTCAAATTTGATGATTTTTGCCCACCTTCCTCCAGGGGACGTCTGGCAACAAACATCTAGTGGCATTTTGGGTGGTCACACTGAGCAGGTGTTACTAGCATCTAATGGCTAGAGGCCAGGAATGCTGGTAACATTGCAAAATCGCAAGATCCCCTTTTATGCCCCCTCCATGTAAAAAAGGTAACCAGCCCAAATGTCAATAATGCCAAGGTTGAGAAACCCACTCATTGGCTACTTTAAAGATTTTAAATTAGCTCATTGACTAATATCAATGGAGGTCAAATCAACGGGGCTGTCTGTAAGGGGTAAATGGACAATTAATTTGCTTTCAAGTGTCCTGTGATGCTATGCTGACCTAATTAGTTCAGGAGTTGAGAAAAACCAAATTCTTTTGTCTTCTTACGCCTGCTCCTGAACATTGTTCTTTACCTGGGCTGTGTGTCTCAAAGAAAAGAAGCCAGGTAATATATTTGAGGTTAGCCTGCTGATACTAATTCAGGTCACAGAATTCTGTGGAAGAAATTAATGAAGGTAATTGCCACACAGAGCGTACGCAAGTCCGAGGAGTCCTGACTGGGGGAACAGTGCCACCTACTGAATGTGTTTGTGTTTTCTAAGGGTTCTAATTTATGCAGGTTTATGTCGAAAGTGTTGCCTTCAATTATTGATCTTGCCCATCAGTAGTTACCTTCAGTAGTTACTGCCAGAACTTTAAACAATATTTAGCTCTTACTGGATCAAGGTGTAATTAGAAACAGCTGTGAACAATCGTATACCAATTCAGCTCCTGAAGTAGCAGGCTAAAAGGTACTTGAAGACCTTGGATTAATCAATACAGATTGTGTCTGGCAGTTACAACAATTCATCTTTGGATGAAATGCCACAGGCCAGACGCATTTTACCAAGATTACCAGAAGATTAAAAATGCATCAAATGAATCATTTCCAAATGTTCCAAATTAAGAAAATTAAAGAACATAATATTGGCTGCAACAACATAGTCAATATTTTATCCTCTTTTGAGATTTCAGCTTTGATCTTTATTCTCTGTATATTTTTAAAAACACATTTTAAAATTCTCTCCTCTTTTGTCCAAGTATTTTAAATTTTTTCTTTAGGGCAGTGCATACATTATGATATATCTGTGTCATAATGACTGCATTTTTAGGTAATTTGAGAAATCATTTTGAATTACATATTTAATTGGATGGGTCAGATAATTTGTTACCATGGTGAATTTCTTTGTTGGGAATTAAAGAGTTTGTCTCGTAAAATTATATGCCTTTGTGTAATATGTTAATTCTGCTCCTAATCAAACATTTAATTACATAATGAATCTGGATTAATTTGTAACCTGAATCTAAAAGCTAATTTATACAAATTCATTATATATTTGAGAGAAACCAAGAATCGCTAACATTGGAAACTTTGTTTCAAATTATTAGCAACATGTGCCCATAGTAATCCAATGAGGATTTACCAGATTTCTAGGCAGGGAAAGCATATAGTGGGAGTGACAGCAAAGTCTAGATATCTGTGTTTATTAATTTCTGTGTGGTCCAAATGCCAGCTTTGTAATGTTGGCTGTTCACCTGATGTCTCTGGAAGAGCCTTGTCCTGGTGTCACACTTGGAAAGGAGAGGGTTGTAGTCCCGGGGAGAGTATTACAGCCATGACCCAGGAAGGCAGAAGCCGCCTCCTTTGTCTTCATCCTCTGAGATGGGGTGGCCTTCCTTTCCTTCAGCCAGTTTTAAACCTTGCCTCCCAGAAGTGAGCAGTCTAGGCACCTTTAAAAGGAGACGGTGCCATCGAGTGCCATTAAGTAAATGAAATCAGCACACCATCTGGGGCCCAGGGGGGCAAAGAAGCTGATATCAAGGAATTAGATCCAAGACCTACACAGACAGTGTGCTCCTGGCTGTCTTCTAAGAGGGCTTCACCCTGCTGCAGAGAGGGTGTGCTCCCTGGTGCAGGATGCTCTCTCTCTTCTCTAGGTCACAGCAAGCCTTCTCTCTGCTCTCATGGCAGAGCTGTTTGAGAATAACTGATTTTTCAAAGTATTAAGCAAATTTTTCAACCCAGACTGAGTTTTATTTGCCCTTTACAGAAAAAAACTCGGAACCCTTCTCAGAGCTGAATGCTGCTTGATTGACGTGGGTCATCTACTTGAAACTATGTGGATTTCTGAGACTGTGACTTTTAATTGCTAAAATAGAATTAATTTGTGAAATTTATGTCTGGTAGTGAATATTTTATGGTGACTTTTGGGAGAATGAACATTTTGCCTGAACCATTAAGTAAATTACTTCTAAAGTCTTGCTAAAATGGTTGTTTGTGTGTGTGTGTGTGTGTGTGTGTGTGTGTGTGTGTGTGTGAGAGAGAGAGAGAGAGAGAGAGAGAGAGAGAGAGAGAGAGAGAGAGAGAATAGGGAGACACATGATTTGCTCCCCATAAAACTGTCTGATTTTTTTTTTAAGTCTATTTATGCTTAGGTGTTATGGGCTTAATTGTGATCTTTCAAAATCAAAATGTTGAAGTCCAAACTTCCAGTGCTTTGGAACATGACCTTATTTGTAAATAGGTCACTGCAGATGTCACTAGTTAAATTAAGGTGAAGTCATGTTGGAGTGGGAGGACTCCTGGTCAAATAGAATGGACAGCCTCATGAAGAGGGGACATCCGGGCACAGGCCTGGTCACAGGGAGGATGCCATGTGTGGTAGTCATGCTTCCACACGCTAAAGAGCTGCCAGAGGTAGGCCTGGAACAGGTCCTTCCAGGGAGTGGCTGCTGACAACCTGCTCTTGGAGTTCTTGGCCCCAGAACGGCGAGACCATAAACTTCATTATAACAGCTGCAGGAAAGGCCTACGTCAGAAGTGACGGCCACTCCCATTTTCAGTTGGGTGTCGCTGATACTTGTCTCCTCATGTCAAAAGCTGAGCTAGGTGCCAAGGACACAACATGGATTAAGTCCTCCAGGAACGCAGTCCCATGGGAGAGGTGGACAGACCCAGAGGGGGAAGCTTGAGATCCATCTAAGTTCAGTGTCACCAGCTTAACTAAACCCGTGAAGTGGCCTGAGGAGCCTACTAGTTACCTAACTACCTTGCTCATTGTATTCCACAGTGACTGACCATATCACCTCTGTCCTTGTTACTGCCCCACAAATGACTTTCTACAACCTCCCACATGATCGTTCTTAAAGATGACTTTTTAAAGACTTTGATATTTTTGCCTTTAAAAAAAAAAAAAAGAAAGAATGGAGTTTGCCAAAAGGGTGGTTTCCTTTCCTGGCCATCAACCCCCTGTAGGTATCACTCTGCTTCTACAGAGACATGCACGCTCTGAAGGTGGCAATTCTGCCCTCCATGGGAATTTTGCTCACCGTGGGGATGTATGTGAGGGCACAGGCATGTGGTCAGAATTCCAGGTGGGCAGAGGGCTGTGTATCTGTCAGGTCCACTCCTGACTCCTGATCACGCCCTTTGTGACAGAGCCACTCAGGGCTGAGATTCGCCCGTTCAGTTACAACACCACAGTTCAAGCAGATCATGTTTAACAGCTTTTAACACCCGTCGGTAAAAGTGGACAGACATTTATTTTGGTGATGAAACTGGAGGGAAGCGGTGTCGCCAGTGGGCACTTAGGAGCAAAGTGAAGTGTCCTTGAGAAAGATTTCTCCTTTGTGTGACCGCTTCAGTTTCCGGGCGGACCCCGTGGAGCTTCTTGGCTCTGATTTGTGTGAGTGATGTTGCTGGTAGGTTGCTATGGTTACCTGAGCCCGCTGGGCAGCAGGACAGATTTTCATTGTAATGAATGTGAACACCACAACCCAGCCCTGGGTGCCACTGCTCACAGGAGCCACCTCCCTCATTAGCTCACCCCGTCACCCACTGCGCAGGGCGAAATGAGCAAGAGAAACCTCCACCTGGTTCCCTCTGCTCTTCTGTGGGAAGAGACCATGACTAATGTGTGGAGAAGGGACCAGTGAGATTATTGCTGGAAATGTGCTTCTTAATAGTACTTTTGCATAAAATGACCATGTCATGATAGTGATGAATACATTCTAAGTAGCAGGGACTCGATTTAATTTAGTGACCCAGAATCCAAACTCAATTGAGAACTGCCAGGCCATGAACCAAAACTTAAAGTAAATATTATGAGAGTGACTTTAGATTTTGAAGTGCAGAAGTATCTGTGATTGCCAAAATGGAAGATTCAATAAATGAATATCCTCCGGAGGAAGGTGGAAAACCAGCAAAACATGGCTGACTTTGCAATCAGGGGGATTTGATTTCAAGTCTCAGATCTGCATGCACCAAGATGTGCATCTCTGGACAACTCTCTGATCTTCTCTAAGCTGCAATTTATTCATCTTTCAAAATTGTGATATAAATACCTATTTTACAAAATATTTTTAAGAATTAGAGGTAATCAAAATATAAGTTCCTTGAGAAATAATAGACAAGACATGGTGGTTATTATTACTTATTTTTTTTTTTTAGCTTTAAAAATAGGTTGAAATGAAAAAAGTCTGAAAGTTCTTAGTGCCTTGTTCATGTAATATTCATTAAAGCTTGGGTGTTCCAAGTATTGTCATCCTGGAATAAGTCTGCTGTATTCAAATAAAAAGATCCTTTGGCTTTGAACAGTATTTTCCCCCTTATCAAAGGGTCTCCTTTTAGCAATGAAAGTAATAAATAAGTCCTTTCACACATTTCAACTTGGAACTTTGTACAGACACCCCACATCAGAGAGCCTTTTCCTAATTGCTGAAATGCAACAGCACTTTCAAGAGAGAAAAGGTAGTGCCACTTTTTGGACCAAGATTTAGAAATATTTTTTTCTGCATTTTCCTAAATGATGCTTGGAAGACATGCCCTGGGATGAGGCAGCCGATGTCAAGTTGTCTTTGCCACCCCCAGTGCTTCCAGTGTTTGAAGTTTGGGGGAGTTTGGTGTAGAACATCCAGTTCATTTACCTTTGGCTGGAGGCTTGCTCAGTAATTCACCCCCTAAAACATCCTGTACTGTTGATGTCCCGGGGGAATGGGACACAGCGTCAGAGTCCTGACATCTCGCTGTGCATGAAGGACACGGTGCCTCATCAGTAGCACAGTACATCTGAAGGAAACACGTGTCTCAGAGGCACCGAGCTGCCCAGTGGCTAGACAAACGGAGTCCTAGAAGCAGGGGTATGGCAGGGTATTTTTTCCCTTCTAGCACAGTCTGAGAGAGAGACAGACAAGAAGTATAGACCGACAGACACTGTCTCTGGCAATTAGGTGTTTTCCAGCCAAATTCTGGGTTGTGTTCATTCATTAGTCATTTTTTGATTTGTGACAGTGGTTCTCCAGGGAGGCTGCACATTAGTCTCCCAGGGGCATTTTCAATGTCTGGAGACATTTTTGGTTATCACAGCTGGGGGAGGATTGATGGCATTTCGTGGGCAGAGACCAGAGATGCTGCCAGACATGCCCTGACGCCCTACGATGATGACATGAGATCTGGCCCAAGATGTCAACAGGACCAAAGCTGAGTGACCCTGGTCACTTGGTCAGGAGTGCAGCAGATCTTCATGCTGTCCCGTGTCCTTCTCTCTGACTCCCTTAGAATATCACTGGAACTTTAGACAGCTTAACTCAAAACATGGGCAGAGGTGACACATTCCCAGTACCAGGTGAGCCCATTAAATGTGCAGACCATCTTCCGTTCTTTTTCTCCCTTGACATCCACCTCGGGCGTGGGGACTCTGAGGCCCTCAGGGAGGGTGGAAGCACCAGCTGAGAGGAGCTTTGACACTTGAATTGCAGCTTTGAGGATCTGCCTGACCAGGAAGCTTTGCCTCTGAGCGTTGCAGGAGAAAAACAATGATAACACAAAAGTGTATTGCATTAAGTTACTAAAGTGTTGAGGTGATGGTTAAAGAATTAGCCTGCGATGACTAATGAACCAATGAAATAGACAAGGGTAACCTGAGGGGGCATGGCTGTGGCCCTCTGTGGAGGAGTGCATGCAGAAATTCATCTCAGTCAAAGGTTCAAAATTACAAACAACTTTACAAAATCAATGGTGTTTCTGAATATGCTGGTGCTTATATTTACAAACTCTGTTCAGTCATGTGGATACATCAAAGTACACATTCAACCCCTTTGTCAGTATTTTACACGACAGAGGAAAGCCTACGTATATCTCGGACAGTCATTTTAGTGATTTGAGGTTCCTAAAGCCTGTAGGAAGATTCATAAATTCACATATTATCTCTTAAATGCTAAGTGGTGCGTATGAGTCTGGGATTTCACTGAAAAAATGTGGAATACACAGGATTTTTTGCCAGATGATTCCCAGTTGGTTGCTCATCTCAGAAGCCAAAGCTTGTTACTTTCCAACTTGTAATTTAAACTTGTTAAATTGCCTCCAGACCCATCTTTTTCATGTAGCACAATGGGAAAAACTCAGTACTTCGGCTCCAAGTGTGTTTCTCTTTTATTCTTCGTGCTCTAAAAGCCTGCCTCCTTTGGGGCCGCACCGTCGTTATTTCATAGAAACTCAGGACAGGAGCATCTTTGGATGAACACTTTTTTAAAATTTTATTTTTTAATGATTTTCTGATGCACTTGCTGTCGCATCTGGCAGGTGGTAAGGCTCTTTCTGAGTCTTCCAAACTCGTGATGTAGCCACATTTTGAGGTCTTTGTGGGATGGCTGTGAGGAGACATTAGGCTTCATAACTATGCAGAGGATCAACCTGGTAAACACATTAGAAGTGGATTATCCTCTATTGCTCCCTAAATAGCCCTGAGGAATGTGCAGGCCGTAGCCATTTTGGAACATAAGCAGGAACTTTGTTGCTGGGGAAAACAAGGTCCAAGTTTTACTTAGGATGCTCATTATTCTTCTGTGGACAAAGCCTTTCAGTGCCTGCAGGAAGGCCGGGACCCACAGGCACACAGCACACACAGGAAGTTGTGCATCAAATTCACATAACAATGTGGCAAACACACAGTGCTCTGTATTTAAATATTTAAGAAATGGGTGATTTTCAGCAAGATTGGGCATGCCCATCTTTCATTTTGTTTTCATAGATATGAGCCTGCACTGGGTGTTTATCTGGCACCAAAAGGCAAGGAAAGAGGAAGCCACTTATACATAGAAGAACCCATATTCTGAGTGTTTTGTTCTTGGTATTTTGTTCATGTGCCAAGAAGTGGGTCCTTCAACACAGTCAGAGCAAACTGGATTTGGGTTGTCAGTTGTCTCGTACTTAATGTAGAATAACTCGAGGATGTTGAGGACCCAACATGAAAACTATCTGAATTAGTCAGAGTGGAATGTTATGGTGAGGTAACAAACATCCCCTTATGTCAGTAACTGAAAACACTGTAAGTGTGTTTCTTAATCATATCACAGACTCAGGGGTGGAACACTCTGATTCATTCAGTTTTACTCTGAGACTCTTCCATGTCGAATTTTATGGAACATACTAATAGGGGAAAATACAGAAAACCATACGTGTATTCTTCAGTGCTTTAGTCAAAAAAGAACAAAAGTGTGCTCTGGCACATTTGCTCAATTATATTGGCCAGACCAAGTCTTTCAGCCAAATCTAACTTCAAAGAGTAAAACATGATCACCTTGAATATCATAAATAGGACTTGGATGTTGGTGAAAACTAGTAACATGTATTTCACAGTCACCTTCAACAAATATTCACATACGACATTAACCCTAATCCCAAACATGAAATTGGCTCCTAAAGGAAGAAAAAAAAAAGACTTCCCATTAGAGCCTGTCCCCAGTCTTCCCAGTAGGGACTGTTCTCAGAACAGGGGTACATGACAAGGATAGTTATCCACTGGTTCAGAATTCATAGTCAATAAGCAGTGGAAAGGCCCCTATTTCAGGGGCCACCCACTGCCCCGGATTGTTAATTAACTAGCACAATATGATCTTGGATCTGAGCATACTTTATTTAGTCATCTCACTTGAAAGAGTAAAGCTCAGACTAACATCTGATTTTTCTTTTAATTTTCTTTTCAAGCGGCAGGTCAAGTATTAGAAACACATTCACAGGTATGAAATACAGTTCCTGAATCTCATTTCCAAGATCTGTTAACCACAGGAAAGGCAAACATGAAACATGAGAAAAAGACTTAAAAAATGTAATTAGAAAGAATGAAAGGTGATGCTGTCAGAATTCATTGCTACAGACAGTAACCCCAGATCTTTCTTGTTTGTAACTGTTTAATATACTCAGATACTCTATTGGTATTTTCTTTGTTTTCTCCTCTTTCTATAAATTCTTCTCTCTCTTTTTTTTTTTTTTTACTTAAAATATTCAAAATGTCAGTTGCCTCAGAAAAGTTAAAAGAAATAATCCAGTAATAAAATGGGGCCATCGTTGTGGGAAGTCAGGATGGATGGACAGATTATGATAAAGAAAGTTGGTTGGCTACTATCCATCCAATGTAGCCACCAACACAAACAAAACCCCAGACTTCTCTTTTGAAAGTCCTTCTGAGGTCAAAGAGAAAAAAACAAAATTAACTCAGTGTGATGCCTGAGAGTGAACATTTCATTCTGCTTTGGTTTCGCCCCAGGTTTTAATTTATCAAACACATACAGAGAATGTCTCTCCTGCTACTTTGCAGTCTTGCTGTGTTTCATTTAACACAGAGCAGAACAGAGTCTGATAGAAATGTGCCCCGCCAGGATGGTGTTCCATAAAGTAGTTCATTACCTGGCACTGGCCTACTTTGCGAACTAGAGTCTGGGAGAAAATGTTTGCAAACCAAATAGCTGGGAAGGGATTTGTAATCCAGAACATATAAAGAAATAGTGCAACTCTATAATAAAAAAAAAAAGACAAACAATCCGATTAAAATATGGGCAATTGGTTTAAATATTTGTCCAAGAAAATATACATATTGAGTCAATAAGCACATGGTCACTAATCATTAGGGAAATGAAAATCAAAATTACCATGAATACCATTCCACACCTACTAGGATGGCTAGAATAAAACAAAAACAGAAATTCACAAATATCAGACATAAAACATGTGTGAGTGAGGAAGAGGAGACAGCGAGGCTCTCCTCTGAAATGGCACAGCCACTTTGCAAGATGCCTCAACAGTTCTTCAAAATGTCAAACCATGTCACCCAGAAATTCCATTTCTAGAAATATACACTCAAGAGAAAGATACCCCAAACAGATGGAAATCTATGTTCCAACAAAAACTCATACCAAAGTATTCATAGTAAGTTATTTATATTGACCCTAAACCACAAACCCAAACCCAAATAACATCAACTAAAAAGTTGATGAAATGTGATCTGTCTATGCAATGGAATATCGTTTGGCAATACAGAGAGATGAAGAATGGATACTTGCTGCAACTTCGATGAACCTTGAAACTATCGTGCTTCGTGAAAGAAGCAGGGAGGCTAAGAATCCCACCCTCCGCTGTCTCCGAGCTGTAGAACCAGGGAAGCCGGTGGTGTAGTTCCTAGGCCTGAGAGTCAGAGAGGCACTGGTACAGGGGCCAGTGCAAGTCTGCAGGCCTGAGAACCAAGGGTGCCGAGGGCAGGAGAGGATGAGGTTTCCCACTTCAGCAGTCAGACAGAGGGAGCAGGAATCCAGCCTCCTGCCATGTTGTTCTGTTCTGGCTCTCAACAGGTGGCATGTTGCCCAAGCACACTGGGGAGGGCCATCTGCTTTACCTAGTCCACCACTTCAAATGATCATCTCTTTCAGAAACCCCCTTACAGACTCACCCAGAAATAATCTTTAATTAGACACCTGGTCCTTCTATGGCACAGTCAAATTAACACATAAGATTAACTATCACATTCTATTTCTTTCTAATAAGCTTAAGGTCTTTGAATTTTTCCAAATATGCTGTCCCTTGTCATCCTGCCTTGTTCCCAAATGGCCTCATGAGGTGTTTTGCTCAGCTGAAGTAGAAATTATACGGTTGTCTTAGGAAGTAAGTGTGGTCCCTATCAGTGATGGCTGTAAGAAATAGGTAACACGAGGTTGAACATTTGAATCATTTTTAGACATTGATTTCTACTATTTTAGAAAACTTTAAAAATATGTAAACTCTTCAGGCATTTCCCTATATCATCCCCATAGAAATGAAGAGTAGGGCACAGTAGAAAGCACACAGAATCTGGTGTGGATCTTGACCTTGCCATATACTAACTGTACAATTTTAAACAAACTCATTCATTTCTTTAAGCCATAATTCCATGATTATGAAAGAGAAAGCATAATGCTTTACAGAAAGTGAGCAGTAAATGAAGTAAATTGCTTTGTTTTAGAAGGCTACGTGTCAATGGTATCACTGTGGCTGAAGGACACGTTTTTTACAGTAGTTTAATTTCTTTAGAAAAATGACTGCATGTGTTTCTCAGCTTTTTGTTGCTGTGGCCAAAATACCTGACAAGAACAACTCAGAGGAGAGAAGATTATTTGGGCTCACAGTTTCAGAAGCGTTGATCCGTGGTGGGCTGGTGCCATTGCTTTGGGCCTGAAGTGAAGCAGAAGAAGAAAGATGCTCAGCTCATGGTGGCTGGGAAGAGGGTAAGAGGGGCCCAGAAATAAGGTATCATCCCCAAGAGCAAACTGCCCGTGACCTACTTCTTCCAACCGGGCCCCGTGTTCACAGTTTCCACCCCGCCCCCAGTAGTCTACTCGATTACCAATGGATTCATCCATTCTTGAGGTCAGAACCCTCATGTCCCTGTCACTTTCTAAGAGCCCCACCTCTGACTCTGCTGCACTGGGGACTGACTGAGCCTTGAAAATATGAGCTTTGGGGGAACATTCCAGATCCAAACCATAGCACTGATGGGTTCCCCCACATTCCCTGCTCTGGTACTTTTTAGCAGTCTGGATTCTGAACATGATACTCCCGCTGGTGTAAAAAAGGGAGTTCAGGTAGAGAAAATAAATTATGTGTAATAACTTAGAAGGAAACTTGAGACTAGTCGGCTCTGATTGGATTTTTTTGAGCAGGTAAGTGTAATTTCATAAAATTAGCTACAGACGTTATGTATGTTCAGGACTCTTTTGCTCCTGAGATATAACAGATTTCTTTTTATAATTATGGTGGTCCAGATCTGGGATTTTTAAATTCATTTATGAAAATGGCATTTCATTGACAAAGATCATTCCATTCAAAGCAGGACTGGTGTATTTTCCTCTCTGATTATGTTACTTCAATCCTTTTATGTTGAATATTGTTTCCCAAGAACAGTATGTTAATGTTACTTGAAGTCTTTCTTCCATGAAGGGGAGGGATAATCCTGCAGATTCCACATTTTGAGATACTTTTATGATAATGCTTTGAAATAGCCAAAGAGAAAGTTAAAAGCTTTAATAGAGGAACTACTCTCCACTCAAAAGATGTGAAAGAAGTCAAAACCTTGGATGTACTTACTAGCTGAATCTGTCTCAAAATGTGAAATCTGGAGGACTATCTCTCCGCTTCATGGGAGAAAGACTGGGACAGTGAGCTATTAAATGGTTCACTCTTGGTCTCAGAGAGAGCCAGTGACAGAGCCAGGAGTTTCTCATCCCTGGTAGCATTAAGGATATTGCCTTAATGTCCTTAAGGACACTTCAACAAGCGTGGGAATCCAAGGAAGGCCCTGAAGAAATAGGCACCCCTTAGCTAAGACTAGAAAGATGAGATAGGAGTGTTGGTGCACACCTGTAATCCTGGTGGCTTGGGAGGCTGAGGCAGGAGGATGGTGAGTTCAAGGATAACCTCAGCAACTTAATGAGACCCTGTCTCTAATTAAAATATTTTTTAAAAGGAATGGGGATATGGCTTTGTGGTTAATCTCCCTTAGGTTCACTCTCTGGAGAGAGAAAAACAAAAAGACTAGAAACACAAGAGAGTGTGGTAGGTAATGAAGGATTCACAGCAGGTGGCTGGTGGGGGAAGTCTACGCAGAGAAAGAATATGAGCAAAGATCCTTAAGGCAGCAAGGACCTGGGCATGTTTGAGAAGCAGCGAGGTTTGAAGTGAGAGATCAGGTGGAAGGACATGGTGGGGACAGGCAGGTCAGAGTCATGGATGACCTTTGGACTTGATCTGGAAGAGCCTTGGAGATTTCGACAAGTGTCATAGAGCAATGGAAGTTAATATTATTAAAAAGTTCTGGGAAGATAGGGGTATCATCACCCTGACCGCAGATAAAGGAAGGATGGATCAAGGCAAGGATGCAAAGGAGACCCACCTGGAGGATTTTTGTAATAATCCAGACTTACAATGGTGTCACCATTGACTGGGAGAAGGCAGTGGAGAGAGGCATGAGACATGCTCTGAGATTGAGAAGAGAACCTTCGTGGTGGGTGAAGACAGTGAGGGTGACAGCTCTCCAGATTGGACCTGAGAGATTTGTTGTGTGGCATGATTTCATTTGACAATGAGGGTTAACTAGAAGAAGAAAAAGTTTGGGTTTGTTTTTGGTTTTGGTTTTGTTTGGGGCAGAGGGAGCAGTAATACAAGATAAATCTTTGGAATTTACTAAAATAAGGGCATGGATCTGGATGTATTGATTCAGGGCTCCAAATAGAGGACTGGGCTGAAATTAAAAAATGGCCAATGGATGAGAAGCAAGAACTTAAAAGGAGACCAAGGTGTGTATATCCATGGGTCCCCTTACCATGGGGGCATGAAGCTATGTAGGAGGATGAGGTCATCAGGAGGGTGAGGCAGCTGAGAAGAGACAGAGCCCAGCAGTAGTTGGCTGACCTGCTAAGATATGCATTGCAGGAGACCATCGATGGCAAGGGTTCGGGTGGGGACAGCAAGGCTGAAGGCAGTGTCTAGAGATCTGCAGGAGCACCTCAGAGAGGAAACATGAAAAACATCCAGGGCAAAAGTGAAAAGACCAGGAGCGTGTGATTTAGAAAGCAAAGCAAGAGGTGTGCAGATGCCACCTAGACACGGAGAGTGTACGACACCGTTGGCATGATGGATGACCCAACTTGAACTTGGGATGCACAAAAATGTAATTTCTCAGCAACTGATTTTATTCTAAAAACTCAATGGTTCACTACTGACTCTTTAGAATTCCTCTGCTGAATAATTTTAATGATTAAGTTGATTTAATTATTACTTTGGATTTTACTTGGAAGCCAGTTGAAGATGGAATAAAACCCAAAGCAATTAAAAGTCAAATTTGGTCAATTTGCCTCTGGATTCGGAGCTTCAGAAAGTTCATACAGCACCTTTGAGTTTGTTAAGTTCAAGGACTGAACAACATGAACTATTGAAGATGATAGCTTTTCAGCATGTCTAGAGGATGCAGGCCACATCTGGTGTCCCATTGTTATGAACCAACGTTCCCAGTTTCCTACAGGCTCCTGAGACTTACCCAGGAGTAGAACAGAATGCAAAGAATAAGACTTAGGTGGAAGATCTTACAAACAGATTAGGACATAATACTACTGGAGAATTCAAATCATGTATTTCTCTCCTTAAATTCTGCTTTGAAATGTGTAGTTTACAGCAAATTTTTGAAGGTTCACATTTCCTGCTGGTGCTATGGAATCTCCTTTAATTATTAAACAGGTGCTGCACACCTGAATGAGGAGTGTAGCTGCTTGTTTTGGTTGGAATATTCACATAAAAAGTAGAGTAAAATAAGAAATTCAATTTTCCATTGGCTATAAATTCCAGGTATTCTATTATTCCTCCCACAATTAAGACAATTACAAATCTGAAATTCTATTTTTTTCTTATCTTATAGTAACAATATGTGAAAAATAAGGTAGAAGAAAGTGAATAAATTTTACCCTTGGAGTTATGTTAGGTCTGCCATTGATTGAGAGCTTGGATACTTGAATTTTAGAGATCCAGTAAAAAATATATGGATGGGCTGGGGATGTGGCTCAAGCGGTAGCGCTCTCGCCTGGCATGCGTGCGGCCCGGGTTCGATCCTCAGCACCACATACAAACAAAGATGTTGTGTCTGCCGAGAACTAAAAAATAAAAGTAAAAAAAATTCTCTCTCTCTCTCACTCTCACTCTCTCTCTCACTCTTTCTTTAAAAAAAAAAAATATATGGAAAATCCAGGGTGCATACTTCTAGAGATTCCTAACATGCAAACCTTGGTTTCAGAGAGCTTGTGGTTGAGAGGGGGATAAACAAGTGTATACAGAGAATTATAAAATAAGGAGGTGGTTTCTATGACAAAGATGTATTTTAGGGACTCAGAAGAGGAATAATGAATGTTCTGGGAGAGGATTCACAGAGGACATAATAATGTAAACACTGAACAGTCACATCAATAGCCAAGACTTGGAGGAAGAGGTCATTTGGTGCCAGTGTGAAGTTGCATCTGGGGGACAGAATGAGTTGAGTTTGTGAAGGTAGAGAAGACCTGGATAGTGAGGGAACTGCAGGCCAAGCTCAGGGGCTGTGGGAGAATTTCAAGCAGTTGATTGATAACATAATTTATTCATTATGGGAGATCATCCCTGATAAGGGTTATGGTGGGATGCAGGAGAAGTGGCAGGGGGACTGGTTAAGATGCTATTACAGTGGTCCAGATGCGGTACAAAAAGAAGTGACTAGTAAAAATACAGCTGCATCTTTCAGAACAGAAGCATCCTCGAAGAGTGAGAAAAACCCAGAATCAGTGGTAGGTGTGTATGTATGCATCTCTTTCTCTCTTTCTCTCTCTTAGTCTCTTCACGTCATTGTGGAAGCTGTCAAGATCAAAATTTTTAAGGTAGGCCAACAGGCTTGAGACCCAAGGAAAAGGTGTAACTGCAGTTTGAGCTCAAAGATGTTCAGTTAGCAGAAAACCCTTATCTTCCTGGGAAGTCAGTCTTTTTCTATCAGACCTCCCCTGATTGGATGAGGCCCACCCACATTACAGAGGAGGGTTATCTGCTTTCCTCTAAATCTGTTGATTGACAGGTTTAATATCATCTGAAAAATACCTTCACAGAGATATCTAAGAGTCAGAACAAATATTCAGGAACTGTAGTAGATGCAAGTTGACACATGATATTAACCATTACCCTTCCTGTCCTTGTTTGGGTAGTTTGTCTGAGGCTGACTGATGATCAGAATCTAGGCACTGGAGCTCTCCAGAGAGTCTGGGCTTGAAAAACCCCAGCTCACCTTCACTCAAGTGTTTTCATGTAATTACTTAAGCTCTCTGGGCCTCAGACTCTCTCTCCATTTATAAGGTAGGGATTTTACACACACATACACACACACACACACATATATATATATACTCACACACGCATATTTACACACACCTGTGTGTATAACTAACCATTCTAGTAACTGAAGATCTAGGTCACATTGTTTCCAACTTCTGCCCCTTCATTTCTTCATATATAAAATGATATTGGAGTATATAATCCAAAATATCCATTCTAGCTCCACACCAGAACATCATTATTCTTTCATTGTTCAGAGTTAAGAAGCAGCATTGCCTACTTTATTATTCTAGAATTTTAGGCTACAGGATGCTGTTGGTACCCAACATTCTTAAGATGGATGAGGAGATTGGGTGCCTGGCTCAATCCATACCGACAGGTGACATTGTTCTTATTTCAGGAAACCACTCTATTTAGTATGTGCATTCTCCCAAAGTGCACTAAATCCAATTTCTATAACTTAGTTCATATTTTATTTAACAGGGTTAAAAGAAGCCTCATATAGGGTCTGGTGAGGATTCAGATATTAACTTACATAATTGAATTTTGTGAGATCCCAGGTATGGGGCTCACCTAGGTAAGGAGACTCTTCGAAGATCAAAGGCAAAGTAAAAAGATTGCTTACATTATAAGAATGAATTAGACAATCACGGAAAGGGGGCATAGTGTGTCAATGAGCTGATTTTAGGGTCCCATGACTCCCCTTCAGGTGTGAAACTTCAGAGAAGGAAAGAATGGCTGGTGTATCTAAACAAACAAAATGTTAGAAACACTTCATCCTTTCAATTTAAGAGAAGCATGTCTAGATGTGAAGTTCATGGATATGCTGGGTATATTTCTAGGGAAGGTCAGAAGTTTTTGTTGTGAACTCTAATGAGAGAGCAGGTTACTTGGCAAAATAATCAACAGAAGCCTTTTCTTGTTAGCATAGAAACTGGGGCAATGGCCAATAAAATCCAAAATTTTTGCTTTTAATTTCCTGCCTGTCTGTGGTGAGGTTTTGTTTTGTTTTGCATGAAAGAAAACAAAAAGGGCAATAATAACATTTAGTTTTGCTTTGCATAAAATGAAATAATAATGATGATGATAATAATGCATATGTGGACTCAAGAACTGAGAACTCTGTGTATGTGAAATAGTTTGAACGTTGACCTAAGGGATGAGAAATTCCTGATGTGAAATTCCCGATATGGCTGGGGTCATTTCTGAGTTCGGTGCCACATGCTGTCTGGTAGTTGGAGCAATGTAAGGACTTACTGTTATACACAGCTCTCAGAATTTCATTATACTCTGACAGTTATCTTTTCTATCAATCACAGCAATTCAGAAGGATATTCATCTTCAAAGATTGTGACCAGCTTTTCTCTTTTCTTGCTATCCCCGTTAAAATTTTGTCTTTGACATTTTGAGACAATCTTCAAAAGATTATTTCCAAATTATTTCAAATGACTTCCATTCTTCTTTGGTGTCATTTAACCTACAATATGACCAGGACATTGGGCTCATTGTTGCCCTTGGCCAGGCTATTTCAAATCTACTTCTCAATCAATATATTCTTTGTTAGAAGCTTTAAAAGATTTAAAATATGCACATGAAAACATTGAGGTCTCATTTAGAATACTGTTTTTATTTTTTCAATGACATCCAATATTCAATTTGTGCAGAAAAAAATAGATAAGAAAAGGAATTCATTTTCTATCACTGAAATGAACCCATAGAGAGTTAAAAGAGAGCCTTTTCGAATTCTTCTGCCTTCACCCTATATCTTTCTATTATTATTATGTATTGTGTAAAAAGCAGATTTCAAACAAGTGTACAACATTTTTAATTATAGATTTCTAGGTCAGAATATATCACGATGGTTTGAGCATTCCTTATTGAAAAATTCCAAAACCTGAAATGCTTCAAATTCAAAACTTTTTGAGTGCCACCTTGATGCCACAGTAGACAATTCCACTTCTGACTTCCTGTGATGGGTTGCAGTCAAAATGTGGGTGCACTAAGAATATTGTATCATGTTCCCTTCGGACAACGTGTATGTGGAATATAAATAAATTTAATGTTTGGACCTGGGTCCCATCTCCAAGACATCTTGTTATATTGTATTTGAAAATATTCCAGGATCCATCCTGGCTGAGTCCCGGTTCACCTTCATTGTCAAGAAGGGATTGGGCACTCTGGGCGTGTGTCACAGGACCAGGAACAAGCATGCGACGCACAGAGAGTCACAGGGTCTTCTTAGAACATTATTGAGTCCTTTCAATCCGCCTGCCTAGAGCTGTGCCATATTCCACAGGACCTGGGGCTTGAAGTTGTCTTGTGGGGTGACAGGCCAGGAATCCACCCAGCAGATGAGGCAAACTCTCTCAAAGCTTCAAGCAGACACAGCAGCTGGAGTGACACCTCCAGTTACTAAGCACTAATTGGAGTCATCTTTCCTGTTTCTGTGTGATGAGGTGGATAGCTTGAGCAGGGTGGGTGCTTCAAGGAAAAGAGTTGGTTTGCAGCAGGACAGCAGCGGTGGGGGGGGGGGGGTCTGCTCCTCACTGATGCTTTGCAGCCCTGGCTAGACAACATGAGCGGATGCTGTCTGTTCAGCAGCTGTGGATCTGTGGGCTTCGATTCTCCTGTCCCTTGGCTCACCTGGGACGCCAAGTCTTGCCACAGAGAAGTACCTTCCAGGTACTGCACTTGATTCCTTTGGATGCATAATTAAAGATACAAAATATGGCTATAACAAATAATCACCATAAAACAGGTCACAGTACCATTGTTCTGTTCACGAGGATGGCTCCACTGGCCCACCCCTCAGTACCAAGGATGATTGGGCGGTGATATTGGCAGAGATCCTAAACCATCCATCTCCTCTTGCCTGACACCTCCCGGGATGGGGAGCGTGCATTTTCAAGGCGGCGGGTGGGAGGTAATGATGTGGCTTGTGTCTGTGGACTGGCCCACATGGGATTCAGCACCGCAGCCCTCAGTACATTAACATGCCAGCCGCGTGTGGCTGACATACATGGGTTTTTCTCCTTCCCTAATTGCCTGGAAAATTTCACGTTGTTTTTCTGACTCTTTGCCATGAACACACAAATGCTCACTGTGCTAGGACTCAGGGGTTTCTGCAGCCTGAAGACTTGAGTTCACATATACCCCATCAGGCTCTCAGTGCTTTCTGTTGAGCCTTCAAAGAATCTCCTCAAATGGGTGATTTGGCTGCCAAGTCACCGTGATGATTTTCACAATGAATTTTTAGCAGAAAATGTTTTGAAGGGTTTAAATCCACTGTCTGCATTTTTCACCACGTGGTCGCCAGGATCTATGTGTCTTGGTATCAGAGAGCTTCCCATCAAATTTCATCACAAAAGCCATTATTGCACTGATCGGGCAATAATGCAATATGACTTATAAACATTTCCCTTGGTTTTGCCTTGGCATCTTAAGATCTAACGGATAGAATGTATTTTGCCTTTTAGAAGTGGCTGATAAATCATATTGAGGACACTCAAAGCTTTATCCCTGTGTTTTGAGCCTGGTATGTGAGATACTCTAGAGAATTCAAGCATTGTTTTAAATGTCTACCACCAGGAGCAGGAAGATGAGCTGCCTACCCCTCAAAAGGCAAGTCCAGGCTCTTTAGCATATACAACACAGCCCTCCACCTCTCCCTCTGGCTTTATTTCTCCCACACTTTGGTTCTTACCTTGTACTTTACTATTCCTAGAGAATTTTCACACCTTTGCTTATGCTGTTTCTTCTTCCTAGTTTTCCATTCCTTACCTACCTACCTTCTTTGCCAAGACTTTTATGACTCATTAAGGCTCTGGATAGACACTCTCCTCTAGGAAGTGCTGCCTGCTCCTGCCAGGTGAGGCCAAGTGGGCTGTATTGGAACCCGAGGGCTCTCTCCATTCCAGCCTCTGTCTCTCCATGCAGAAGCAGATGATGTCTCTGCCTCTGCTTTGTGCAGTGATGGGTCACTGCTTGCTTGTAAATGCCTTGGTGCCATCTGTCACACAGGGCAGTGTGCTCTGAGGTTGCAGGGGTGGGGTGATCACCAGCTGAGTTATAATAGGAGCATTGGATTCTCTTAATAAATTGAGTTCATAATACATCAAAACCACAATTGATAAAGATAATTTAAAAGAGCACTAGTTCTGGTTCCTTGGATTTCTGGGACTAACATTTTATGCAGGAGTCTAATCCACTGAGAAAGAGTTTTGTTTTCAATAAACATAGTGAAACACATATAATCGTCTATTTCATTTTTTTTCTTTTTCTTTCTGTTTTAAATTTCAAGACCATGTATGGTTTTTTGCTTGTTTGTTCGATTTTGTCTAGGTCAAAAGAGTTAAGAAGGGCAAAGTGTGTGTGTGTGTGTGTGTGTGTGTGTGTGTGAGAGAGAGAGAGAGAGAGAGAGAGAGAGAGAGAGAGAGAGAGAGAGAGATATGGGTTTCTGGCCATTGTTTTAAGATGATCTCATTTCATGACTGTTGAACAGTTGTCCAGTACATACTCTAGAGGAGAGCTTATCAAACTTTCATGTGCCAACCCGACTCTTGGGACTCTTGCCCAGTTGCAGGTTCTGACTCGGTAGCTCTGAAGGGGTCCTTCCACTGCCCTTTCTCCCTAGTTTCCCGTGATGTCGAGGCTGCCAGGGTGCATTTAGATAGCAGACATTAGCATTCAGACGATGCCCTGTTATTTTTATCAGATGAAACTTTAAAGCTGAGCCGTTTCCTCTGTTTCAGAACACTCAAATAAAAAAAATCATTGTCAGTTTGACTATGAGAAACTCCAGTAAAACTCAGAATGTTGTCTCTCTAGGCTTAAGTGGGTGTTTCTGGAGTCCACACAAGTCCATCTTGTATAAACAAGATGTGCTGCTGCACCCTGATTCATTTCAGCTCTTTATCCTGGGGGTCAGATTAGAGTGAAGGACAATGTCCCTGCGAGTAGCTGGCCGTTTTGTGGCATTCCCCAAGACAGTTCATTGCCTCCCATTCCCACTGAGGAGGTGTAGAGTATCCTTGTAGGAGAACATTCTTGTATCCAGACATTAGGAAGTCTTGACCACTCCAGTTCCAAACCACTCCTGTGCATTAATTTCCTAGAGCAACTGCGGCAAAGTTGCACAAATGAGGTGGTTTAACATGTCAGAATTGATTGTCTCACAGTTCTGGGTGCCACAAGCCTGAAACTAGGTGTCAGCAAGGCCACATGATCTTGCTCCCTGTGAAGGTTCTAAGGCAGAGCCTCCTTTCTCTTTTCCAGCTGTGGTCTCCTGCTATTTCTTGGCTGTGGCAGTGTGACACCAAGCCCTCCCTCCATCTCCATGTGGCCTCCCTCTCTGGGTCTCAACTGTTCCTCTTCTGTCTCTTACAAGGATACCAGTCCATGGACTCAGACCCCACCCTCAATCCAGAATGATCTTATCCCTAGTTTGTTAACTCAATTACAGTTGCAAAGACCCTATTTCCAAATAAAGTCACACTCATAGGCCCTGGGGTTAGGACTTAAGCATATATTTTGGGGTATCATTCCATCTTCTATACTTTAGACACCTGAATCCATCATGAACCCAGAATATCGCTGTCCTGGTAAGTATGGGCAGCTGTAACAAAAATAGTAAACACTGGATAGTTACAAACAGTAGAATGCATTTCTTACAGTCCTAGAGGCCAGAAAAATCTAAGTCCAAAGTGCCAGCAGGTTTGCTGTCTGGTGAGGGCTCACTCTCTGCTTCATGGATGCTTCTTCTGTGCGTCGGCACACAGTGGAAGGAACAAAGAAGCTCCTTCAAGCTTCTTTTATTAAGGACACTAATGCCATTCCTGAAGGCTCCACCCTCGTGACCCAGTCACCTCCTGGAGTCCCCGCCTCTTTACATATGTTTCAACCTATGGATTTGGGGAGGATAACTCCGACCATAGCAACGGATACAAGAGAATACTTCATGCAAACATCGTATACCGTGCAGAGCATCGTAAAAGGTGCTTGTTGTCTTGTGTGTCAGTGGAGGGGAAGTTATGAAGGTGTCAGTGCCATTGCCCTGCTTTCAAAATGATGGTAATCATATTTAGAGAAATAACAATAAACAGTTATTAGACTTTTTTCTTCTTCTTCTTCTTTTGTGGTGCTGGAGATGGAACCCAGGGTCTTATGTGTGCGAAGTGAGCTCTCTACCAAGCAGCAAAACCCCAGCCCCTGTTACTGGATTTTTATATGTGTGCTATGCCAAGGACATCTGTGAAGTTTTCATTCATCTTTCCAACTATGAGATTCTTGCTATTGATTCTTTCATTTACGAAAAGTTTCCTTTAGATAATTGGGTGTTGCTTATTAGTTCATTTCTTTATTGTTTTTCCCCTTTACATCTGTTTCTCTAAATTTGTACCAGCCTCTTAATTTCCCTTTCCTCCTCCCTTTCCAGCTACCAGATGCCTGACCACCTAGCTGACTAGCATTTGTACTCCATCTCATTCCAGAAAGCACTAGGTGGGACTTTTCAAGAATAGAGATTATCAGGGGCTGTAAGTCTTGGCTTGTTGATCATTAATTATGCTGACATGGAAGGATTTAGAAGATAATTCTCATGTGAAGGTGAGGTGTTTTCGAGGCAGTTGAAAAAGATGGTTCTTATTGATTAGAAATCTGTTTTATGCACAGCCTGTCAGTCATCAGCTGACTGCAGAAGGCGTGATGAATTTCCCTTGCACAGATTCAGTTTCATATTTTACCACCTTTCTCCTTGACTAGCTTGTTTTCCAGGGGGGCAAGACAGTGGATGGAAAGTAAATCCTTGTTTGCCTCACTTCTCCCGTATCCTGAGGATATGGATGAGTGTCCCACCGCTGTTTGCCATTAGATAGAGAATTGGCAAATTAGTGCACAAACAGCAGCTGGAAAACCCATAGAATTCAGTGCTTAGAGCCTCCTAGCATGATTCACTCTGACTTGACGTACCAAGGCCACCGCCTGCCCTGAGCCAGCCCACCAGGGGTTAGCTGTTTTATTCTGGGCTTTGTTCTTAGGATCTGAAATAGGTCCAGAAATCAATACCATTGCATAGGTAGGCCCTCACATTGCAGCTGTGTCTGTAGAAAGGAATATTCAGTCTATTATGGGGTGCAATGAAAGCTAAACCAGAATCCTGTGATATTAAATATCTATCTTGAGTGATCATGTATCTGATGAAGACTTATTAGTAACAAATATATTTCCTCATCAGAAAAAATATGCTGCTTTGGTTTTTTTCAATTACTAGATTCTGGCATAAGATACTTAAATTTATGTGTAGGTAGAAGATCCATTAGCAAAATAATATAAGGCTTTTTAATTTGTTTTTTTTTTAGTTGTAGATGAACACAATACTTTTACTTTATTTATTTTTTATGGGGTGCTGAAAATCGAACCCAGTGCCTCACACTTGCTAGGCAAGCGCCCTACCACTGAGCCACAACCCCAGCCCTAATAGAAGGCTTTTTATTTCTTCAGTTACTTTCTTTCATATTTAACTTACACAGATGACATTTCACAAGGAAAAAAAAAAACAACAGTGCATGCAGCCAGCACGTGTTCGAGGGATGAAATGGGCTGTCTACGTGGAACAAGTCTGGACTCTGCTTCTTACCAGTTCAGTGGGTTCAGGCAAAGAGCGTCGACCCTCTCTGGCTCAGTTATCTCATCTGTCAAATGGGGCCCATTAGGGTCTCCGTGTCCATGTTACAGGGTTAAGTATGAAATGCATGTGGAACAGTGAGCCCAGACTTGCCACTAGAAACAGGCGAGTCACAAAGGTAACTTCAAATTCTATAGCAGCCACACTGATAAAGTGAAAAGAAATTAGTCTTAATAACAAATTTTATGTAACCTGATATATTAAAACATTTTGCTTTCAACACATAATCAATATGAAACTTATTAAGGGGACATGGCCCTTCACCTCTCTGGCTATATCACCCCCGTGACTGGGCCTGGTTGTCCCGCAGCGCACCCTAGCTGGTCTAGTACAGACCAACCATCAGACCACTGAGCTAAGTCAATCTCTTGACTGAATAAGCCAAATGGATGATGCTTGTTATTGTTTGAAACTGGAATGTCCCCGAGAGTTTCGTGTGTCAAAGGCTTGGTCCCCGCAGTGGTAGAAAATTTTTAGGAGGTAGGGGTCTGGTTAGAGGAAGTAAGTGGCTGAGGGCTTGTCTTTAAAGGGTAAGTCATGACCCTGGCTCCTCTTTTCTTTGCCACATGCTTCTGCCGTGATGTTCTTCCTCACCACAGACCCAGAACCAATAGAGCCAAGTGACTGTGGGCTGAAACCTCTGAAACCATGAGCCAAAATAAATATTTCCTCCCCTAAGTTGGTTTTCTCAGGTAATTTGTCACAGTATAGATGGCTGACTAGCACAGTGCTATTGGCTAAAACTTACTTCACCATATTATTAATAATTAAATATAGTGCTGGTAATGAAATGTGTTCTAAAATGTAAAATACTACAGAAAGAGAAGAGCTTTTAGGTAATAATGATGTCAGAATACTCAAGGCGGGGAGGCAGATTGGTAGGCCCTCAATGGAATGCGCTCCTGGACACACATGAAGTACCTAAGCCAGTCTTTTCTTGGATTCCACTTCCTTCCATCTTTTTCTTGAAAGGAGTTGTATTTGCTGAAAGTGACGTTCTCTGTGCACTGTTCTCTATGCTTGGCTGATGTTTCATGGACAGACATGTCTAGGGACAAGTACCAGTTCCATCTGGGACCCGAATTGTCTGGGGCTTATCTTTCTCATCT